>NC_056733.1:37170939-37538439 GCF_019279795.1 Protopterus annectens
GTGGATGGGTTATGGGGTATATGATCCTGCTCTAGTAAGTGGCAAACTGTGAGAAGATATTTCTCATCTTTGAATTTAAAGTATCAAACATTGAACATGTATAGCTTTCAATGTCTTGTCCACTACCCTAGGTTCCTGACATATTCCAGCCATCAGTGAGTTCTGAACCTCCCATGTGTGATCCAAGAGCATCCCTTTGTCGTCTGCCATCTATTAATGCCCCAGATTTTCTTATGCTGTGTATGGCCGTCCCTTTGGAAGTGAGCAGTCTTTAGGATAACACTTTCCTGCATGTAATAGAATCAATAACAGGGCAGACCAGGAAGACCATTCCTGGCCTGGGGATTCACAGTAATCATAGACCAATCACCAGAGAAATCACTTGATGCACTCACTATTCTGTTGCTGAGATCTGGTCCTGCACTGGTCTGTTACATTCGTACAACTCACACATTAACACAGGACATCCGGTACCACCTTCTCAAAAATTACATCCGATACTGATTTCATTTTTTCTGTTTTCACAGAAAATAGACAGATATCTACTAGCCATTTTTGATATGGAAACACCTAGTTAACCCATTTCTGTATCAGATCCCTGTTCACCAAAATCAAAGGTCACCGTGCTGCTTCATAGATAGAAGGCTAAACATAAAATGTCTTTCCTCTCAAAATGATGGATGGCTACAAGAAAGTTAAGTAGTTTATAAATGAGTATACTTAATATAATTGGAGTCTATTGTCAGTCAAACTTAAGGTACCAAAGATACAGTTCAGTGTCCTTGTCTGCTGTTATACTGCCAAATCCTTTTTTTTTTTTTTTGTAATCCTGGTTCATCTCACATGAGATGATTTTAAAGATTGTAAAATGAAATGCTTGACGTCTGAGAAGTGACAGGCAGCTCAAAACACCGATTTAAGCATAACTTCCAAAAAGAAGGCAGATATCATCTTCAGAAGCATTCATTTAATTAGGTCTTTTAATTACTTAATTATAAAGCACCCTGTTCCACCAGTGATTGGAACCGTTACAAACACTTGTCAGTATCCCTATTGCTCAGCAAACTTATGGCCTATGGCCTCATTTTGTAATCACTAAACTATGGAATCCTTTATTTCTCTGCTGTTTGGTCTTATGGGAATATCCAGAACAATAGCACCTTTGCAATTCCATTCGTGGATTTCTTATGTGTCTATCTATTCAGTATTACACTGCATATTAAATAACTCATTTAAATTGCTGTCTTTTGAGTACAGCATTCCTTTCAAGCATCCGTTTTTGTATAATAAGTTTACATTAAATGCCTCTATCAACATTCTTTTCCAGTGAAATCACATGGCTAGAAATAGAAGGTCATGTGACAACTCCTTCTTTTAAATTACATTTTAAAAAAGCTCTCCGAGTCATAAAGTCCCTGTTATTTGGCAGCTAGTCTACAATAGCCTGTCAAATGCTATTCACTCCTGTCATCACAGTGTTGTTCATAAATCATCTTTGTATAGTTTGCTGATTAAGCAAGTTCACTGTACTTACAGTATCAAGTACTATTTTATGCAGTCTGCTCACTGCATTTGACAATGGCACATCTGAATAATGCTACCAGAAGAGTAAGAGAAAAAATATAGCAGCAACACAAGGAAAGATTCATTTTAATTTGTCTTGTGTGCAAATTTTATTACTGCTGTTTTGTGAGGAGGGGAGCGTGTATTGCACATATGTGCATGTATGTCAGGCTCTGTGTACTCAAAATATTACTTAATATTAAGAGTGCAACAACATGGAAAAAACATCTGGAAATACCAAATTTTTCTTCTGTGGCACTTATGACTAATACTGTACTCTTTAGATTGTGTAAATAGATAAGTAGGAGGTTCGATGCTAAACATGGGAAATGTGTGTGTGTGTGTGTGTGTGTGTGTGTGTGTGTGTGTGTGTGTGTGTGTGTGTGTGTGTGTGTGTGTGTGTGCGTGTGTGTGCGTGTGTGTGTGTGTGTGTGTGTGTGTGTGTGTGTGTGTGTGTGTGTGTGTGTGTAAAAAACACTTGTTGCTGTATCTACTTCCTGTGAGGAGAATGCACAACTTTGAAATGTACATGGTTTGATTCTCACCAAGGGAAATTGGCTAGTCCTAAAATGGTCCATAACAGCAGCAAGACCAGCACTAACTTATAAAAATATACTGTTCACCATTCTCCATGAAGTCACAGACATTGTAATTTATTTGTATTCAACTTCCCTGTCTTCTCAAAAACAACCTTAGAGTTCCATAGTCTTTTTTGAGTTATTATTTATTTATTTATTTATTTACATTTGTTTACTGGGTAGCATCTGACTGGGCTAGTAGGCCGTTTTCAGTGTAGACCCGGGGAGAAATGCTCCAACAAAGCAGGGCATAAAATAGTAATGACATACAAAGCAATAAAGAGTTTATGACAATTAGTTCTAACAGATACAATACATGAGTTACCTGATTTCATTACATCATAGGAGCAGAATTAGAAATGACAGCTACAAAAATACTTGATAACAGATCAGTCAGCTGGCATGTAACATGGAAAAATAATTTCATACATAATGTGTGAACAGGGTATAATTGAAATTTTAAAAAGAGATTTAATGTTATAAGGAGAAGGCAAAACATTTTTGTGAGATCAAAAGTTACTACAGCTGTAAGAGGAGGAAGAGCATTGATGGGAAGAAAATAGTAGGAGACAGGAAAAAATTATCCAAGAGGACTACAGGGGCAGATCCAGTTGCTTTTAAGATATTCTTTTATTTTATAGTAAATCAAAATAGCAGGACTGAGCGAAAACAAGTGTAACACTTAAAGTTCAAAGTACTTTATTATCAATAATTAATAAGATAAGCTTTGCTGTGTAGCTTCATCAGATCTTACATTCATTCTAAGATTCCACATCTTATATATACACAGGTTTTAAACAATTAATCAATCAAGTAAGTTAATTGGTATGATTATTTAAAGAAGCAGGCAGACATCAAAGACCCAGCTTAATATGCAAATCTGATAAAGATAAAACCATTTAAAAACAATCTCATTTATAAAGTATACATAGGAAACACATATATAAAAAAGTTATATATAAAAAATATATATAAAAAACATATCAGTTAGTACATATATATTTGTAATTAAAATAGATATTAGTGTGAGAAAGATTCTATAGACAAGTATGCTTAATGTCTAACATATAAAATTTCATATATATGTATGTATAAATTAATATAATGTCTTATAAAATAAAGTAACCACACCACATGTGGTAACTAAATCTATGACGTAATGACATGGTAGTGATATAAAAGACAATTCGTTTACAGAGAGATAGAATACCTATTTCTAGGGGGTTTATCTAATGTTTCTACGCTGTCTTAATTTTGGCTTGATAGAGGCCCTATCACTGAGGCCTAATCCTTTATCTGATCTTAGTAGAATTATCCATTCAGTTTCCTTACTCTCTGTATATATCTTAGAGAGTAAGGAAACTGAATGTATATATAAGATGTGGAATCTTAGAATGAATGTTAGATCTGATGAAGCTACACAGCGAAAGCGCTTATCTTATTAATTATTGATAATAAAGTACTTTGAACTTTAAGTGCTACACTTGTTTTCGCTCAGTCCTGCTATTTTGATTTACTATAACTTTGATTTATACTGCTTGCACGAACGTTTACCAGCATAGCAGCAGCCTCCATTACTTGTTTTATACATTATAATTCTTTTATTTTAGTTTTAAAAGAGGAATGGCAGGCAGTGTTTTGTATGTTTTGGGGAGGATCATTCCAGTATTTCACTATTTTGTTTGAGTAGAGGGAGTCACCGTGGTAGTTATGAGATTGTGTGATTTTGAGCAGAGTCCTCTCGGATGACCTAAGGGACCTGCTGTTGACCTGTAGTTGAACCAGGGTTGAGATTCTGGGGCAGTGATTGGGACTGTATATTATTTTGTGGGTGAGGGTAAGTTGGGTTATTTTTAACAGGTTTGGAAGTTCTAGCCAGTTTAGTTGTTGAAAAGCAGAACAGTGATGAGCTTTATGGGGATGATTGGTGGCAAATTTTGCATTTTTGTTACAGCAGGATTCAAGTTTGTGAAGGTCAGATTTCCGTAGGTTGGTGAAGATGTGTGAGCAATAGAGAAGGGTAGATAGAGGCTGAGATCTAGCAGTGGCTAGTCTGGCTTGGTGGGTTAGGTAAGGTTTGGCCTTGTAGAGAGTATTGAGTTTAGCATGGACTTTTTTGATAGTTAGGGAGATATGGATATCAAATTTGAGGTGGTCATCTATTATTATAGCTAGGAGATTTGCCTGGTTTGTAGGCTCAGTTTTGGTACCATTGGTTGATTGTATAGCGAGGGGTGGGGAGTGATGCATGGTTGTTTTGTTTGTAAAAATCATTAACTTAGTCTTATTAGGGTTAAGGATAAGTTGGTGGTTTGATAGGTATGTTTAAATTTCCTGGAAAGCTATTTGTGTCTTTTCTAGTAGCTCTTGTGAGGAAGGGTCAGAGCAGATAAGAGACATATCATCTGCGTATTGAATGATTGAGACATGTTGGGTTGCTGAATTGAGGTTATTTGTAAAGATGATAAAAAGTAGGGGGCCAAGAATAGAACCTTGGGGTACACCATTGGATACTGGTAGTAGAAGGGAGAGATAGTTCTCACATTTAGTAGTCTGTTGGCAGTTTGATTGATAACTGTGAAATCAAGCCAGGGAGGCAGAACTGAGATTATAAGTACCAAGTTTGTTAAGTAGCAGTTGGTGGGAAATGGTGTCAAAGGCTTTTAACATGTCCAGGAAAACTCAGACTATTTGTCTGATGTTCATTTGTTGATGAATAGAGTTTGTGAAAGATAATAAGGCTGTGTTAGTGGGGTCTAAATCCAAGCTGGGTATCAGATGGGAGGTTGTTACTGGTTAGGTGGTTGAGGAGTTGTAGCTGAATACGTTTCTCTAGGATTTTGGCTAAGGATGGAAGGATAGCAATGGGGCAGTAGTTAGAGATATCTCTAGAGGGGCCACCCTTGTGGAGGAGGAGGATGATGTGAGCTACTTTCCAGAGGTGGGGAACATATTGTTCAGAGACAGAACGGTTGATTAGTATTGAGAGTTCTGTCTCTGTTTTTGAATCCACGGTCTTTTGTGAATGTCTGTATCATGCATCTACAGATCTGACAGTGAAAACATTCTCTTTGACATACCCTTGTCTCAAAGTATCTAATCAGTGTTAAAGAATATTCTTTTTTTTTTTTGTGCAGTTTCTTTTTATTCTAAAGTATTGCCTTCTAGACACTGTTGTTTGTTGGACATTTGATTGAGTACAAAGTCATTAAAAGCTAGTTCTTTAAGACCATTTGTATGAATTCAGTTTGATTAAATATTGCATTAAATGAAAGGCAGTGAGTCAGTCTGAGGTTGAGAAGTGAGATTTGGGTTGAGGGTAGATGTATGGTTTAGGTTTAGGGTTAGAGTTAGGTTTAGGACTAGTTTTAGGGGTTTAAGGAGAGCTGCTTTCTGATTGTAGGTAAGCTATAATGTTTAGAACTGTGTTAGTTATTATGTTTTGTGAGTTTTCATTCAGTTTGTTTTTACTGAAGTGATTTTTGATGTCAGTGCTTTTTTGCCTGTTTGACTTTGATGAAGTTGCACTTGGTGGTCTGGATGTTGGTGAACTGACCTAGATCTGAGTTTGATGAACTCGTAAAGTATATACCAGTTCTATCAAATTTCCCCTTTCTCTCATTGCCTCACAGTTGTACATCATAAATTCTGTTAGCATTTCTTTATAAAACATATATTGTTTTAGTGTCTTTTTTTCAAACAGTTTCACCCTTATTTATATCCTTGGAGATATGGGGTCTACAGATCTGCACACAGTACTCTGGAGGGGATCTTACCAACTACTTAATCAGAGGGAGAGAAAGAGAGAGAGAAAAAATAACCTTCCTTTTCCAGCTAGTAATATTTTCTAATATGCATCCCAAATCACTAGTTTTTCTTACTGCCAAATCGCTTGATTTAAGTCACATAAAATAGATCCCTAGATGTCTCTTTGCCTTTTTCATTGAAAGTAATTCATCCACATATAAGTAATTCATCCTATTTTTTCCATAAACCATATACAATTCTACATTTCTCCACATTAAATTTAAGCTGTTGTACATTAGGCCCTCCCATAGTTATGTCCAGTCCCATCTTACCCTTTCCATAATTATCTGTATTTCTACTCCATTGCAGGGCTTTATGTTATCTGCAAATAGACATTTTTTTCTCTCCCGTTCTTCTGTCAGATATGTTTGACCTCACCTTATTCCAGTGAAATAATGATGTTCTTCATTTTTCACTGTTGCAGTCATCACTTGTGGGTTATCGCTGCTAGGTAGCCCTCGGCTGGCCTGAATACCAGAGTAAAGAATATCCCTCTTGCATCAGCTGCAGGTCACATAAGACTGACGTCAGGTCATCAGGGCTATAAAGGGAGGCAGCAGAAGCCATTACATCAGTCTTTGTTGCCATGGAGCCCGAAGCAGAAGCAGTTTGCGAGTGCATCAGTCGGCCATTGCCAGAGTGAGGAAGAAAAACTACTAAAGCTAAGTGCCCCATTGGGGATCTTTTTCTTGCACTTAACTGATGTCCGAAAAAGTAAATAATTGTCTCCACTGTGGAAAACAAATACCACACCGAGACTTCCATAACTGTATGTGACTTGTTTAGGGCCAGACTACGACATCCCCGGATGTCAGTTCTGTGCTTTATTTAATGCTAGGACAATACATAGAAGAGATGAATTTGTAGCCAGGTATTTCAAGGAGAGTAGTTACCAGTGCGAAATGGCGTCTGTCAGTCAGTCTATGTTGGAAATTTCTAAAAAGAGAAAAGAGAAGGAAAGAGACAGACCACAGAAGGTTAGGCCCACAGAGAACTCAAACCTGAAGTCAGCCAGCCTACCATCCACTAGCACAGTGGAACTCAGTGAGGTGCCTACGTATTCCCTGATGACAGCTGTACCACCACTGCAGGCTCTACCAAGACCCTTTTGGAGTCTGGTATGCTGCTGGATCAGGCTTCTCCTTCCAAAATGTCAGCAGTTAGCCCCATGGTTGGGTCCAGAGCTGTTTTGCAGGCATCGGCTTTCAAGGAGGCCTTTCGGATGACCGACACCACACTAAGACTGACAGCTACGCCACCAGCCAAAACTATACCCAGACCCATTGAATCACTGAGACCTAAAAACAAGGACACTCCTAGAAAAACTCATTCATTATTCCTCGATGCTCAGTCACCCACTACCTCCCACCCAACCTGCTCAGTCACAGCAGTTACTTAGGATGGCTTAGGATTTACTCACTCTCATCAGAGGAAACCAGTCTGCTCAGGCTACTCTAGCCAAAAGAAAAAGGGACTTTTCTCCAGAGGTGCTTTCAGAGCCAGAGTCTGAGGACTCAGAATTTCTGGACTCAGACACTGAACAACAGCCCCTGACAGCCTTTGAGGATTCAGATGCTGAGGAATCCATTCCTTCTGCATCCCCTCCTGAGGACCTCTCACTTGGGGAGACCTTAAATACCCTCAGAGAGCATTTCCATTGGGAAGCTCAGGACTACCCCCAGTCAAAAAAGAGATGAAGAGAGTTCCTGGACTTACCACAGCACAAATCCTTAGCCATCCCTCCCATTCTGGATGTGGTGGAGGATGTGTTCCTGTAGTCTGGCCTCACCCCTGATGCCCTCCCTCCTGCACCCAGAAAAACTGATAGATATTATAGGGTGCCAGATACCCATAAGTATTTATTCAAGAACCCTGCAGCTGATCCAGATGTCGTCACTCAGGGACCCAAGCTGGCTAAGGCCAGTTCCTTTAAAAACCCAATGCCCTCTGACAAGGAGAGCAGACCCCTGGACTGATGGGGAAAAAAGGTATACACTTCAGCTACCCTACTCATTAGCACTCTCAACTGCCACTTCCATATGCTTAATATCAACATAACACACTGGAATTATTAAAGCAGAAAATTTCCTCCTTACCAGAGAGTACTACTACCAGAGAACTACGAGATCTGATACACTCCAGTTCTCAAGTGGCAAAACATTGCCTGCATTGTAGATTTGATGCTCTAGAAGCCTCTATCAGGGCTGCTGTTTCTGGATCATCATTAGGAGACATGCATGGTTGAAAGAGCAGCCTTTGTCTGATCACGTTGAATCAAAACTTCTGGATGTCCCCTTGGCTAGGGAACAATTGTTCAGCCCTAAAGCGGAGGAGGTGATTAACAAAATGGAGGATAAGGCCAAGTCCATGCAGACAATCAAAGATGTCCTACAGGTACAACCCCCCAGATTCAGTAGGAACTTTCCTAGCAAACACTTGTCCTTTCCTGCCCAAGCCAAAACTGTGCATAAGAAAGGACACAGAGATAGGGCCTCCAGGCAACAGCACCAAAGCTAGCAGAGGCCTAGAAAGTGGTCCTCTACCACTCCTAGGCAAGGGAGTTCCAAGTCCACTCCCTACCCTAAAGACTCACAATGACTCCCCACTCTCCCCTCTGCCCCCCACACCCCCCTCACAGGCTAGGAGGAAAGCTATCTCTATTCATAGACAAGAGGCAAACCATCACAACAGACTGGTGGGTCCTAAAAATCATTTCCTAAGGGTACAGATTCTCTTTCATAAAAAAAACAAGTTTATCAAGTTATCCAGATATAACAATAAATCAGAGGACAGAGGCCCTCTGCCAAATTCAAAACCTCTGTGCTCAAGGGGCAGTGGAGCCAGTAACAGAAGAACAAGTGGGAAAAGGGTTTTATTCAAGGTTGTTCCTAGTACCCAGAAAAGAGGTCACCTGGCACCCATTCCTCGATCTATCCACATTAAACCTGTCCCTCCCAGTGCCAAAATTCAAAATGCTAGCACTCCACAAATCTTGCCAATGCTGACACGAAATGCTTGGCTAGTGACCCTAGATCTAAAAGATGCCTACCTCCATATCCCTATAAGGGAATCCTGCAGGAGTTTCCTACACTTCAGAGCAGGCTCAGAGCACTTTCAATTCTCTGTTCTGCCCTTTGGCTTATCTACTGCTCCCAGAGTCTTCACCAAATGTCTGGCTTCTGTCACTGCCTTTTGCAGACAGAAGAACATACAGATTTACAACTATCTGGAAGACTGCCTCACCCAGGCAGACAACAAGGAGATACTCCTGCAGGATCTTATTTTTGTCCAAACCCTTCTAACCTCTCTGGGATTTACCATCAACAAGGAAAAATACCAATTCTAGCCCGGAAGACAAATGACCTTCTTGGGAGCTCTCCTAGACACATCCACCCAAAGAGCCTTCTTGCCTCCAGAAAAGCAGAGCTTGCTCTCCCTCTGCCTTTCCCAGTTAGCTCACAGGGCACACCTCACCTGCAAGTGCTAGGGTACATGACATCCTGCATCCTGTTGGTGGACTTGTCCAGGCTACACATGAGAAAATTGCAATGGTACCTAAGAAACCTATGGTGCCAACATTCTCAGTCACTGGAACTACAGCTACCTCTGATTTCCTGCTTAAGGAAGGAACTACTATAGTGGGCAGAAGTCTGTACCCTGAACAGGGGTCTATCATTTATCACCCTTCCCTAAGGCCAGATCATCACCACAGATGCCTCAGCCATGGGCTGGGAGCTCACCTAGGAGACTTGTGCACTCAGGGCACCTGTGATCAGAGGGATCTAGCCCTCCACATCAACCTGAAGGAAATGATGGCAGTGCACAGGGCTATAACAGCTTTCAAGCACCACCTCAGACCAAGAATGCTCTTGATCAAAACAGACAATGCCACAGTCATGTGGTACATCAACAAGCAGGGGGAACTTACTCCTACCCTCTTTGTCATCTAGCCATGCTAATCTGGTAGACAGCCTCAATGCTGGGACTGCATATGATAGCCCAGTACATCCCAGGGGAGCATAACACCCTAGCAGACAACCTGAGAAGAAGTGTCCTGAACCCCCACAAATAGCAGCTACAAAAGGAGACTTTCCTCAGCATCATACACCTCTGGGAGATGCCGGAGGTAGTCCTCTTTGGATCCATAAAAAACAGACAATTGACCAGGTTCTGCACGAGGGAGTTCCACCCACGAGCTTGGAAGGTTGATGATCTCTCCTTCCACTGGGGCAACATGTTTGTGTATGCCTTCCCTCCCTTACCAATGATTCCCAGGGTACTTCTAAAGATCAGGGAGGTAGGACCAAGAGCTATCCTTATTGGTCCAAACTGGCCCAGGCAGCACTGGCAACCTTTGCTCCTCAGCCTGAGCACTCCACCGCATAGCCCTCTTTTTCACAGAAAAACTGCTAACCCAAGAAAAGGGTCAGTACTGCATCCAAATCTTCAAACACTCAGCCTATCTGCATGGCTTATACCCCAGAGGTGGATATCAGGCCACCTTTGAGCAAGCAGGTTCTGGATATCATTAAGGAGGCCAAGAGGCCCAACACCCAGAAATCCTACAATGCAAAATGGAAAAGATTTACTGCCTGGTGCCAACATAGGGTACAAGCAGATCCCATGCCACTCTCACTTTAGTTCTAGATTACCGGGCACAGCTAGTGCAAAAGGGATTATCATACTCCTCCATCAAAATTCATGCCTCAGCTATCTCTGCTCATTCCTCTACAGAGCAACCTATGTTCTCTCACCCCCTGTTAAAACAACTCCTTAGAGGGATGTCACACATCAGACCACCTAGAAGGCCACCCACTCCTGCGTGGGACCTGAACTATATACTGGAAAAATTAACTTTACCTCCTTTTGAACCAGTTGCTTCAGCAGAAATGAAGCAACTCTCTTGGAAGACTGCCTTTCTGCTGGCCATAACGTCAGCCAGGAGGGGTTCTGAGCTGCAGGCTCTCATAACCATTGAACCCTTCATTATCTTCCATGCAGACAAGTTATCACTTAGAACCAATCCTTCCTTTATGCCTAAGGTGGTATCTGACATGACCCTTAATCAGGCTATCATCTCCCTACCTTCTTTCCAAACCCACAAAATAGGGGGGGGTATCCTAGATTGGATGTGCACAGACAGCTTAGATACTATCTGAATAGGACCAAGTTTTTTCAGAAAGACTGACCAGCTGCTGGTCAGCTTCACCCCAGGGGCAGAGGGAAAACCTATATCCAAGCAAACCATTTCTAAATGGATATCACACTACATCCATTTCTGCTACTCCTCCCATGGGAAAATACATCCCAATCCTGTTCAAAGCCATTCCACTAGGGCCGCATCAACTTCCACTGCCTTCATCAGAAGCATCCCTACCAAGGGTATTCTAGAAACTGCCACCTGGACATCTGTTCACACCTTCATAAAACACTACCAACTGCCTCTTTACTCCAAATCCCAAGCAAGCTTTGCTTCAGCAGTCCTGCAGGGCATAGTGGCTTCCACTTAGAGCAGTGCAAGCCTAATCTCTGACTACTTCCCTTCCTTCCTTCCACCGTACTTTTCAGCTTTGGGAATCTTCCCACAAATGATGGACTGCAACAGTGAAACATGAAGAACATAGTACCGTTGTGTATACTTACCGTAAATGTAGATGTTCGAGTGTATTCACTGTTGCAGTCCTGTTTCCCTCGCTCCTTCCCCCTTTTTGTTTCCTTCATACCTAATTATACCTAATGGCTTACCCCAGGTTGACCTTCATCAGGCCTTCTGAGCAGGGTTCCTATAGGGTTGGGGGCAAGAAAAACTGATGTAATGGCATCAGCTGCTTCCCTTTATAGCCCTGACAACCTGATGTCAGTCTCAGGTGACCTGTAGCCGACGCAAGAGGGATATTCTTTACTCTGGTATTCGGGCCAGCCAAGGGCTACCCAGCAGGGATAACCCACAAGTGATGACTGCAACAGTGAATACACTCGAACATCTACATTTATGGTAAGTGTACACAACTGTAATTTCCTTCAGTTCAGGAGACCACTGGCCAATAATTGTGACGCTTACTTTTCTTTCACAAAGCATTCCAGTATTGTTTTTGATGCAAGCATGAGGATAAATTGTCTAAAGCTTCCCATTTCTATTTGGCTCATGTAACTGTGAAGCAGAATCTTATCAGCTCCCTGTAATCCATGAATATCACTCCATCTTAAAGATATTGTAATTTATTCTATTCTTAGTTCTATTACAATTGTGTGAGAAACTGATGAATGTTGTCTGGGTCCCATGTTTTATACAACTTCAGTTTTAAAAGTTCTTTCATGATCCACGAGTTATGCTCTCCTCCAATCTCTCTTACAAAAACCAAGCCAGACTCGCCATTCAGTACTTCTTATCCATCACCATCTGCACCCTGTTGTTGTTAAGCCTCAGTATTGTTTCCTTTTTTTATCCTTGACTTTTTGAAATGCAAATAAAATATCCATTTCCTAGCAGTGTTTGGTACATACTCACTAATCTGAGTGTTTACTGATCTGACTGCTGTTTTTCTCATTCACCTTTACCTTTCACATTTCTTCATTGATGGTTTAGGATTTATTTTGTTGATGATCTCTTTTCTTCCTTTAGCCATTACTACAATCTCCTTGACAGCATGGATACGCTGCTGGGGAGATACAAGTCTTGACTCTCCGTTTTCTTCTTATTCTTCTTCTTTGTTGCTTCTACCCTCATTTTAGACCCACCCATTCATTTTTCTAAACTGTTTGTCTTGGTTAGATCTGTAATAGCAGGAGGCTAAACAGGGTAGCCCAGGCCATCTCATTCCCAGCAGTAGCCTGCAGGTCACTCTGTGGAATCACCTGGCATTCTCAGGCAAGATAAGAGATGTAATTCATAAATCATATCTTGCGTCTGCTTTGGGATTCCTGTCACTGGGCCAAGCCTGGTATACCTCCCATAGACATATCAATAGAACATCCTCACAAGGTGTCTAAAACCACATCAGCTAGCTCTTCTCAAGCTGAAGAAACAACAACTATGTTCCAAGATCTTCCCAGATTGCTGAGTTGCACATGGTGAGCCTAGCTGCTCTGAAGTGACCTCATTTTTTATGTTTGTACCTGTGGTCTCATATTTTCTATCACAAGCAAGAGGTCATGGCCACAGGTGAGAATGGGAAGACAGACGGACTGGTGGACTGAGAGCTTTGTCCTATGACTTAGTTTTTGCCTTATCACCACCACAATGGTACTGTGCCTTCAGAACTGCTGCTTCACCCATTTACTTGTTAATCTCCAAATCCCATATCCCTTCCCTGCTCAAAAAGCCCCCAAGATATTTAAACTGTTCCTAATATAGCTTCTCAGAGGACAAACCAATATTTTCTAAAAGAGATCTATGACTTCTGAGTTGGAGGTGCTAATTTTAATTTCATTTACTTCACATTCATCTGTGAACTACATCAGTGTCACTTGTCATTTAAGGTTAAGCGGGCACCATCATCTGCAAAGAACAATAATACAATCCTCACATTACCACACTTGCTATCTTCCAGACCTTAACTGCATCTTAGTATCATGTTCATGAAAACAATAAGCAGTAAAGGATACAAGAAATATTATTAGCAGAGTCTTACTTCATCTTGTATGTATTCCGTTTAGCACTGCAAACACAGTTTCCCCTTCTCAAATGGACCAAATAAACCAGTTCAGTGACACGGAGTGATGAAACCCTGACTACATCCCAGGTAACCCAGGCTTGATTAAGTGACCCAGATGCTGAGGAGCTAGATGTACAGGAACAGAAATGACAATGGTATTCTGTTCACCTTTCCAATGGAGGGAGGGTTAAAATATTAGGTGATGTGTCCGGGG
Source organism: Protopterus annectens (assembly GCF_019279795.1). Taxonomy (NCBI): domain Eukaryota; kingdom Metazoa; phylum Chordata; order Ceratodontiformes; family Protopteridae; genus Protopterus; species Protopterus annectens. Next base: position 37,184,757 of record NC_056733.1, read on the forward strand.
ATCTGTGCTCCACCTAAGATCAGTGAAGTTGACCAAAGATGGATATAGACATCTACCTTCAGGATCAAGTGCTATGTAGATAGCATCAGTTGGGAAAGCAAATGACAAGCCTTCGTACTGACCCACATCATGCCCACCCCTTAGGAAGTTGTGGCCATATACAGTAGAGCAGTAGGTAGTATAAAAAAATACCCTGATGGCTGCATGGGTGACTGCCACACCTGGATCAGCACACTGCCTCTCTCAACAAATTAATGAATGAAAGCACAAAGTTGTAAAAAACAACCAGATGTTCAGCACACATGATGGTGTCCCAAAAAAAGAAATAAAAAGTGAGAGGCCAAATGGTACACAACACTGGCCCTAAGAGTCCATCTTGTTGGCAACTCTGACATAAATATCAAAGTTCACAGGCATATACATTTGCTTGGTCTACAGAACACCTGTAAACAGAACTGGAAAACTCCCATGACCTCTCCAGTATTTGTACAAGGCATACTAATTGATGATTTGCTGTTCTCTGACAAGGATGGCATCTATAATGCTTCGCTTGAATCAGAGACCTGAAAGCTGGATGAAGCCTCCTTTCTAATATCTTGGCATATGCTTTCCCAGGGAGGTTGGGGAGCATGATTTTTTTTTTTTTTTTTTGCTAACTGAAACATACCTTCCTGCCACCCTCTCCTTTCTGAAAACAGGGATCACTTGTTTTAGTAATATAGAGGGACTGTCCCAATATTCTACTCAGCACAGTAAAATTATACATTAACCACTATACCCCAACAATCCATCAACTTCAGCATTTCTTGATATATTCACTTTTGTAGAATTTGTTTACTTTATTTGACAATCCGGTTGGTAGACTGGCCCTTGGACCACTTTTAGCCATGACCTGAAACAAGGCAGAAGTCATTTAATCAGAATATGTAGCATAAGAACTCATTCCATAAGTCATATGTCCTTCTTATATAATAACATACACACTATAAAAATAATATTATAATATATAATATATAATGTATAGCATAATACATAATGGTGTAATACATAGCATACAAATATATTACACAAATTACAGATCCTTATTAAACAAAAATATGTTGCATGTATTAGCTAAAGTAAACAAAATTAAAGTAACCTTCAGATTAAACATTATAACTAAATAAAAATTATAGCAGGCATTAGCTTAAACACCTTTGTAAAGCAGTAGAGAACAATAGAGAGAAAGTGATTATGTACATGCTTGCACATTTACACAACTTGTTATGCATGGCACTTAAAATGAGGTAGGTCGAGAAGGCAGAAATTTTGTATTGCTGTCATAAGGAAATGCATTTTTAGCTATTGCCTCAAAAGCAGTTGCAACTGTAGCACTGAATGAGGAGTTTTAGCATTTTTTTTCTGAATTTGAGGTAATAATCTTTTCTTCTAAAGTGGGAGTAAGTGGTTGCAACTGTCAAAAATGATTTCATTGACGTTTTGTTCACCATTGACCTATATAAAATGGATGAGTGCTCAGGTATGAGAGAATAATTGCCCTCTGAGAGCTCAGGGAGTAAGGGATATACTTGTTATAAAACGTTGCTCTGAGGGAGGGGTAGTAGCTATTTGGCAGCTTATAACTAAAAGTAAAAGGAAGAATAAGGAACTTGTTGTGACCTGTTTGTGAGGTGAATTTGGACAGAAGGGTTCATCTTTGAGTATTAAGCTAAGAGTCTATGTAAGCTGTTAATAATTGTGGGTGTTTGAGAACAACATCTGGAAGAGAGCGTATTGGTTCTTAGGTAGATACTAAGCTTGCAGTCCATGGAGATCATTAAGAAGCCTAGCCCAAATTCCTGGTTGCCACAATGCATTATCTGATTAACAAACTTTCTCAAGGTCACACAGAAGGCAACTGAGAGAATCAAACTCTGCACCATAGGAATTACAGCTCACAGCTTAATCCTCTGCAACAACTGCCAGTGGGTTGCATAATTAAAAACACTAATAGCTAGAACTCATCTTACTTGCTGGATAAGATTATTGGAAATTTACTAGCTTGTTTTCTGCTGAGAATTAACATTGCTTGTAATGTTCTCCGTATGCTTTTTAAAGGTTAGGCTGGGGTGAAGTGTCAGCCATATATATTTATATTGATGGACTAGAGAGTCATGTTTTTTTCCCAGGGCCAAACATGGAGGCAGTTTTATAAATGTTAAAGGTTAAGCAAATAGTTCTAAATTAGTCTCAATGTTTGTTTGGATCAGACTGCAAAACATTTTCTATGTGTTTGGGGGTGGGTGCTGATATCTGTAAAATAACATAGTTTGCATATAGGGTAATAGGAAAGGGGTTAGTGGTGGGCATAATCCCCCAGATTCATTATCCTTCCATACAGGACTAGCTTAGTCCTGCATGGAAGTGGCCGTTTAGAAGCAGAATGGCAGCGCGCCGTGCATATTAATGAAGGCACACTGCCTGAGCTCAAAATCTTACATGGAGCATGTAAGACTGCAGGGGGCCTATCTGAGAAGAGAGCTCTCCGAATAACCACGCCCCTGCAATGAAGAACAGCAGACAAGTCAAAAAAGAATGAGTGACACCGCTCATAGGTGAACACATACCCCCAGCAACATCCCCCCTGTGTACAAGAGCAATAGTTAAAACGACAAATATAAAGATTTTTTTTTTTTTATGAAACAGATTAAATTTAACTGTAAGTACGTGGGTTTGCCCATCACTTAGCTATGGTTAATGCAGCTTAAATGGCAGAAGATGTTAAAAAGCAAGATATATGCAAATGAAGCAGTACAGCAATAGTCTAGTGGGCAGGGCATTTGCTTTACGAGCAGTCATTCCCGGTTTGAGTCCCACTGCAGTACTGTCCATTTTCCATGTCAAATCACTTTATGACCAATATTTTTAGTTGCATAACCTACTAAATAACAAATATTTGTGAACTGGAGTACTGCATTAAATGCAAATGTAAGGTGTCAGTGTCATAATGTTGCAAAGTCCACAGATAATACATGTGCCCCATACAGTATATGTACACAGGAATCAGGGGTACAAATGGAAGGTAAAATGTGTAATGAATGATAACTCCATACAACTTCCAAATCCCCCACCTTCCCAAGAACTATTAGACATTACTGTCTAAATTACTGCAGTGGTAAGCAGGAGTAAGCACTAGTAAGCAAATGTAAGCATTATTAAGCAGTAGTATGCAGGAGTAAGCATATGTAAGCACTAGTAAGTTGGTTTAAGCCCATTCACGTGGGGGTAAGCAATGCACACACAGATTAAGCAATATTGAAGCTAACTCTCTGTAAGCATATTTAACTAGAAGTTAGCCTTGCTTACCCTCACAAACCCACTTACAAGTGCTTAAAAGTGCCTTAATCACTCTGTATCCAACAGCGGCTGTTCTGCCCAGCAACAAAATAAACAGCCTTTGCAGGTCTTGAACCCAGGACACTATACACTGTAGTCACAGTAGTTAACCACTAAGCCATCACAGCAGTACATAAGGTTGAGGTATCACCAAACAAATCCTCACTATAGGAAAATCAAACTGAACATGTGAAAGGAATCTGCATACAGTCATATGCTCTATAACCTACTACATAACACAAATATGTTAACTGGAGTATTGAAGTAAGCCCAGGTGTGACATGTAATTGTAATGGAGTGGAACTCCCCTATTAAACACAAGGACCCCATACAGTATACGTACACGTGAATCATGGATACCAAACATATATATAACATGTAATGAATAATAAATCAATGCCAAGGAGCAAATATAATGCAAAGTAAATATTAAGCAATGCTAAGCATTGCACAGGCCAGCTTAGAAGGTGTAAGCAATGTGTAGGCCAGCTAACTCAATTTGTCCAGTGGTATACCCCTTTAAACAATGCCAACCTTAGGTAAGAAGGTTTGCCCATAGCTTAGCCTTTTCAAAACTGTCCAATCATGGCAACGTGCGGGAAATTGGCCCTATTTAAACCCAACAGGCAGGAATACATATCATAACTGGTTGTAGCTTCCCCATGCAGGCACAATGTCTGGAATAGGAGAGGGAGTGCACTTTCAGGAGCAGCGTAGGGCATCCAGGAGTCCAGAGTCATGACAGGCCTCCTTGTCAAAGACCATGAGCAGAGACTGCTGCAGGGCCAGTACCAGGGTTCCCAATGTAAAGGGGAAGCCTGAGATTGTCTCGCCCATGACCTTACCAGTGCCACTGGCATACCCTGAACTGGTGAGCAGGTCAGGCATCACTATGCTGACCTGAAGTGGCGAAAGGGGGATCTCTTAGATCAGTGGATTCAAGAGGCTAGAAGGACAAGGCAGGTCCCAGTAGTGAGTAAGTATCACTCCACTACCTGTTTAATAATTGCCAGGTCATGTATATTATGGATAGGCATGGCTAAATATTCTTCTTATGTCCTTCACAATGGCAAGTGAGCAGGCTGTAAACCAGGAGGCCCATGGCTATCGCTTGGAGAGGTTGCGACGCAAGGCAGGTTAGTAATAGTTTTGCATGTTCTGTCATAGGAAATAAATCTAACAGGATTAGTGAGACAATTGCCTGTATAAAACCTGTATTGTTTAAAGCAAGTACTGCATACACAAGAGAATATGGCAGGAATAATCTCATATAGGTTGTATGTAAATAAAAGCATAATAGCCTGACAATGAAGATCTAACTGTTGTACTGCATGTGTTTACTCTGGTATCATATGGTAATGTAGATTTGCAATCACTTAATAGTACTGTTGTATTAAGCACTGTTACCCACACTGTGCAACATGAATTAAAAATGTGTCTGTATATGACTAGTGTAATCCCCAGAAGTCAGTTACTACAACTGGGAGAGACAGAGTCAGAAAACAGTGAAAAGATAGACAATAAAATCCAAATAGCACACACAACTGAGATGTGAACTGTTGTATTTTTAGCACACACAGCCATGGTTCAAATCCTGGGAGTGGTAGTAGTCTGCATACAGAATCATACCCCACAACTGTACAGATATGTCCAGAATGTCCAGTAAATTGGCCCATATCTGCTGCTGTCACTGTGTTGCCCTGGGAAATCAGTGGGATGATCCCAGATGTATTGGCTGCAAACAAGAAATACATCTGATTGTCACACATCTATAAGAACAAACCTGTCACTTTAGCAACTCCCCAAACTGTTATGAGAGTAATAAGCCAAGTATGTCCCATCTACACCCCCATGTTGTCAAGCTGTGACCAGAGTGTGTACAGTAACAGAGTGAGATGTAAGTGCATAATACTAATGTAAAACTGGTACTTTGTGTGGCAACAGTCAGGTAGTGCTAACAAACATTGCTCCCACAGGTTCATTAGATATGAACACTGTGCCCAGAAATAATAGAGTGATACGCTGTACTGGTACTGTTTATTTTGGTATTGTATGGCATTGTTAATGTTGCAGTTGTTCTGAATAATAAGGTGTTACTCATCACTGTCACGCATACTCTGCTACATAATATAACTGTCTAGGATATTTTGCATAAAAGTGATGTAATGCAAGGTCAGAATGTAAAACCACAGGAGAATTATACACAGAAATCAGATAGGAGATATACAGCAATATCCATATAGCACACACAACTGTGATGGACAGTGTTTTAGTGCTAGCAGACATAGCCATGGTCTGAATCCTGGGAGTGGAAGTAGGCTGCATACAGAATCATACCCCACAACTATACAGATATGTCCAGAATGTCCAGTATATCGGCCCATATCTGCTGCCTGTCACCCTGTCCCCCTGGGAAATCAGTGGGGTGATCCCAGATGTTTAGGCAGCAGACAGCAAATACAACTGAATGTCACACATCTATAAAAACAAACCTGTCACACTAGCAACTCCCCATAGTGTTATGTGAGTATTAGGCCAAGTATATCCCATCTACACCCCCATGTTGTCAAGCTGTGACCAGAGTGTGTACAGTAACAGGGTGAGATGTAAGTGCATAATACTAATGTGAAATCTGGTACTTTGTGGGGCAACATTCAGGTAGTGCTAACAAACATTGCTCCCACAGGTCTGTCAGATATGAACACTGTGCCTCGAAATAAAAGCTCGATACCCTGTACTGGTACTGTTTACTCTGCATTGTGAATGTTGCAGTTGCTCTGAATAATAAGGCATCACTGATCACTGTCACCCGCACTGTGCTACATAATATAACTGTCTAGGAAATCCTGTATAAGAGTGTTGTAAGTCATTAAAGGTTGAAGAGGGCAATAGTCTACATATGTCCTGGTTCACCTGCATGTGATCAAGGCATGGCCACAGTCTGCACAAAAAGAGATTGACAGGTATGTGCAAACATCAACCTGGAATCTTGGAGTATGTGTAGAAACAGTTAGTGTTAACAAACAATTCCTCCACAGGTATACCAGGTAAGAGGTGTATACTGCAGGTAAAGCCAGTCCATGTATATAGTTGTCGACAGTCATATCACTGTCCAAATTAAGGCAATAGGGTAGTGTAGTAATACTTGTAAGGTACAGATAACAGCACTGACTAGGAAAGTAACAGGAATATACTAGTTGTTAATTGACATCTTTCTCTCCCCACACCATATCACCAACAATACACTAAATACCCATCTCAATTGGTACGTGATGACTCCACTGTAATGTTGGGACATATGTCCTATTGTTTGATAATTATTTAAATCTGTTTCTATGCATGTGCTATGTTGAAATACTCCAACATTGGTGGCATGGTACCATCAATGTACCTGCATGCTGTTGTTATTACCACTGTGATCCCATATATGCATGTGTTCTGTTTGTTATGCAACTGTTCCATATCTGGTGTCTGGGTTAATTGGGATATCTATGCATGCTGTTATACCTAATCCTGGAATGTGTTGACTATTACTAACTCACATATGTTGATAAATCATAAACACCATAGCACGTATGGGAATGCAGGTCTCAGCGGACCCACCTGTCCCACCTCAGCTGGCTGTGGCACTAGACACCAGCACATCTGGGGCCCAACCCAGAACCTCCTCGTCCGTTGGTTCTACACCACCTTCAAGTGGAACCACCTCAAGGGATGGGGCTCGCCCCCCTGGGAGCGGGCACAAACAGGAACCTGTCACCCATTGCCAGGTCCGGGTTGTTGTGCGTAGCGATCTCCACAGGGAGGTCAGAGATCTGCTATGCCAGCTTGAGGGCAGCGTGTCATGACTAGAGGGTTGGCCTGGCTCTCCGACTCACCCCCAGCACAGCCACATTTGGGCTGTGAAGGGGCAGTGGTGACTGCCCATGGGTGGGGACCTCAGTCCCACTGTTTCCACTATGGGGCTCATGGGATTCCAATTTCCAAACACCCCTCCCCATCAAGGTGTTTACCCCCCACATGTGTCATATACCACCCCAGTATGCATCTTGTTTGTCTGGTCTGTTAACCTACACAATCTACCTCCCCAAATATACCTAATATCCCTCCCCAATATCCCACTCTCACCTGAAAAAAATAAAAAGGGCAATCTGTTCCCCAAAAAAATATCGCCCCATACATAGCTGCCCATTTCGCACGCATGTCCACGGGACACATGTAATCTGGTCTAATTGGCATCACAACATATTCTTGTTGTCCTCACCCCTCTCTCAGGGGTTTGAGTGCCCAAATCTACCTCCAAATTCAAAAGAAATGGGCAGTTATGGACCTTTCCTTCATCCTCCTGCACACCCCTAGCTATTTTCTCTACTGTCTTTCCCTCTTTGTGCTCCTTTTTCACAACTTTCCTATCAACCCTTTTATCTTTTCTTTTAAAGAAATTAGCACGAGGTAAGTGGGAGTAAGCACTTTTAAGCAGCGGTAAGCGGATTTAAGCTTGTTTGCGCGGGAGTAAGCAATGCTTACACATGTTAAGCAATTTAGAAGCCAAGTATAAGAAACTGTAACCAGAAGTTAGCAGTGCTTACCTCTGCGCAAACCTGTGCAAACCCACTTACAACTGCTTAAAAGTGCCTTAATCACTCTGTATCCAACAGCCCTTGTTCTGCCCATCAACAAAATAAACAGCCTTTGAAAGGCTTGAACCGAGGACCCTGAACACCATAGCCAAAGTGATTTGCCACTAAGCCATGTCTGATATACATACCCCTGATGTTTTCACAAACATATCATCCAGCCCAGTCATTCAACAGTACAGGAAATGTATTTAAACACATATATGTAAGTGTGTGTATATATATTTATATTTAAATAGAGATAACATATCTATATATGTAGATATATATATATATATATATATATATATATATATATATATATATAAATAAATATATATATATATATATATATATATATATATATATATATATATATATATATATATATATATATATACACACACACACACACACACACACACACATATATATACATATGCATACATCTATAGATATATATATATGTCTACATCTATATGTATATATATATATATATATATATATATATATATATATATATATATACAGCAATATAAATATATGTAAGCATAAGTATATATCTATATAGGTATATATAGACATATATCTATAGATATAAAAGAGAACATAAAAACATATATGTCCACATTCACCGTTAATGGGGGTGAGGGGGCCCAAACAACATATGTCTTGTACGTATAGATATCCCCCCACAGCCAAACATGTCTCCCCTACAATACAATACCAACTGTTGCAAATCCCATAACCAGGACCTGACACAACATGGGCACAAGATGTTAACAGTACTCCATCCCACTTGTATGATGTCAGGCTGGTATCAGGCACATATCATGCAGTACAGCCTGAGGGAATGTACAGTTTGGAAGCAATCAACATTCCTAAGATACATATACACAGGCACATATATGCTGATACACACACACACACACACACACACACACACATATATATATATATATATATATATATATATATATATATATATATATATATAACAAGATACATATGTAGAAGGTGCACACAATACAGAACAGCTACTATGCCTACAGTTGCTGCCTTACCAACTGGCCACTGTATGAGCCAATTGTTACCTGCAACATATACCCACAGAGAGGTCAAAGGATATAACACCACATACAGGTTTGCATACATGGAAAAGCTTTATTTGTGTACTATTACAGTTGCATATGCCATGTCATAAAGCTGTTTAGACTCTGACATGCATATAAACAGAGTAATGCAACTGTGAAACAGTTATATTAATACAGTAGTCTGGAAAGGTTTACATATGTTGCTGTCCAGGTCGAGACCTTCAAGTAGTACAATAGTAAAGACAGACTGGGCCACAGGATAACAATCAATCAACAGTAAGTAATGCAGATGTATAGTCCAGCAGCCTCTAGCTACACTCTGTACACAATCTCTAGGGGGTAAAGACCTCAGTTTACACAGTGGGATGTATCTGTTACATAACAAGACATAACTGACACCATCACAATCACACTGACAAACAGAACAGTCTGTATGGCAGGAAACAGTAGGCCTGCATTTAACCAAGGTGAATTGTATGGTACTGTACATCCAGATACCCTAAGGCAGCTTCACCCTGATACCCCCACATGTTGTAACAGCCTAGGTTAGTTATGGTGCACCCTCCTATAGACTGAATAATACTGGGCCATATACCACTGTTACATACACTGGCCTCTGGAGTGCATAAGGGCACACATGTATTGTGTAGATGAAGCCCACACATATATGGACCCAACCCCACAATATGTGTGGGGGCCACAACAGCAGTTGACTAATGGCAGGAATGGCAGCATGACATACTCACAGCCCACTACATAACAACCCCGACAGCATGTCATATGTAGAAAGCCTGGTATGTAGGTGGAGGACAGAGGCTGGAACACAGGCCCATATGTGAAATACTGTTGTCATACACTAAACAAGTCATTGGTGTTACAGGATAGTCTGCAGCATACCCTTAGTCAGGAATATGAAGTTAGAAACAGACGTGGATGTAGCCATGTACTGATACCACTCAACACACACACACTGTCAGTGATATATCTGACACAAGACCTGTGTGGTGGACAGACAAAACATAATAGGCACACCTCTGGCCATCAAGTGGACAGGCCCACAGTTGAGAGCTATGCAGACAGACTGTATTCCAAGTTAAACTAGTCTGTACACACAAACCCTGTAACACTGGTGCTATACAATGCATACAACAACACTACACTCAGTCTGTCTGTAGTTCTGGAACATCCTACAAATATGTAGCTGGCCTGAGTGTACAGGTTCTCTTGTAAGAGGTATTGCTACCTGCTGTCTGTAACACTGCTGTCCACAAACAGGAAGGATGCCCACCATACAGGAATGGTAAAGGGACAACTCCCACATGATCATCATCTTCTTTCGGATGTTCCCGTTAGGGGTCGCAACAGCGGATCATCTGTTTCCATTTCTTCCTGTCCTCTGCATCTTGCTCTGTCACACCAACCACCTGCATGTCCATAAACCTTATCTTAGGCCTTCCTCTTTTCCTATTACCTGGTAGCTTCATCCTTAGCATCTTTTTCCCAATATACTCAGCATCCCTCCTCAGCACATGTCCAAACCAACGTAATCTTGCCTCTCTGGCTTTGTCTCCAAACCTTCCAACCTGGGCTGACCCTCTAATATACTTATTCCCAATCCTGTCCACCCTTGTCACACCCAGTGCAAATTTTAACATCTTTAACTCTGCCACATCCAGCTCTAACTCCTGCCTTTTTGTCAATGCCTCTGTCTCCAACCCATATAACATAGCTGGTCTCACTACCCTCTTGTAGAACTTTCCTTTCACTTTTACTGGTACTCGTCTGTCACAAATCACTCCTGACACTCTTTTCCACCCACTCCATCCTACCTGTACTCTCTCCTTCACTTCTCTTCCACACTCACCATTGCTCTGAACTATTTATCCCAAGTATTTAAACTCATCTACCTTCGCCACCTCTACTCCTTGCATCCTCACCATTCATCTATCCTCCATCTCATTCACACACATATATTCTGTCTTAGTCCTGCTTACCTTCATTCCTCTTCTTTCTAGAGCATATCTCCATCTCTCCAGGGTCTCCTTCACCTGTTCCTACTCTCACTACAGACCACACCACATGGTCTGGGTGCCATGTACCATATGGGTGGTATATGACATGTGGTGGAGAAACACCCTGGATGGTGCGTGTGTGGTCTGTGATGTGGAAGCCCCATGGGCACCAATATGGACACAGTGAGTACAAGCCTCCTACCCACTGCTACTTACAACAGCAGTCCATGTCCCAAAAGTGCCTGTCCTGGAGGCTGAGCAGGAGTAGCATGGACCGTGTGAATATGTACTGGGTGCTTCCTGGTGATGTAGTACATCCCACATGTGTCTGTGGAGCCCATTATGGAACTGACCTAGACCTGACCTTGGGGGACAAGATCATGTCTGTGTGTTCCACCGGGAGGGAAAAACATCCCCTTAGTTGGTTCCACCTGAAAGCATTGCTGGACCAGTACATGAGGAGGCTCAGGGTGGGTTCCACATGTGATGTGGCCTAGTAACATGGGCAGATGAGTTTGGAAAGGTGGTTCTGCTGGCCAATAGTACATAAACATGCTATTGTGTCACTGTTATAGAACATATGTGGGTAGTAATAGTCTACACAATCCTGGAACATGTCCAACAGCATGCATATATATCCCTAATAACACAGAATATCAGATGTGCAGCAAGCACATAGCAAGCATACCACAGGCATATATGGAACCATAGTGGCCCTGACAATGGCATGCAGGTGAATAGTCTGTAACAGGCCAGCAATGATAGTGTCCATACAAGGAACATGGTTACAAGCACATTGCACAAAGTGTGGTACAATACAATATCTGCCCCACTGGTAGGTAAGCTGTAGCCATACCTATTGAGTTGTGTGTACAGTTTGTTGTCACTGATATGGTAGGGGGTGACAGTGATGTGTATTAAGAACTGTGGTAACCTTGCTGCATGACTTGCTCACACCTGTGTCCATCTTTATGGCTTTCAGGCAAGATGTCACATGGAAGGCTTCCGGCTTACTCAGCAGCTGAGAACGACATTGTGGTAAACCACCTAATCCAGCACCACCCTGTCTTGTTTGGCCAGTCCACCCATGATCAGCAGGAGCAGACCGCCCTGTGGAATGACCTAGTCTACAGAGGCAAAGATGTCAGACTGCACAACCGCAGTTATGAGCAGATCCAGCATCATTGTTCTGACCTGCTTTGCAATGCCCATCGGCATGCTGCTGCAGTCCGGGTGGATCACCGCGCAACAGGAAGGGGCCATGCCATCCATCCCCTCCTGACATGTGTGGAGGAGCTCCTAGCCAGCCTAGTGGCACCTACCCATCCGCATAGCCAACAACTGCCAGACACCATTGTGGAGGTGGGTGCTACTCACTCACCAGCTAAGGAGCATGCAGGTAAGGCCACAGGGCACATCAGTAGACCACTGTTGCATATACATCTGCATTTGTACAGGTAGATCATGCATATCTGACATGTCATAGATATAGTTTGTTGCTGCATAGTAGTGATAAACAGATGTGCATATGCGGTAGTATTGTGGTCATGTACTGTTGATGTATTGTAATGCTGCACCCACCCTGTAGCAATGCCACAGGTGTGGCCACTGACTTTGCATCTCTCACCCTCACATGTAGGTACATCCGGTATACCACCAAGGCAACAGCCTGTAGCTGGTGAGTATGGTTTATGTTGATGCTTGCCAATACACCGGGCATGTAATGGCTATGCTATATTCCATGTACACGTCTAGCACACCCACCCAGAATGCATGCTGTACATGTGCACGTATTGTTGCTGTTAAATGCACAGCATCACAGTGGTAACCATGATGGGGTATTGGAAGGGTATGTCAGACACCTGCAAGATAACTAACATCCTGTCATTCCAGAATGTGTCCACAGGGAGTAACATAATGGTGGGAGGCATGGCCTACAGTAGGGACATGTTTGAAACATCATTCGTATACAGTGCAACACCAGTGTATATACCTGTAGGACAACAGCAACTGTTGCAGAGTTACACTATGATATAATGTATTACTGTGGTCCACATTATCAGCTGGGACTAGGCTGTAACATGTGGTGTTCAGTGGATGGGACACTGCAAACTGACACACATGTGTAGGCCTTACTTGTCAAGCATCTGCAAAAAGGCTGAAGGTTGGGGGGTGTCAGCATGACACAGAAGTGCACTGCAGCAGGTATCCTAAGGATGTTAAAATGGCTGTATCTGCACATAGTCAGGTTCAGGAACTGTGGCAGATGTAACACTACCCCCTCAGCAATAGTGACAGTAGTGTGTGAACACCAAAGGATGTGCACATGAGTAGACCTTGCAATCATGCAGATTAGGGGGACGTGTGCGGCAGACTATACATACACTGGGAAATGCAGATGGCTCATGCTAGTATACCCCTGGCAGGAGTAGTGACTGCTGTAGTACACATAACAATAGGTGCAAAAAAATGTCATGATAAGGGTGTGCACACATATGCCCACACGGGGTGTATGCATCGTGGTCAGCATCTGGACAGCTAACACATTCCGTAGACACTGCATGTGAAAGTACAGGACATATGTCACATGTGGGGCTCATGTACTGTTAATATATGCAGTGATTTGGTCCCATGGCAGATCAAGGAAGGATCAAGGTCTTATCAATAAGGGTGTGTACACTCCCCATAACCATGGTATGCTCTGACGGTTGTCAGTGTAATAGCATTGGAGTGGTCATACATGGTCCGCTGATGTTGAGAGCTGAAAATCAGACATCAGGCATTCACAAATTACACCTGTCCACATATCATCCCAGGTATGTGTTGCTGAAAAACATAGGAGCTGTGAGCATTAAAGCTGACATAACTGACACAGTACTACACATTCAGCAATGGGTTGTACACCTGTGAGGTGTGGTGCACAGTACATGGCAGGGTGCAGAACAGGTGCACAGCAATACTGTGTACATGGGTGCAGTGGCATCCAGGGGAAGGGGCATCACCTAGTAACACAGCACATGCATCCCACACATGTATACTGTTACTAGCATGGATTGACTATAGCTGCACTGCATGCTGCTGTGTACCATATGTTGTGTATTTTGACAGATGGGTAATAGGAGGCCTGTGTGTACTATCATTGTGCAACCTCACCTGTATGTGTGTGTGTGTCCTGGTGGGTGGTTAGTTTGTCTGTAGGGTCACTTTGTTGAAGTGGAGGGAGGATGATGCATGTAGGATGTGTGTGTGCATGTGTTCATGTTTGTGTGGGTGTCCATGTATGCACACATGTGATTGTGGGGTTGTTCATACAGCAGTACCTCACTTTGGGATTGTGCAGTCCATGGACATGGACTGCCACATGAGACACCAGGAATACTTGTCATGTATGTAACTACAGGACAGCTGATAGTATAATAAGGTCTGTAGCATGGAACAAGCATTGAGAGGGAAGGTAGACACCAGATATACCCTTAATATCAAATTCAGCAGAGAGGTGGCTGACAACTCACATATGCAGCACTACAGATGCATTGTGGAATTACTAGTCAACACCAAAGAGTGTATCCATATATTACAGTTGTCACATGATAGGCTGATTGAGCAGCATATCTGGCATGTACTGAGCAATACATACACATGACACTTCAGTGCATGATGTTATGGGGTGAATATAGTAGCCCCCACATATAGGAGCCATTCTCATGATGTCTGGAAATACACAGAGTGAACACTGAATGACAGCAGTGAGGCCATGTAAAACCACTCCACTCAGGTCAGGTAGGTAATGGAGTAATAGGTCTTGTGTTGTGATCACTTGTCTAGGCATTAAGAGGACTGATATATTAATTAGTGGTATCAATGAGTGTATGTTACCAAGTGTGATGCAGGATGGAGATTGCATGGGAATATACATGGGACTGTCTGTAAAGTCATGGGCAGGTAGGTATTAAGGAGGTGTGTGTGTGTGTGTGTGTGTGTGTGTGTGTGTGTGTGTGTGTGTGTGTGTATGTAATGTTATGCAATGCTATACAGGTCTTAAAGTGCGTTTATTGTTTTCCCCCACAGGTGGCGAGGTGGGTCAGGGTACCTCCTGCATGCAATCTGATGTTGGTGTCCATACAGACACCAAAGATGATGATAGTACTGTTAAGGCACAGGTGGGGTTGTCAGGGGCCAAAACAGCTCCATCATTTGACACCCCCCTTTTAGCCACCCCAACCCCGCACACAGTTTCAGTGCCTATAGATACCCCATCACCAGTGGGCATAGCGGAGGGACAGCTGGCATTTGGTGGCAGTGCACAGGAAAGTGTGGTAACCATGCCTACTGTGTCTGGTTGCAGCAGGCATAGCCAGATGTCCAGCAGGGCACCACATAGGCAGAAGTCCCAGGGTGCTCATGGTAGGGCTACTGGTCATCATGCCCCTAGCAGACATGACACAGCTGGCACCAGTAGGCGCATGTTTCAGGCTGTCATGGCGGTGCAGGCATCTATGGAATGTTACACCAGACAGGGCCTAAGGCTGCAGAGGGCTGCTCTCACATCTGCAAGTGACAACTTCTGTGAACTGTCTGGTGCCATCCGTGCATTTACTGAGCTCATGGATAGACAGTCTGGTGAGATGATGGCCCTCATCGACCATGGTTTGTCCATGCTTGAATGTGTGGTGGGAGTGTGGCGATGGCTGTGTGGACATAGGCCAGCAATGCCAACAGCTGGCAGTCAACGTGGACATGCTAGGACACCAAGGGGCTTTGTTAGTGGCAGTACCAGCCCCGGAAATGTGGGTGGGGTGCTGTCCACACCACACCACAGCAGGCCATGAGCACATGGTCCTGGCCAGTCCCAGGAGGGACCTGGTTCCAGTGGACATTTGTCATCATCAGGTGAAAGTAGCACATTGAGACCTGTACCTGGACATGCCCATGGAACCCCTGGCAGGCACAGTCCACATGTCCGTGGCCGGAGGCAGTGAACTGCACACCCTGCCAGGTATGGTCTGCAGCTATCCATAAACACCTGTGTAGGGCAGCCATATGGCAGAACTGTGTGCATGCATATCCACACACTATACAAACACACCTAGGGCAACCCCATACCTACACACACCACATCACCATGCCCAGTTCACCTCATTACACCCCTCACCCACACACATGGTGACAAATGTATGGCCCACCCTTGACCACTTGCAAACCAACAACACACCCTGTGCACATGATGATACCTGTGCCACATCCATGTCATCCATACCATCGATGCAGGGACAAGCTAATATGGTTCTGATGCACACGGTGACTGTACTACAGTGTACCAAAGTACTGCAGTGTAACATGTTGTCAGGAGTAAAGTGTAATGCATATATGACAGGTAGTGTAGCCATCCAGCAATGATGCATTATAGCTGTTAGTAACACTGGTTGAATGTGGTCTCTATACTGTTATCCATTTGTGTTGTAGGTCTACATGTGTCAGCATGAGGATTGTCTGCTGTCATATTCCACAATGGCGTATGGCACTGTGGTGACACCATGGCTGTGACATATCTGGGGTACAGCTGAACACATGTCACAGGTTTGTATAACAGTTATTATCTGTGCCACATGGACAGGTGACCCGCTGGGACATGTATAATCTGCAACCTGATGTAGACCTATCCACATACATGCACACTCTTACTTGGCAACACTGGGACTAGACCCCTACCTAGGTATGTAGTGATACTGAAGTGTGTGGCTTTCATTGCACACACCACGCACTGTTTAGGGTGAGGTGTGTTTCAGGTTACATGTTACATGAAGAACATCCCCAGACATGTACAGTATGCTAATCAGGGATGTAATGGGTGTATATGGACAATACATAGTGTGACATGCCTTCATATACACATTAACAGACACATAACAGGCAGGCACATGTCCAAGAGACCTTGACCTATCGCTGCTAACTAACTTGAACATGTGTCCAATGTGTTACAGGTAGGCTGCACACAGCACATTCATAACTGGCCTGGATTGTGTTATCAGTTACCTGTATGGTTGATGGTGACAGTGGTAACTATAACTTGGCACATGGGACATATACTTGGTGTTCCTTGGTTTAATGACAGTGTACACAGCACTGACATCCCCAGTGGATATTGCACTCCCTGAAACCCATGATGACACCCTGACATACCCACCATCACACATTGCCCATGACTGCCATACAACCTACTGTATATCCCAACAGTGGTACTACAGGGATATGCATCTAATGTACATGCCACAGGCATAGTAGGGTGTTGCACTGTCATGCCTCACCTATGGGCAGCAATAACACTATTTGTACTGCTGTGTGGCAATGGGTATTGTAATAGGAGTATGTGGCCTCGGAATGCTGTACCCTACAGATATACAGACATGCACACATACACACACTTGCCAGAACTCAGTGGGTATCCCATGCCTATCAACCCATTTGTACAACACTGTTGTGCTGGTACTGCAAGGCTCATGTAGCCAATATGGAAAGGAGCTTAGCAGGGTACATGTAATGTTCCATACAGCAGCAGCCACAACTGACTATGGCAATGGGTGTTCTGGTGGTTGTGAAGACCCTTATGGAATTCCCACGTACTGGTGTGCTAACACACATACACTGCTATACTCAGTAATGCACACATACACATGTGTCAGTACTCGGATGCATCGCTGCAGGTGGTCATAGATGTGTACCTATCTATTGTACAAGGAGAGATGGGATGTGCAGAGGATATGTGTACAGTGGTATCCTGCCACCTGCCATGTGGCAGCAGGCAATCTATTGACAGACACTACTGTGGTAACCCTCACTGTGAGTGTTATGCACCAGGCAATCCTCCAGGTGCCTCCTGCGCATGGCCACTGAGGTGATCAAGTTGACATGTATGCAACATGCATTACAACACATGGTTAGTGTCTGTGATGGAGACCTGCACCCAAGCATGTTCTGTTGACTGCGGTAGTGTAGTGGAGGCACCAGTGGCATGTGGTGCATACAGGGTATTATCTCCTATATGTGCCAGTTCTTACACAGTTGGGCAGACATGTCAGTTTCAATCAAGCTTAAGTTGCCTGTACATATCCCAGCTGGATACCTGCCATCTGCACATCTGTACAGGGACTGACAGTCATCAGCTTGGCAAGTAGCTATGCAGTAGGATGAATGTGTTGCCATACATCTGACAATATCCTTCAAAGGCAGACGTCCTGTCTGGTGGACCCCAGCCATAAACAAACTATACAATAGAAGGAGGAAGCTACTACATGACAGAGCAAAATCACAAAAAGGGAAGGCATCTCTGATCAGTATTAGCAAAAAACTACGGGCACTCATAAAATCGTCTAAGGACAGTTTCAAGAGAAAAATTGCACAGGACACTAAGGATAATCACAAGGCTTTCTTTAGTTATGTTAGGAACCTGGGTGGGAATTCCCAGATATGCTCAGAATTAGTCCAAAATGACAAAAAATACACCAAACCCACAGACATTGCCAACATCCTAGCTGACAGGTTCAGCAAACTTCTCCCCCCGCCACCAAAAGGGCAAATATCTATCCCAGCAGAATGCTGCCCCCCTGACATATCAGATGCTCAGGTAAGAGCGGCCCTCTCCAAAGCAAAAAACACAGCATCAGTGGGACCAGATGGTGTCCCGGGCTGCGTCCTACATGAACTCCAAGAAGAGCTAAACCCAAACATAAAACTACTGTTCAATCTCAGCCTTACTACAGGATATGTACCCAAAGAGTGGTGTACAGCAACAGTGGTCCCTCTCCACAAAGGTGGTGCCTCAACGGATCCTGGAAACTATCACCCCATAAGCCTGACTAGCTTGGTCTGCAAAGCTATGGAAAGAATCGTCATGGACCTCATAAATAAAGATATTGAGGACCTGCAGACAGTGGATCCTACCCAGTTCAGCTTTGTTAAGGGCAGATCCTGCCTCTTAAACCTGGTCGATTTCTTTGAAACAGTCACCAAGGCCATTGACGAGGGGAAGGTGGTCCACACAGCCTACCTGGACCTCGCAAAAGCCTTCGATACAATACCCCACTCCGGGCATTATAGATAAGCTCACCAGCTTAAATATAAACCCCTATGTCACTAGATGGGTTACAAACTGGCTCAAGGACAGAACCCACATGGTTAGAATTGCTGGAGCCATGTCAGAGTCCAAACCAGTTACAAGTGGCATCCCACAAGGCTCAGTCCTGGGACCTCTCTTGTTCGGTATATATTTCTCGGAGGTACAGGCCAACACGGAAGGACTGTGGCTGACCAAGTTCGCAGATGACTGCAAACTGGGCTCCATAATCGACTCTCCAGCCAACACAAGCATCCTCCAAAAGGGCCTCATAGAAACAGACAACTGGTGCCAGAGCCATAGCCTCAAGCTAAATGCCAAAAAGTGTATAGTCATCCCCTTTGGCAAAAACAAAGTGCCCACAAATTACCACATAGGTGGTAATCCATTAAGTACAGAAGAAGTAATTAGGGACCTGGGGACCCAAGTTGATAGCAATCTCTCATTTGACAACCACATGACCAAAGTGGTTAGAAAAACATTTTATATAGCCCACCTAATCATGAAGGGATTCACATCTAGATCAGGGGAGGTCATCGTGCCTCTTTACTCATCCCTCATCAGGCCATAATTGAGTACAATGCCCCTTTTGGGATGTACCTTACCAGACACCTGCAACAACTGGAAAGACCCCAAAAGTACCTCACCAAGAGGATCAAAGGGCTCAAACAGATGCCATATGCTGCCCGGTTAAAGAAACTCCAGCTCTACTCAGTGGCATACCGCCTGCTCAAAGGTGATCTGTGCCTGATGTATAAAGCCATGTCCAACCCGGAATTAATGGACATGCTGCACCTCAGAAAATCCAAATCCCATCGAGCTATGCACTCGAGAGACTTGAACCTCAGCACTGAAATAAATAGGACATGCTGGAGGGACAGATTCATAACCCAGAGTCTCCCTTCACTCTGGAATAAAATCTCAGTCCAGGTTAGGCAGAGTCCCTCATTGACTCTCTTCAAGAGGAATCTTGATGAGTGGATGGGAGATCATAGGTTTACCCCGGGTATCACTTCTGTGTCACTGTTAGACAGAGGCACAGTATACTAACCTCGAAAAAGGGCATAGCAAAATTAATTTAAAATGGGTGGCGAAAGCCAAACACACTCTGGCTAGACATATAAATGCCCTAGGGCAGATAGCCTAGTATGAACCTATGAACCTATGAATATGTATGCCATAGCTACATGTAAGAAGCCCTCACTAACAAGTCCTGTACAGATGGTAGTCTACAGTTGCATTCCACATGACGGGACATTATCCAGTAGGGGTTATATACTGTGACACAGCTCACACACCAGGGATACAACAGGGAGGCCTCAGAGTCCAGCTATGCCTGCAGGTGTGCCTGTTGTCAGTACTACAGTTAGCACTCTACTCTTGCCTGGGTAAGCATTTTCAACAGTAATACCGCCATGATGCACTACATGCCAGTGTGACAGCACGTACCCTGCGCTACTATCCCTGTATGTAACACATTCACATGGATAACAGTGCTGTACAGGCCTCATATACGTCTGTGTCCCAAACATGACACTCACACCCCTTGCTACTATAATGACAGCACATAGGCACATGTATTGTACATGGCATTACATACACTTATTACAGATGTCATTACCCTGCCTTGTTATCAGACTGGAGGGTGTGAACTGGTTACCAGGGCTAAGCCATGCTTATCAGGTGTCAGCATTGCTGCACTATAACAGCTAAGCTGATTTGCACACTGGTAAGTGAAGCCTACACTGTGTAAGCGCCCATACGTTTACGCGTAACTTAGCACCGCTTAGCTTCATGCAAACCTGTTCAAACACACTTAAGGCTGCTCAAACCTGCCTTAACCACTCTGTATCCAAAAGCCCTTGTTCTGCCCATCAACAAAGCAAACACCCCTTGCAGATCTTGAACCCAGGACTCTGCACACTATAGTCACAACACTTAACCACTACGCCATGACCACTGTGAAGACAGCTGTTGTTTTTCCAATATATCTGTCAATACACATATTGATTAGTATTGAACAATTGCCTTTACTTCCACAATTGTGTAGTACTTATTATTAATATGACTGTTGTGCACATATGTTGTTTCATCATAATGTACACATAGCAGATACATAGGGTAAGATACATCTGGGAGGGTATACACAACTGTGAGGTTTACACATGACAGGAATATGAATATATATATATATAATAGGTTGATATATGTCCACATGTACATACACATGCATATTCATACATATGTCTGTATACACATCTGTATAGTGCACCATATATATGGCCATGTGTACATCTCTTTATATGTACATATATATATATATATATATATATATATATATATATATATATATATATATATATGTGTGTGTGTGTGTGTGTGTGTGTGTGTGTGTGTGTATGTATATGTATATATATATATATATATATATATATATATATATATATATATATATATGGCTATATATATATATATATATATATATATATGCACATCATATCTGTACAGATATGCCTATTTATGTAGATATCTATAACTATATGTGCACACATCTCTATTCTGATATACCTATTACTGTCAATATAGATGTAGATATCCATAAGTATATGTGCATATGTATCTCTATCTGTATATGTGTAGACATATATTGCTGTGTATATGTATACATCTGAGTGTTTATATATATATATATATATATGTACATATACATATCCATCTATGTATGTCAATATGTATATGTGTATATATCTATAGAGATATATGGATAATTATATATACATATGAGTCCACCATATGTCCAGAACATGGAGTGGAGTCCTACCACAGCCCCAATAGTCCCAACCTCTTAGTGCAAGGGGATGTCAGGTATGCATTGCAGGTATATATGTAGACTATTGCTACTGTAATAGGGGTTGTCTTCACAGACATGTTGTGTATGGGAGGTCATATCTGCTTTTAACATGTGCACTATTGGTTACTGACAGACATCCTAAGGGCATCATAGTACAGTACCACTGCTAGTACAGTAATGATCCTGTGGACTACAACAAAGATATGCCCAATAAATGTGGACAGTCTGACACACTCTGGTCAGTCCAGAGGTATGCACAGAACCCCTTAGTGCAAGACATGTGGACCAAGCCTGACAATGTGGATGTTAGCCATGTAGATGAGTATATCACGTAAATACTGGCATACATTTGCCCCCATATGTTATGCATTCACACATCCCTGTCTGTCCTGACACATAATAACCACTGGTACAGAGGTGACATGGCCACATACTACCCACTAGTTAGTGGTATACATTTGTACAGCATCCCACTGCTTTGTCTGAAATACATGACTGTTATGGTGGCCTGGCAGCAGCACAGCACATCTGGCAAGTATCTGGACATAACATCACACTGGGTAAGTACACTAAGCTGCTAGGCATGTAACAAAGCACTGTGTAGGCTACAGGCAGACTGCCACAACACTGGCCTACATTTCTTATGGGGGAATACATATGTACCTGCATATATAGCAGGCTCTACAGGCATGTCACAGCACAGAGTAACAGACGCCTGTGTGAAAGTGCATAACCACAAACAATGTGAACACAGCTACAGCCACATATGGTAAGCTAGTATAATATTACAGTATATGGACTATCTGATCAACACCATCCTCATATGTGCCACTCACACGCTAACCCTACTTATACTGTGCCACTACACAGTGTGGTCCGATGCCTGTCTATGGTATGGGACATGTGTACGTTTGGCCCTACAAACATGTAAGCCAATAGGGTAATATACACTGGAGCAGCATGTAACATCAGATAGAACACGATCAAGAACAATGACATCTACCACAGTCTGTACACAGGCCAAGGTACATATTCACAATACATACCATAGGTACACAGACCTCAGTACTATACAAACAACCACAGAGTGCCCAGGTTCTGTCCACAAATATAACCCCTACTACACATAACATATGTAGGAGTCTGATATCTCACTGGCTTATTATCAGATATGATGTCAATAAATTATGGTGTACAGAACATATGCACCACTTACTGCATGACCTATGTACAAAGGTTGACAGAGTGGCGGCTGGAGGCACAAACACAGGGCCAATATTGACATGCTGCTGTGTTAACCTCATACATTTACTATTGTAACAGGGTTTGTCGTGACATATGTCCTATGAAGGATATGAAGTCAGTAACTCTCATGGCTGTCACCATGTTCTGACTGCAATCCTCACACTATACTTCTGCAGTTCACAGATAGGTGCTCTGTGAGTAACACAAGAAACAAAAGGCAATACACACACTACCCAGTCTGCAGATGACCCTACAGATGGGGATTTCCTCAGAAACATAGCACTGTCATGACAGGTATTAAAACATGTAGACCAGCCATACCCACACACACCCTGTTAAACCAACATTACTCCAAATGCAGAATAGCAACACTTACATTCTGTAGCCATGTCAGGCACATCCCCCTCCTGTGTGTTGGCCTGTTTCCACAGTGTATGTTGTTAGAGGTAAATCCCAATCCATCTGTGATGCTGTTTGCCAAACACCAAATTTATGTCCTGCTCACAGTGAATGAAAAGGCCCAACACCAACATGATGTTCCTAGATATTGGAGTGTGTTTCCATGCAGTTGGCTATGGGAATGTTACCACAGCTGTTCCATATGCAGTCAGCTGGAGGAGGGCTGCCATTCATGTGGAGGCCATCAGCTGATCATGAGCAACACTTACAAAACACATGCTGCTGCCTAAGCAAGGCAGGTATAGTTCTCCACATCCACCAGAGAGGGAGTGAGAGAGGCATACAGAGACAAAGTAAGTCAGGGAGGGGGTGTGAGAGTAAAACCTAAGCATGTTTGTGTCACACACCTACCAGTACAGGGTATTAAACCCTTGACTGACAATGTATTGCTATCACATGTCTATGCAGTTATTGCATATGCCACATAGCTTACATGTTAGCTCTCCAAACATATATGTGATGGTGAGTGACATCTGCAACAGTGATATGGTAGCGATATGGTAGATGTTGTGCATGTGCCTATCCACATGAACAGGTGTCAGCATCAACACAGCCACACTCACTCAGGGACTCACAGACATTGACACACTTGTCAGGGTCAGGAATACATTTCCTCACTAGTTAGTTTGCCACAATACAGTACTGTGCAGGTATCACATGCACCACAGGAGTTATCCGGGAGTTATATGGGCAAAGGGTATGTGGAGGTGTCTAACATGAGACAGCATGCTTCAGTATGCCAGTGGGGGTTGTAGTGAGTATGAATGTGATCAAAAGCATCATACACCACACACACAGGCACAGGGTGTCAGTACTGACATGCATGCGTGCATTGCTTCACGGGTGTGTAGTGGTTGACTGTGCCAGAAGGCTATACAAGGCAAAGTGAAGGGTATACCTTGGCATCAGACCACATGACAATGGTCTGCAGTGTGGCTCAGGGGTGTAGTGCCTGGATTGGCCCACACAGGTGGGTATTGTATTCATCATCCAGTCACCTGAGTAACTATTGTGTGTGGCCATTGCTATTCAATGCTTGCCATGTATGTGTTCTTTGGTCCATGACATGGACTCTGTCTGGGATGTGCACACATCCCACTTGCATGTACAGTGACATGTGGAACTGTACCTGGGGTGTCTGGACCATGTTGTGTACACAGATTGTTATAATCAGATGTGCCTGTCCCGGCTTCATGTGCTGGGAACAAGTAATAGACAGCTGGTTGACCCTGCACCTAAATTGATAGCATGATACAGGTATTCCCTGCTGGTAGTGGCATCTGTCCATACAGGGCATGTGTATAAGGCATGGTATGTCCTTTGTGGTTCACATTTGCTGGCACCACAGGTGATGCAGGCATCCAGTAGGGAGCATAGTGAAGGCACACTGTCAGCATGGATGTGCATACTGTACTGAGGGACAGGGTGCCATGCCCTCTGTAGTCCACTGCAGTCACACCATGGTTACTATCTGTGGACAATATGCAGGGTACTACCAACATAGCAGTTTTTGCCTGGGCAAGTGTGTTTGTGTATGAGACATGGGTTGAGAGTGTTCTCTGTGTAATACAAGGGTTGCTAACATTGTGACATAACATATAACAGGGCCACCATATAAGAAATTTGCAAAACCTGCTCCATAATGAGTCCAGTTGTTACACACTCACATCCACCTCCACACAGGATACAAATGACAAACACAGACACACACACACCTGCCATGTTTGGGATTAGAACTCCTACCTAACTAGTTTATTATAATACAGCATTACGCAGTTACAGGATGTGCCACAGAGATTACTAGGCTACACCTTTTTAAAAGGTGTATTTCACAGTGAATGACATCAGCAGCCTTGCCAAAGTAGGGCATTTGATTTGTACTGAGTGTGACTAGCCTAAAGAGCATTGCTCCCTACACAGACAAAGTAGCACACACACAAACATCCACACTTGCCATGTGTGGGAATAGAATCCCTACCAACGTACTAGATCATACTACAGCATTACACTGGCATAGGATGCACAATAGAGATTACTAGGCTATGTCTTTCTCAAAGGTGTATTGCACAGTGACTGACATCAGGCTCGCCAAACTAGGCCATTTGATTTGTAGTGAGTGTGACTAGCCTAAAAGGCATTGCTCCCTACACAGACAGAGACACACACACACACACACACACACACACACACACACACACACACACACACACACACACACACACACACACACACACACACATCCACACTTGCCATGTGTGGGAATAGAACCCTTACCAAAGTATTATATTACACTACAGCATTACACTGTTATAGGATGCACCACAGAGATTACCGGGCTATGTCTTTCCCAAAGGTGTATTTCACAGTGACTGACATCAGCAGGCTTGCCAAAGTAGGCCATTTGATTTGTAGTGAGTGTGACTAGCCTAAAAGGCATGGCTCCCTATACTGACAGAGACACACACACACACACACACACACACACACACACACACACACACACACACACACACACACATCCACACTTGCCATGTGTGGGAATAGAACCCTTACCAAAGTATTATATCACACTACAGCATTACACTGTTATAGGATGCACCACAGAGATTACCGGGCTATGTCTTTCCCAAAGGTGTATTTCACAGTGACTGACATCAGCAGGCTTGCCAAAGTAGGCCATTTGATTTGTAGTGAGTGTGACTAGCCTAAAAGGCATGGCTCCCTATACTGACAGAGACACACAGACACAAGCACTCACAGTTGCCATGTCTGGGATTAGAACTCCTACCTAACTAGTTTATCACACTGCAGCATTGTGTAGTTATAGGACATGCCACAGAGATTACTGGGCTACACCTTTCCCAAAGGTGTATTTCACAGTAAATGACAGCAGCCTTGCCAAAGTAGGGCATTTGATTTGTAGTGAGTGTGACTACCCTAAAAAACATTGCTCCCTACACAAAGTAACACACACACAACCATCCACACTTGCCATGTGTGGGAATAGAACCCCTACCAAAGTACTATATCACACTACAGCATTACACTGTCATAGGACAAACCACAGAGATTACTGAGCTACACCTTTCCCAAGGTGTATTTAACAGTGAATGATATCAGCATCCTTGCCAAAGTAGGGCATTTGTATTGTAGTGAGTGTGTCTAGCCTAAAAAGCATTGCTCCCTACACAGACACACATACACAAACACACACACACACAGTTGCCATGTCTGGGATTAGAACTCCTACCTAACAAATTTATCACACTACAGCATTGCACAGTTATTGGATGTGCCATGGACATTACTGGGCTACACCTTTCCTAAAGGTGTATTTCGCAATGAATGACATCAGCAGCCTTGCCAAAGTAGGGCATTCGATTTCTAGTGAGTGTGAATAGCCTAAAAAGCATTCCTCCCTACACAGAAAAACACACACAAACATCCACACTTGCCATGTGTGGGACTAGAACCCCTACCAAAGTACTCTATCACACTACAGCATTACACTGTTATAGGATGCACCACAGAAATTACTGGGCTACACCTTTCCCAAATGCGTATTTCACAGTAAATGACATCACCAGCCTTGCCTAAGTGGGACATTTGAATTGTAGTGTGTGTGACTAGCCTAAAAAGCATTACTCCCTACACACACACACACACACACACACACACACAGACACACACACACACACACACTTGTCATGTTTGGGATTAGAACTCCTACCTAACCAGTTTATCACACTACAGCATTACGCAGTTATAGGACATGCCTTGGAGATTACTGGGCTACACCTTTTCCAAAGGTGTATTTCACAGTGAATGACATCAGAAGCCTTGCCAAAGTAAGGCATTTGAATTGTAGTGAGTGTGACTAGCCTAAAAAGCATTGCTCCCTATACAGACAGAGACAAACACACACACACACACACACACACACACACACACACACACACACACACATACACACAGTTGCCATGTCTGGTAGAACTCCTACCTATTTTATCACATTACAGTATTACACAGTTATTGGACACACCACAGAGATTACTGGGCTACACCTTTCCCAAAGGTGTATTTCACAGTGAATGACATCAGCACCCTTGCCAAAGTAGGGCATTTGAATTGTAGTGAGTGTGACTACCCTAAAAAGCATTGCCCCATACACAGACACACACACAAATACACACACAGTTGTCATGTTTAGGATTAGAACTCCTATCTAACTTGTTTATCACACTACAGCATTACACAGTTATAGGATGTGCCATGGAGATTACTAGACTACACCTTTCCCAAAGGTGTATTTCACAGTGAATGACATCAGCAGCCTTGCCAAAGTAGGTCCTTTGAATTGTAGCAAGTGTGACTAGCTTAAAATGCATTTTTCAGTACACAGAGACACACACACACACACACAAACGTGCACACACAGTTGCCATGTCTGGGATTAGAACTTCTACCTAACTAGTTTATCACACTACAGCATTACGCTGTTTTAGGATGTGTCACATAGATTACTGGGCTACTCCATTCCCAGAGGTGCATTTCAATGTGGATGATAGCAGGCTTGTCATAGTAGGGCTATGGGGAAGGCAGTGTGTGTGCATTGGCCATAATCCATTCATCTAGAGGTTGACACACCACATGCAGGCAAAAGCAGGGTTATATTTCGCAGGTACGTGTATACAGCTGCTAGATGACTACTACCTTGTACAATCATGTTGCACTGCTAGCACTTGCACCACATAGTCTGTAATGTTGATGGATACCAGTGGCTACTTTCTACAGTGAGTGACATTTACACATCATGTGGTTCTAGCCATTTGGCTGTGTGCTTGGTAGGACAGGCCTCATGATGGATGGCTCTTTGTCACAGTCACTATCTTCCACCCATTTATGTATGTCAACATTTGGCATATTATAGTGTGGTGTCCTTGGATATATGTCCGTATTCCTATCCAATGTGTGTGTAAAGCATGACTGGTGCATACTGAGGAGTGCATGCACTAACATCTACAACTGTTAGATATGTATAGTCCAATGTTGTTTGCAGACATGGGCTTCATTTGTTTGTGTGAGCATGCCCAGCATGACCTTTCAGTATGTTGTCTGACATTGCCTTGATTTCTGTAAGTGTGAGGACATGCCCAGTATGCTCTTCTGTATTGAATGTGTGGATCCATTCCAGGTAGTTTCTACTCCAGTGCAGACCTTTGTGTTGCACACCTACAGGTAGCAAACTGTTTCTGCAGGGTATCTGTAGATCATTTGGCAATATGGGTTCGAACTGTACAAGGGATAGTGTGTACTGTAGATGATTGTGTCTGTGCTGTTTCTGCTACATGGTACTGGTGTTAGCAGAGATATTCAGACATGTGTACTGTTATACACTGTGATGTTTTATGTCCTCAAGTACTGTCAGGTGGACATTCTTGCTCACAGTGATGTCCAGGGGAACAAGGGTGAATGCAGCTGTGTCTGGTATTGTGGGCAAATGCCTACGTATTCATAGAAAGTTATACCATTCTGGAGGGGGAGCTGCAGACACTTGCTGCAGGGTCTGTGTATCCAGTTCAACACCTTGCTACAGTGCTGGCAGAGGATTCCATACTTGTACATCCATCGACATGACAGTATGGCCTTATCTTGCTATGGCAATACCTCACAGCTGTACAGATTCACACAGGTTACCCAGAGGCAGGGGTCATAAGTCAAGACATTACCCCTATTGTGGTGTATGGGCAGGTGTGTAGCCACTCATTTATGTGTTTGCAGCCAGGGATAGTATGTGCACACAGCTGTGTGTCGAACCTTGAACATTCCATGCTGCCCATGCTCCTACCCCCCTCTATTATTCTATCCTCTTCCATACATTATGCATACATTCTCTGATACTTTCCTTAAGGTTATCACCTCATCACAGCTGTGTTTTGGTGTTGGTCCACAGTTCATGCAGTGGGACATGGTGGGCATGTTACTGTGGTTTGCCCACATGGCCTTGCATATGGCTTATGTGGAGTGTGTTATATTGTTATTTGGGTGTCCATGACATAACACGCATTGACAGTATGTGTGAGACACACATCTTTGCCAGAGGCCTGTAAGCCAGCTGTGGCAGGCCGTTGCATTCCGTTGGTCCTACAGTCCTAGACTGCCATACAGTATATTCCCCTGGGGTGACAGGGTAGGTGTGCTAGGTGTTCATGCCAATACTTTCTATCAGCATTAATCAGGTGGTGTGGATGCTGGCAGGGTGCTACCTACAGCTAGGGACACACCTGCATTGGAAACCTACACTGCATGCTGCATTCTTTTGCTATTACCATACACAGGTGGGGGTCATATTGTACCCATTCCCAACAGCAGGGATACGGCCAGAGAGGTACCTGTGGGTGGTGTTTGGGTGAGGTGGGTGCATGTGTGCTATGGACACTACTTGCATCTGACTCACATATATGCATGGGGCATTCCAGTTATACTGGCATGTACAGATACATTAACTGCTTCCCAATACATCAGTCCTATCACCTTTGTGATCTGCAAGTGTTCGACCAGACGACACTGATATTCCCTACTACAGGCCCAGATAATGTGATGCATACCTGTATGTACAATTCCAAGGGTGTGTCCATTTCACAGTTTCACATTATATACTGTATGTCTGGGGTACTTTTCCCTGTGTACTGCTTGTATATCTAGGCCAACAGCCATGCCATGTCCATCTTTCAGATGGTGATGCATATTACCACCATACATTTACAATAACTTACTGCTAGCATGTGTTATACTGGTGGGAATTGTCTTTGGCACTGTAGTTGTGAGGACTTGGCCCTGTCATCGGCAGTAGTGGGCAATGGCCACCAGGTCAAACCTCAACATGCATACATACTGACCACTCTCACACAATATGAAACACACACCAACTTAACACACATATACCTGCATATTGTACAAATGCTACAATCTATCCTGCTACCTTGGCCACCTCTGGGCATCTGTACTGCACTGGTATTATACCTACACATACACGTTACTACATTTCTACATAGGATTGGGGGGCACACCTGATATTTACTACATGTCTACATAGGATTGGGGGGCACACCTGCCTGTTACTACATATCTACATAGGATTGGGGGTGACACACCTGCCTGTTACTACTACATGTGTACATCAGATTGGAGGGGCACCCCAGGCTGTTTCTACTTTTCTACATAGGATTGGGGGGCACACCTGACTGCTACTACATGTCTACATAGGTTTTGGGGGGGCACACCTAACTGTTTCTACATTGCTACACAGGATTGGGGGGCACACCTGACTGCTATTACATTTCTAAATAGGATTGGTGGGCACACCTGACTGTTACGACATGTCTACATAAGATTGGGGCATACCTGACTGTTTCCACATTGTTACACAGGATTGGGGGGGGGGGCACACCTGACACTTGTATACATTTGCTATGACTGTACTGGTATGTCAGGTACTCCATTTCATTCTGTTTTCTAACTTATCATGCTGACTAGAGGCATATCAGTGTACTACAGGTCTTAGGTTTGATTGACCTACATATTAGTTTCTGACTTCCTACCCTTCAGAACTAATATCCCACTGCCTGACCTGATGTAGTCTGTCTGTGTAGGCCTGGGGGAGGAGGTTACCCATAGACATCATTCAGAGGCCTTAGCACAGCCTTTGTTTGTGTTTGTCTACACCTGTTCTGCTGGCTGAGACTGTTGTTGGGTATGTGAACCTCCCTGACTGGCATGTGTGTATCATATGGACACACATGTGGCCCAGCACATTTCCTGCTGTGGGTTTTGTCACCATGTGTAGTACTGCCTACTATGTTGACACCAATATTTGTTACAGATCTCATGCTGCCACTATAGGTGTCTACTATCGGCTGGCATCCCATTCAGCCACCCGATTCCCTTGCATGCTCACATCCATATCATAGATACAGGTAACAATGCATACTACTCCATTCGGCAATTGGTAAGGAGAGCGACTTACCTTGTGGGTGTGCCAGTTTTGTGGATGGTGCTGGAGGGCTGCCTATGTCAGATGTACATAGTACACTCCCTACACATGGTTGAGCGCAGGTAGTGCCATGTTTGGCATCCCTTTTACTGTATGTGCAATTAAGAGAGAGGTGTCATTCCCTGGGTCTCTCCTGTGCCAGTGTATTTTATGCATTGCCTCTTTGTCAAGGCCTGAGCATACTGCGCACACCTCCTTCTTCCTACTGGGGCAGGCTCAGGTTGTTCCTCCTCCGAGTCACTCTGTGTGTGTGCAGGACTTGGCAATGGTGGGGGGCTGTGTGGCCCTGCCCCGTGCTGTTCCTGTTGCAGCTGTTTCCACAGGATCATATTGCGCAGCATGGCACATACGATGTCAATTTGAGTACATGTAACTGGTAAGTACTGCAAGGCTCCACCAGATGTGTCCAGGCACCGGAACCGGGACTTGAGCATCCCAAACACATGCTCTATTATAATTCTGGTCTGTGCGTGTGCCTCATTATAGAGTTCTTGTTCAGGTGTGTGTGCATTTCTGATGGGTGTCATCAGCCATGGCTCCAGTGAGTGACCAGCATCCCCCACTAGGTGACCGTAAGGGATGTCCCCATTGGCAAATCTCTGGTACAGCTGTGTCAGATGCCAGATGCGGGAATCATGATAGCTTCCAAGGCAGCCAGCACACACATTCATTATTATGCCCTGGGCATTGCACATGACCTGGCAGCCGATGGAGGGGAAGCCCTTGCGGTTGATGTAGACCCTACCTAACTCACCAGGTGGTGCTTTGATGCATATGCGCATGCAGTCTATAGGACCCACTACCTTAGGGTATTCTGCTATTTGGTGGAAGAGATGCATATTGCTGGCCAACGCCTCATGGGTGTTGGGAAATATACATGCTCACTGGCATGTGCTGACATGGCATCCAGGAAATGGTGGAGTACCCTGGATGCTGATGCCTTTGAGGTCCCCATGATATCCCCAGTTGGCCTTTGGAAGGTACCTGTAACTAGTATTCTTAGACCTACACATACCTTGGTATCCACTGGGATGGGTTCCCCTCTGTTAGTTCTGTGGGTGAGGCGTGGCCGGCACAGCTCAACAATTTTCTGTAGGAGGTCCCTGTCCACCCTATAGCGCTCCACTATCTCCAGCTCATGTAGCCCCTGGTAGGTTACCCTGGGTCTGTACAGCCTTCCCCGTCTCCTCACTGTGGGTTGGTCAACAGCATTCTCATCCTCACCAACCTCAGCCTCTTCCACATGTTGTTGTATGATAGCTATTGCAGCCCCTATCATTTTTTTTGTTTTTTTTTATTAAAATTCCCCCGCTTGTATACACTGGTG
This sequence comes from Protopterus annectens, assembly GCF_019279795.1. Classification (NCBI taxonomy): domain Eukaryota; kingdom Metazoa; phylum Chordata; order Ceratodontiformes; family Protopteridae; genus Protopterus; species Protopterus annectens. Next base: position 37,217,899 of record NC_056733.1, read on the forward strand.
GTGTAGAGTATGTGGGAAAACCAGAGGGAAAGGTGTTTGCATAGTTTATTGTAGTGTTCTGTGCTGGGCTGGGCTGCTGCCTGTGTAATTGGCTGATTCTGATACATTTCACCTGCCAGCTATGCTAGTTCTCCCTGATTACCTTCCTACTGCTGTTTTCCCTTCCCATTGCCTTCCAGTTTAAGCCTGGGGCTCAAATGTGCACAGAGCTGCTATTTCCTGTTTACTTTTTTTCCCCTTTAAACCCGGTGCACGGCAAGCACACCCACTTAGGCAATGTAAAGAGTGCTAGGCAGCCTCAGACACACCCCCTTGCTTAGCTCTGCTAAGCTAAGGGCAAATCCAAACCACAGTGCTCCAATCCACTTACAGTATGCCTGACACACCCCCTATGATGTCAGCTAACTCCTAGGCTTGCACCAAGCTATTCCTGCTCTTACATTGTTAGGTGCTGACTAGCATGCAGGGGAAATCTGGGATTCAGTATCATTCCCCTTATTTGCATAGGATTATCTGCTGATGCATAGTTACAGGTCCCACATTGAGCCTCCCCCCTTAGGAATCACTATTCACTGGCACTGTTGTCTTCTGCCTGCCATTGAGTATAATGGCAAATAGTGATTTTGGTTAGAATGCTTATTTTAGTTTTTTTTTTCTTATTTTTCACCTGATCCCGTTTGCTCGCTGCTGCCCTACGCTTAAACAGCCGAGATCGGCTAAAAAACATTAAAGTTGATTTTGTTATTTTTGCAATTGTTTTCCATGCCAATGGCCTTATATTTGGCCATTGACATGCTTTTTACATAATATCCACCCTTTATTTGGAGCTGTCATGGCTCTGTTTTGTAGTTTGCAGAAATGTACTCGGTTACTGGTGGAGTAAATTTCTGAAGATTACACTAGTCTTGCACGTCTGGCTTCCAGCTTCCTGGATCGCAAATTCACCTCATTTGCATGGATTTCACCTGCAAATGGGGTGATTTGGATACAGGGCTGAGTCCATGCAGGACTAGTGCGGGAGCACTTGTGCACATCCCTACAGCTTATTCCAGATCACACAGCAGAATATTGCCTGCTGGAGCTCCTGCAGTAGTCCTGCACACCATGTAGGGCTTGCTGAATCCGGGGGAATGTCATTACTATATAATAAGAAGAGGACAGGGCCTAAGACAGTCCACTGAGGAACACCTAAGGAAAATGTGTCAATATCTGTCTTAAAACTACCAGAATGAATGTTAAAGATTATGTTTTTAGTTAGCTTTTGAACCAGTAAACAACATTGGAGATTAAACCTGTCTTACTGATATTATAAGAAAAGTGTTATGATGACTGCTTTCTAGGCTCATGTTAGCTCAATATAAATGCCACCTGTCAACCAACACTTTTTCATAGGTAAATATATTTTCTCAGTGACAGTATGCATGGCAGTAAGGGTATTGTAACCTCACTTGAAGCCATGCCGGATGTCAGTTAGAAAGCCATGTTTATATAATCCAGGTGAGGTTCGGGGGAAAGGGATATAAAGATTTTGTTTTTAGAACAGTACAGATCATAATTACCATCAGCAGCTCTACGTGAGGACAGGATATTGCATCAGCTGTTGCCAACTCTCTCAATTCAGTGCCACTCTCCAACCTTCTTTGAATGTCATGTCTAACTGGTGCAGGTCTTCTCTCATGCAACCCATCCATCTCTTCGATGGGCATCCTCATTTCCTCTTTCCTTCTTCTTGTCTCACTCAAATCTTCTTTACCCGTTGTCTTCTGCATTCCTCAACATGCAACTAAACCACTCATTGATTCTCCTAGATCTTTTCTGCAACTGGAACTATTCCACCTTATGCTTTGATGTCCTTGTTATTTTATCTCCCTCACAATGTGCATTCTACTTTCCATCCCAGGCACTTCATCTCCATCACTTCAAGCTTTTTCAGTGCCTGCATTACTCAAGTTTCTGATACATACAAAAACACTGGTAGCATCAGTGTTATGTAAACCTTATTTTTCAGTTTCTTTGTCATTCTTCTAAGCATTTTATGCCAGCTGGCTGCAACACCTTTGATTCTAGCTTTGACCTCATTCACTTCTCCTTTTTTCATTAAATGATTTGGACATATCAGCTAATGAAAACAAGTAGAGAGAGATGGTTTTAAATTTGTGTGGAATTGGGACAATTAAGAAGGGTTTGAAATGACAGGGGATAAAGCCAATGCCAGACAGATTAAAATGAGACTGGGGAAATAAATTGTGACAGAGGGACTTAAGTATATACTCAGAAGCCTTGCACAGGAAGACAGTGTGGAGAATACTGCAGTTAGAATTGTGTTTTGTATATAACTATTCCAGTAGTTTATGTAAAACATTGGAAATATATCACTAATGAAAAATATGAAAGCGTCTGTGGTGTAGGTGATAGATTTTGTGGGTTCCAAGGTGTAAGATGGAGTCTCTAGGCTGTTGTCTTAGGAGACAGGTTGGTGGTTGTTAATTATATTTTCCTGTGGAGTAGTAATACATTTTTTGAAGGTTTCCATACTGGATATATTCATGGGAGGCTTGCCGTTATCTGAAGTGTTACTCTCAAAATGAAAAACAAATGTTTTTAATACCTTCCAAAATCACCTTGATTAAGAGGCCACTGTGTGCTGTTTTTTTCCGTAAGTACTTAATGTTGCTTCTTTAATTAGAAGTTATAGGTTTTGTCTTAAGTTTTGGAATTTGGCTGAAGATTTTTTTCATAATTTGATATTTTCCAGTTATACCAGGCAGAATCACATTTCCTTAAAAATGTTTGTATGAGTGGTAATCTGTGGCAGTAGCAGCCTTTAACCTATATGTTAGTAAGGGAGTAGAGTTTGCACAGGATGGTCATTTAGATGTAGTTGAAAACATCATACTGCTGTTGATAGGTTGTCTGCTTGGTATAGCTGGGTTTATTTAATTTTTCTTTGCTCACTCTGTAGTAATGGATCTTATACCTATGAAAAATTGAAACTTTTTAAAATATCTATAGAAAGTTTGGGAGTTTCAAAATAAAATATTGCTTTGTAGGTAGGTGACTGATAAATATATTAAAACTGATAAGCAGAGAAGTAGATGGTGACATATTTTTGCCATGCTTCCATAGTGGATAGGACCTAAGGCTCATGTACATTGATCTAAGCCTCTGGAAGATCTGTTTTATGTATATTGTTTTATGTGCTTATCTGACAAAGTTTGTAATGTTTTCAAAGTACATTTTGGGCAAATATTGGAACTAGTATAGGGATATAAGCTGATCATGACCAGTTGTTGTTGCTGGTTTCAAACTGATATAGTGCAGGGCCAAGGTTTGCTGAGGTGTCACCTACAATCACATGCTGTTTTAATTTGACACATAACTCACCAGAGATTCAGAACTTTATGATTAAATCATATAGTATAGTATAGTGTTATGTTTTCTGCAGATGATGCAAATAATGTGGATATTCTACAAAAGGGCCTTACAGAAACAGATGCTTGGTGCCAGAGTCATGGGCTCAAGCTTAATGCCAAGAAATGTACAGTTATCCCCTTTGGGAAAAACCATGTACCCATGAATTACCACATAGGTGGCAGTACACTAAACACCGAAAGTGTGATGAGAGGGTCTACTTTATTCCCGCAAAGCTGAATCAGTCGAATACAATTTGCAGGACACATAACGAGCGAAACGCGAGTATGTCGAATGCACTAAACCACAAAAGTGGAAATATCATATTTGCATAGTTGGCCCATCTGCGGAATAGCTCCATAAGGTAAGTGTGCGATAGTTACAAACCTTAGGGTTAGGATGCGAGTTAAGGTAAGTGCATAGATAGGTAATGTATGTAAGGTTTAGTGTAGGGTTTTGTTAAGTGTATGTGTGTGGAATATTTAGTTTGTTTGGGTATAGCTCAGTATGGTAAGTATGCGATAGTTACGGACCTTAGCGTTAGGGAGGGGTTAAGGATAGTGCATAGATAGTTGTGTATGTAGGGTTTAGTGTAGGGTTAGAAGTAGGGTTTTGGTGCTTTACTTTAGGGTTAGAAGTAGAGTTTTGGTTAGAGTGTGTATGCGTTGCTTTTTACTGTGTTTCGGTAGGTAGTATGTTGTGGGCGGTGGGGTTGGCCAACTCTGAGAGATCGAGAGTTTGAATTTCATGGTTTAGTGCATTCGACGTATTTGCGTTTCGTTCATTATGGTTCGCACAAGTTGTATTTGACCGATTTGGCTTTCGCAGGAATAAAGTAGATCCGTGATGAGAGACTTAGGGACACTGGTGGACAGTGGTCTCTCCTTCGATAACCACATCGCCACAACAGTCAGGAAATCCTTCTATGTGACACACCTTATCACTAAGGGCTTTTCATCCAGAAAAAAGGAGGTCATTGTACCACTGTACTCATCCCTCATTAGACCCATTATAGAGTACAATGCCCCATTTGGTATGTACCTCACAAGACATCTGCAACAGCTGGAAAGGCCACAGAAATGCCTCACTAAAAGAATCACAGGCCTAAAGCAGTTACCCTATGGTGACCATCTAAAAAACCTCCAGCTATACTATGTGGCATGTTGTCTAGTCAGAGGCAATCTCTGCTTAACATACAAGGCCAATTCAAACCTTGAGCTGTTGGACATGCTCCACTTAAAGAAATCCCAATCCCTCAGAGCCACATGCTCCAGGGATCTAAACCTTGTCATCACAATGAACAAAACATGCTGGAGGGATAGGTTCCTGACCCAGAGACTCCCCATACTCTGGAATAGCCTGCCCATATATGTCAAGCAGAGTGCCTCCTTGGCCCTCTTCAAAAGGAATCTTGACGATTGGATGGGAGATAAGAAATTCACCCCAGGGATCACATCAGTCACTCTGAGAGACAGGGGGCCAGGGAAGTAAATATTGTGGGAAGAAATATCCAGGGAATTGTTATGGCTAGGCTTCTATAGGCCCTATGGCTGATAGCTTAATACCAACCTAAGAACCTATAAATATTAACAAATCTGAACACTCCATTTATCCATAGTTGTGAAGGCCTTCAACACTATATCAAAAGTCTTTTGACCTAGCATCAATTTGCTACATTTGTTTACATCAAAAATCAAAATTATAAACAAGTAAAGGCAAGCCCCTGATATCAATCTCCTGAAATTTTATTACCAACTCAGAGGTCATAGCACCTCACTGTAAATTGTATAAAAGTATCCTGCCAGTAATGTCCCATTCATACCTCTCACAACAAACCAAGAACCAAATGTCCACAAACCAAAAAATTCAGGAAGACGAGGTCCAGCCAACAAGAGTTTATTGACAACAAAAACAACCACCATTGACCTAGGTTTCATCCGTAATAAACAGATTTTCAGAATGCTGAAGCACAACTGCAAACACACTTAAATAGACAATGCAATAAACCAATTACCTAATTAACAATTCAAATAAAACACAGTCAATTAATATTTAAACGTAACCTAACCTAACTATTAAATTATTAAATTAACCTAACCAATGTTGCCTGCCATTTCCTACCCTACATTTTTATAGGTTCATAGGTTCATAGGTTCATACTAGGCTATCTACCCTAGGGCATTTATAAGTCTCGCCAGAGTGTGTTTGGCTTTCGCCACCCATTTTAAATTAATTTTGCTATGCCCTTTTTCGAGTTTATTATACTGTGCCTCTGTCTAACAGTGACACAGAAGTGATACCCGGGGTAAACCTACGATCTCCCATCCACTCATCAAGATTCCTCTTGAAGAGAGTCAGTGAGGGACTCTGCCTAACCTGGACTGGGATTTTATTCCAGAGTGAAGGGAGCCTCTGGGTTTCGAATCTGTCCCTCCAGCATGTCCTATTTATTTCAGTGCTGAGGATCAAGTCTCTCGAGCGCGTAGCTCGATGGGATTTGGATTTTCTGAGGTGCAGCATGTCCATTAATTTTGGGTTGGACATGGCTTTATACGTCAGGCACAGATCGCCTCTGAGCAGGTGGTATGCCACTGAGTAGAGCTGGAGTTTCTTTAACCGGGCAGCATATGGCATCTGTTTGAGCCCTTTGATCCTCTTGGTGAGGTACTTTTGGGGTATTTCCAGTTGCTGCAGGTGTCTGGTAAGGTACATCCCAAAAGGAGCATTGTACTCAATTATGGGCCTGATGAGGGATGAGTAAAGAAGCATGATGACCTCCCCTGATCTAGATGTGAATCCCTTCATGATTAGATGGGCTATATAAAATGTTCTTCTAACCACTTTGGCCATGTGGTTGTCAAATGAGAGATTGCTATCAACTTGGGTCCCCAGGTCCCTAATTACTTCTTCTGTACTTAATGGATTACCACCTATGTGGTAATTTGTGGGCACTTTGTTTTTGCCAAAGGGGATGACTATACACTTTTTGGCATTTAGCTTGAGGCCATGGCTCTGGCACCAGTTGTCTGTTTCTATGAGGCCCTTTTGGAGGATGCTTGTGGCAGCTGGGGGGTTGATTATGGCACCCAGTTTGCAGTCATCTGTGAACTTGGTCAGCCACAGTCCTTCCATGTTGGCCTGTACCTCCAAGAAATATATACCGAACAAGAGAGGTCCCAGGACTGAGCCTTGTGGGATGCCACTTGTAACTGGTTTGGAGTCTGACATGGCTCCAGAAATTCTAACCATGTGGGTTCTGTCCTTGAGCCAGTTTGCAACCCATCTAGTAACATAGGGGTTTATATTTAAGCTGGTGAGCTTATCTATAATGCCCGAGTGGGGTATTGTATCGAAGGTCCAGGTAGGCTATGTGGACCACCTTCCCCTCGTCAATGGCCTTGGTGACTGTTTCAGAGAAATCGACCAGGTTTAAGAGGCAGGATATGCCCTTAACAAAGCTGAATTGGGTAGGATCCAGTGTCTGTAGGTCCCCAATATCTTTATTTATGAGGTCCATGATGATCCTTTCCATAGCTTTGCAGACCAAGCTAGTCAGGCGTATGGGGCGATAGTTTCCAGGATCCGTTGAGGCACCACCTTTGTGGAGAGGGACCACTGTTGCTGTACGCCACTCTTTGGGTACATATCCTGCAGTAAGGCTGAGATTGAACAGTAGTTTTATGTTTGGGTTTAGCTCTTCTTGGAGTTCATGTAGGACGCAGTCCGGGACACCGTCTGGCAAGGAAAAAACTGATATTAAAACTCATATCCATCCAGTAAAACTTGGAAAATCTAACACCACAATAAAAATATTATTAAAATAAAAACCAAAAAAATACATTGATGTAAGACAACATATTAAAAATTGTTATTTTTAAACTCCTATAATGTTCCTCAACTTAAGTAAAGGCTTAACAGTGCTGTGCTCATTGAGTCCAGGATAGTTATGTGCATTTAATCTAAGCTGCCATTTTAATTCACAGATATCCAAATGTGTGTCAATAATCCTACCCTGTTGATCAACCTTAATCTGTTGTAGAATGCAAAACTTAAAACTGTGATCACCGTAGTCGACCACATGCCTAGCAAGGGCATTAGTGGTTTTAAGATGTTTAACATCTAAAAGATGTTCCTTAATCCTTTCCCTAAAGGACCTACACGTTTTCCCTACATAAAAAGCATTACATTCTTGACATAAGGCAAGGTATACCACATTTTTGGTGTAACAATCAAAATGACCCCAAATAGAAATGCAACAGTGATTAATCACTAGCCTACTACCAGTGAGAAAAATGTAAGAACAAATGGAACACCTTCCACATTTAAAATTACCTATTGGCCTATTAATAGAGAGCCCCTTTCCCCATGGGTTCCTTTCAAAAATATCCTTAAATGATAAATCCTTTCTGTAAACAAAACTCAGTTTATTTCCAAATTGGGGCACAAAATTTTTGTCCATCTTAAAAATGCCCCAGTTTCTATTGATTATCTTTCTGATCTCATCCGAGTCACCACTGTATGTAGAAATGAACATTAAAGATGACCCTATCAAAGAAGGTGACCTGACATAAACACACCCAAAAGGGTTATTTTGATTATTACCATAGTTAAGTATAGCTTGAAACGCACTAACTTCCCTTTTGAATTTAATTTCCTGAAATATATCCCTACATAGTTTTTCTGGGTACCCTCTGTTTGAGAATAGGGAAATCATGAATTCTAGCTCCTCCAAGAATTCATTATCCTCACTGACCATCCAGGCAGCCCTAACCATTTGGCCCTTCACAATAGCCCTTTTCTGATGGTTGGGATGCCAACTGTTAAACTGAAGGTATGAATTTGAAAAGGTAGGTTTTCTGTAAATATTCAATTTAATTAAACCACGTGCCCTGTCGTAGGTTAATCTAACATCCAAATAGGTGATCGTCTCAAAATCAATTTCATGTGTCAATCTCAAAAACCATACTGTGTTATTAATGTGTTTAATGAAGACATCCAAAATAACTAATTCGCCTTCCCAAATAATAAAAATGTCGTCCAAAAAGTGTGAATATAATCTGATGCGCCTATAAAATTCACTATGGAATATGTAATGTTCCTCCCAATATGCCATGATGTAATTGGCATAAATAGGGGCACAGGCGGCCCCCATGGCCACCCCAGTACGTTGTTTGAAATAGTGCCCTTCAAAATTTATTCATACCTGTCAGCTAACCAGATTTGCCCAGAATGTCCAGATTTTTGCCTCATATATTTGATCTGTATCTCATAAAATTTGTAGTTTTCTGGCAAACTACTAAGGATTGAAGTAACTAAATAATGACATACATTTGAGTTTCAGACTTCTTATCCTTCTAAAATACATGCCAACACAAATCATGCTATTTTATAAACTTTCTAAGGTTATAGGAACAATATTTGAAATCTGTCCCCAAAGTATTTTGGGCTTCGTACCGATTTCATGTACTCAGAGGTTGAAAGGTATGGCCATATTTCATCCCCATACCCTTCTACCTAAAAGTAGCAAACAGGCATTGCCTTGTCATTTCTCTTCCTTCAACAACAGCTCTGGCCACTAACTCAATCAAAGTTATCTGGGACACAGTAAAAACTTACTTCTTCTGTGCAATGGAGAAGGCTAGGCTTTGTTTAAAACTTAAGTATATAAGCCTGAAGCGCTACAATTGCTTGTATGGCTCAGGCTCTGGATTGCGTTACATAAGTGGAAATTCCTTAAGATTCGAAGAGCAGGATAAGTAATTTCTTACACTTATTTCACTGAACTGCACTTCTGAAACACTTATAATTGTGCTATACAGTTGATCTACATTTTGCACTGTTATAAAGCTTTTTTTATTGTTTCACTGCATTTATGTACTGTTTTATACCGTTTTAACATTACTTAATGTAAACTGCTGCTTTTTCATACTGAGAGTTGTATTTTCTGTTTGTGAGTGCGCTATCCGACCTTTTCTGTGCATTTTTGATAATTGTCTGTTTACAGTTAAAAGCATTCTCAAGTCTGCTCCTTGATCTGTTTAAAACTTTCATTTAGTGGCTACAACTAGGAACTGTAATTTCCCACCTGCCCTCCCTAGTGTTGTGTGTTCTTATACTTGGTGGCTTTGCAGTTGCCCGCCCATACTGTATATTTGATCTGTGACACTCCTCCCAGTCTAGTGTCATTAGTTCACTCAATCTAATAGAGAACATTCATGAAGGCCAGCCCACTCAGATTCTTAACGTTGAATTAACTTCTTTTCCTGCTTTCTCCATTTCCACTTTACTGGAAAAAAAATTCTAAGCTTGCTTCCCCCCTTTCCTGTGGCAGGACTTGCCCAGGTACGGATTTGCTGTGTTCAGGACTGTTTGTGAGCTCCTAAGCCCCCACCCCCCACTTAACTGGGGTTAAACTATTCCTGGTGCCATAAAGTCTGTACTTCGAAATTTCACTTGCAACTAGCCAGCTTTTTAGTTGTAGCACTTATCTGTTTCTTTGAGCTCAGCACTTGTTCAGAACTCATTGTAAGCACTAAATAAGTTACAAATTACGACAGCACTCAACTTTCCTCACTTGCCTAGAGGAAAACAGTTTTTAGTACTTAATAAATAAGCACCTATTCAGGCATGTCTAAAGGTCAGCTCCCGGTGTTTTCTCCTGTCTACCTGATGAATCTGGGCATCTTGGGACAATGCAGCAATTGCCTCATGCACACAGACAACCCTCTCCTCCTACCACCCAACACTACGACCTGTGAGAGATGCACTTATATAGCCAAACTGGAAGCAAAGCTCTCTTCACCAAAGACTGGCCTAGACAGTCAAGAGGAGAAGGTAAATACTTGCACCGCACCACACTCATCACATAGTCCCTCAAAACCTACACCACCAAAACACACACACAGAAGCTCAAAACACACACCTACATTCATGGAGGCTCTCAGTACAAATCTACCCAAACAACAGAGATCTCCAAAGCAGAAACGCAGCAACCTCCACCCCCCCAACACAACCCAAATGACACATAGCCCACATACACAGCGTGTGCCACTTAACTACAGCCCATAAGGCATAACGCACCCAACACTCTAGTCATAGGTGACTCTATAGTCAGGCACACTGATGTTCCACTCACCAGGCTAAACAAGGAAAAAGTTACTGTCAGCTGGCTGTCAGGTGCCAGGATCCACTACATAATGCACACACTCAGGTCACTCCACAACAAGTAAAAATATGACTCTGTCATTGTCCATGTTGGTGTGAATGACCTGAGACGTACCTCCCTGGACTATATGAAAAGAGACATGGAGGAGTGCTCCGAGCCCAGGCAGGTATGACCCTAGCCCTGAGTAGCATCCTGCCATCCCCCAGAATTATACCACAGTACAAGGACAAATGATTGACTTTAACAATTGGCTAAGCTTCTGGTGTCATTCTAAGGGAATCCAGTATCTGTCTGCCTGGGATGACATGATCGACAGACCACGCTGCTTTGCCAGAGATGGCCTGCACCTGTCACCCTTGGGATTCCAGATACTGGCAAAGGCTCTTGCCCCTCTTATAGTGCCTTTTTTAGACAAGGTTCAAATGACAAATTCACCACTGTAACAGGTACAAGCAAGCAAAATCTGAGGGTAATGCTACTCAATGCTAGAAGTCTAAACCTCAAAATGCACTCACTTGAGGCACTCCTTAAAATGGAGAACATTGACATCTGTGCAGTGACAGAGACCTGGTTCAAAGCTCCAGAGAGCACCCCTGCATTACCAGGCTATAATTCATACCACACCTTTCGACCACCAAACCCGGACTGAAACACTAAAGGTGGAGGCGTGTCCATATTCATTAAGGATATCCACACCTCCAAGCTAGTTGCTCAGCATAATGCATCCAAGATTATCAAAGTTCAACTAACTCTGGGCAAAACTGCAATCCAGATTGTAGCTTGCTACAGACCCCCCACCATGCCCCAGGATTCCCACTCCTCTTTTCTTGATACACTGGAAAATATTAAAGTACAACCCAACACTCTAATAATGGGTGATTTCAACTACCCTACCATTAACTGGGAAAACTACTCATGTACCAACTCTTTTGCTCAACGTTTTCTGAAAATCATCAATTCCAACACCTTGGATCAACTTATCCACACCCATTAGGGAAACAACTGTAAAAAAATTTCTCCAAAGCCAACTTCACACTTCTTAAGACAGAAGTGGCAAACTTCACGACACCCATGCAGATGGACAATAGAGGTATTACTGCTGAATCCTACACAAATGCACTTTATAAGCACTTACACGAGTACATGGATCATGCTATCCCTAACAGAACCAAGATGCTATCCTCCATAAAAAGGAAGCCAATCTGGTGGTCTTCTGCCATAAACAAACTCTACAACAGAAGAAAGAAACTGTTGCAAAAAAGAGTAAAATCCCACGATTGGAGGAACTCCCTGGTCAGCCTCAGAAAGAACTGAGATCCCTCATAAAATCCTCCAAAGCTAGTTATGAAAACAAAATTGCCACTGATTCTAAAGACAACCACAAAGCATTCTATAGCTATGTCAAGCATCTCAATGGCAATACTCTGATCTGCTCTGAGTTACAGCACAATGGCACTAAATATACAGACCCAACTGATATTGCCAACATCCTGGCAGATAGGTTCAGTGCAAACTTTACCTCCCTCTCACCCCCTAATGGGCCCATCTTTATACCGGAAGAATGTAAAGTTCCTGTAATCACGGCTGCACAGGTAAAAACCTCACTCTCCAAAGCCAAGAACACAGCATCTATGGGACCTGACAATATCCCAGGCTGCCTTCGACATGAACTACAGAATAAACTGGCTCCCCACCTAAGTACCATGTTCAATCATAGCCTCATCTCAGGATTTGTGCCCATTGAACGCCGCACCATGACAGTTATCCCACTCCACAAAGGAGGGGCCACAACAAACCCCGGGAACTACCACCCCATTAGCCTGATGAGCCTAGTCTGCAAGGCCAAGGAACGTATCATTGTGGAACTCATAAACAAAGACATTCAAGATCTCCAAACTCTGGACCCCACACAGTTTGGGGTTGTAAAAGGCAGATCATGTCTCCTAAACCTGATAGACTTATTTGAAGTAGTCACCAAAGCCATAGATGAGGGTAAGGTGGTTCACACAGCCTATCTAGATCTCGCCAAGGCATTCAAAACCATCCCCCACTCTGGAATTATAGATAAACTCACTAAACTAGGTATAAATCCCTATGTCAAAAGATGGGTTGCCAACTGGCTTACTGACAGAACCCACACTGTGAAAGTAGCAGACTCCAAATCAGACTTCAGACCAGTGACAAGTGGGGTGCCACAGGGTTCAGTCCTGGGTCCTCTCCTGTTTGGTATCTACTTCTCTGAAGTACAGGCTAACACAGAAGGTATTTGGCTAACTAAATTCGCAGATGACTGCAAACTAGGAGCCATAATCGAAACTCCTAATGATGTGGACATCCTACAAAAGGGCCTCACTGAGACAGATGCCTGGTGTCAAAGACATGGTCTCAAGCTCAATGTCAAAAAGTGCATTGTCATCCCCTTTGGTAAAAACTCTGTACCCATGAACTACCACATAGGCGGTAGTCTACTTAACATCGAAAGTGTGATAAGAGACCTTCGGACACAAGTGGACAGTAGTCTCTCCTTTGATAATCACATTGCCACAGTAGTCAGGAAATCCTTCTATGTGGCACACCTCATCACAAAAGGTTTCTCATCCAGAAAAAAAGAGGCCATTGTTCCCCTCTACTCATCACTCATTAGACCCATTATAGAGTACAACGCACCTTTTGGTATGTACCTCACAAGACATCTACAACAACTGTAAAGGCCGCAAAAATACCTCACAAAGCTGATTACTGGCCTCAAACAGATGCCTTATGCAGACCATCTAAAAAAACTCCAGCTTTACTTTGTCACATATCGCCTACTCAGAGGCGATCTCTGCCTAACATACAAAGCTATGTCAAACCCAGAGCTGTTGGACATGCTCCACTTAAAGAAATCCCAATCCCTCTGAGCTACACGCTCTATGGACCTAAACCTTGTCACCACAATAAACAGAACATGCTGGAGGGATAGATTCCTGTCCCAGAGACTTCCCATACTCTGGAACAGACTACCTGTCTATGTCAAACAGAGCTCCTCATTAGCACTCTTCAAGAAAAATCTTGATGTTTGGATGGGTAATAGGAAATTCACCCCAGGGATCACTTCTGTGGTTCTGTTTGACAGGGGCACAGGAAAATAATTTTCTTGGGTGGCGAAAGCCAGGGTACCTTTTTGGCTAGGCTTGTACAGGCCCTAGGGCAAATAGCCTAGTACCTACCTATGAACCTATGAACCTACAATTCATGTAGTCCTTATTTCAGGAATTTATTATAGAAATTGAGTACATTTCAGGTATCACTAACTAGAATAGTAGTTTGCTGTAGCAAATGCAGTAATAATAAGTATTTATATTTCCAGCTGAAATTCTGAGTACAGGGATTGCATCTGTCAGAATGACACTGCATGTGTGGATAGAGGGAATATATACTAAGTCTAAAGTGTGTATTTCCCTAATTCAAGATGCAGCGATCTTGTAGTTATTATATATAAGTATCAGGGCCAGCAAAAACATTGTAGTGGTAGTAAAGTATGTTTTAACATTCATTGTTCTTAGCTTACAGTTAAGAGTTTATTCTTTAGAATTACCGGACTTGAATTTTTGATCTTGGACCTGTTGTACAGAGCGAGCTCCCTTTCATTGTTCATTTGCAGTTATTACGCATGCAGTCAAGGGGAACATTGAGGAGCCTAGCCCAGTGTCACAAGTGTCCCAAAGTACTGATTGGGTAAGTGACAGTCGCAAAGTAGCCAAACAAAGGTTGAGGTAATCAGATTGCTAACACCTCCTAGCCTTAATCCTCTACCATTATTCCATTGATAAAGTTTTTAAAATATGAAAAGAGGGCTCAGACTGTTGAATTATTGAATTCGTTGCATAAGAATACAGACACTACTGAGTAAGGAGAACGTTTATGAGACCAGCATCTCCAAAGTTACTTTGGTTTTATTGCTTTAATTTTTTGGCTATTACACAAGAAACTATTTGTAGAAATTTTACATAGGACTGATCCCTGATCACCAAAAATTAAAGTCACATGCTTATGGATTGTTAAATTATCACAGGGCAGTTTTGCATGGAGGAATATGGACAAGTAGTGTACATTTTTCAGCTACATCTTGTTTTCAAGCACAGTCAAGATCACTTTACCATCTGGGTACTTTTTTCTGGCATGAAGACTTTCAGATAATTGTTGCAGAGATTTTAATTTAATTTATTTGTTGGCTTGGGTGTATATGTATATATGTATCCTTTTTTTGGCTATGTGCTGTGTCTATTTTATTTATTATTTATTTGTTTGTTTATTTATTTATTTATTTATTCGTATATTTTTACCGTTTGTTGACCAGGTAGAGTACTGAGCCACTGTTTTCATTATCAGTCCACAAAAACTGAATACAAAGTAACAGTAGACAATGAAATGGTTAACAGAACACATGAAAACTACAAATATAATAAGCATACAAAAACAGTATAACAACTGTTTAGAAGTCTGTCTAACATAATGAGAGTCTATGTAATACATCTATCATGCAAAACATTATTGTAATAACAGCAAAGGTATTGTAGATTAATTTGGGTACATGAGACAGACAGGATGACAAGATGTTAGGTGGTGAACAGGTAGAACAGTGAGTGAAGTACAATGCAAGAATGTGGATGCTATGAAGGTGGGGACATGGAGGCTGGGATGGTGGGATAGTGTGGAAGAGAGTACACAATAGAGAAAAGAGAGAGATAAGGGTTAATCTAGCATAGGTGTCTTAGTGTTAAATTACAAGGTAAAAGTAGAGAAGACAGAGTGAGCTTAGTGCAGTTATGGACTTAAGTAAAGCCTAATGCATTGAAGAGAAAGGCATTTATCAAAAACATCCATGTCCTGTTTTCATAAACATTCAAAGTTCAATGCACTATTTACCATCAGGTTTACCGTTTAGTACTTTAACCATTCTATAATACACATTATCTGTTTGCTAAAGCTAGAAATCTTCTTTTCAAAGTATTGTTGTAATGTCTTATCAATATCACAGCAGACTATTAAGTTTATGTGTAATTAATAAAGCAACATTGCAGCTTAGAATGCAGCCTGAAACTCTTTAGTACAAACACTGATGAAAAGTCACTCCACAAGCATGTTTACAGTTTCTGGAATTCTTGCAGTCCCTTTTTAAACATATGCAACTTCATATACACAAACATTGAAAAATTACAAAACAACTTTAAGTGTCATGCAAAATATTTCAAATAAGAACATATCTGATTTTTGTTTGATCTTTGAAATGTTGATTTGTAATGGAATGACTGAGTTCACATCCAGTTGAGAGTACATAATGACAGATAAATATCATTTGTAAGGTTGGCCCCTGGATGTGGAAATGGACATTGCACATAAACCATGGAAGACAGAATGAGCATTGTGAGTTCAAGGCACCTATCAAAAAGAGGACATATTTTGGCCTTGATTGAGGGAGTGATGTCTCTTAAAAATAATGGAGGGAGTTAATTATCTAGAAAACACTTAGCCTTTATATACTTTTTATTTCTCTTAATTCATCATGACCTTTGCTGACAACTCACTGTAGCTGCTTACAATATATCAAAGATGATCTTATGGTAAAAGGGACAAGCTGTCCAGTAATATGTATATTATACAAATTTCACTGATAAGAGTTCAATGTCCTTAGTGTGATAACAGAACTCGTGTAGGATGTCATAGCAGACCTAACTCTTGCCATAACAGAACTCATGTAGGATGTCATAGCAAACCTAATTCTCGTATATATGGAATGAAATTATTTTATTAATGAGACTGCATGACTTTTGAATCTTATAGTTTTCTTTGAAGACTTAACAGCAGCACTTGGTCAAGAATATATAATGCATGCTGCTTATGTTGATCCTGCTAGGGCATTCCATACTAGTCTATATAAGGGAATAATTCCCAAATTACATGCATTAAATAGTAGTCCATTCAGTGTTCAACAGTCAAAACAATGGTTAAGCAGCAGAAAGCA
The DNA here is from genome assembly GCF_019279795.1 of Protopterus annectens. Taxonomy (NCBI): domain Eukaryota; kingdom Metazoa; phylum Chordata; order Ceratodontiformes; family Protopteridae; genus Protopterus; species Protopterus annectens. The sequence continues at coordinate 37,234,479 of NC_056733.1, forward strand.
ACAAGTCAGAGTTGGAGGTTGGGGGTTACCTGTACATCCCACTGGTGTCACCAGCAGTTTCTCACAAAGTGTGACCATTTCATCTCAATTCATCTCAGATCCAAAAGCAAAATAATCAGATATGCTACAGACTGTAGCTTAGGTAACAGAATTACTTCAATTTAAGATGTATCTAAAAAAATAAATAAACTGCAAAAGCAGAACAAACGATAAAAAAACATACATACACTAGAGCCATGGTCACTATCCAAGATAGCAACCGTGGCTCTAGTGTATGTGTGTTTTTTTTCAATTTAAGATGCCAAAGTTTTCCAAGAAAGTTATTTATTTTATTATTTATTTATTTAATTTATTTATTTTATTTTACATTTGTTAACTGGGATAATCCGACTGGATGCATGTCCATTTTCAGCGGAGGCCTGGGGAGAAAAGCTCCAAGTTAGAACATACAGTAAAAAACCCCCACAAGGATACAAATTACACACAGTTAATAGACTCCAGCTGAGCAAGCGTGTAAGATATTATACGTATTTAAAACAGGGTTGAGAAAATGACTAAGCAAGGTAACAATGTCAGAGACTATAGAGGAGGTTCTAGTTGGGTTTTGAACAAGGACATATCCAGTGAGTTTTAAAGTATAGCTTGAGACTTCTTTTGAACTGAGTAAGAGAGGGTTCCAGAGTAAAATCAGCAGGTAGACAGTTCCAAGTTTTGCCAACAGAGTTAGCGAACAGACAGTCCCCAGCAGAGTTGTTGATTTTGAATATTTGAACCAGCAGTTTATTAGAAGAGCAAAGCAACTTTAGGTTGCTATAAGGGTTGCTGATATTTTTAAGTGCAGGTGTCTTGTCAGGGTGGTTGATAACTTTATGGGCAATTATAAGCTAGTCGTACTGAAGTCGGTTAGGCCATTCTAGCCACCCGAGTTGATTTAGGTTGTGACAGTGGTGGGTCCTATAGGCCGTGCCTGTTGCAAATCTAGCAATATGGCTATAACAGCTAGAGAGTTTGCTAAGAGCTGATTTGTTCAGATTAGTGAGTAGGGGGAGGCATAAAGAAAAGTAGAGAGTAAATGGGAATGAGCAATAGTAGTCCTAGCAAATGGAGTATGGAAAGGTTTGATCTTATAGAGGGAACCAATTTTTTTGTTAATGGTTTTGATAGTTTGATTGACATGGATATCAAATTTGAGAGAGTTGTCTATTGTGACACCTAAGAGTTTGGTTTGCACGTCTGGGGATATAATTGTGCCATTATTAGATTTTATGGTAAAAAGTGTGAGGAAGACTTACAAGAGGGTGAGAAGAGAAGCAACTTTGTTTTGTTAGAGTTTAATATCAGCTGACAGAGAGCCAGTTTTCAACTATATTGAAAGTATCCTGGGTTAGTGTCATTAGATCTGTCGGGGAGGTAGCAGAACAAATTAAGGTAGAGTCATCTGCATATTGGATGCAGGTAGCATTTGGGATGACAGAGAGAAGGTCATTAATAAAGACTGAGAAAAGAAGGGGTCCTAGTATGGAGCCTTGGGGGACACCTAGTGTAACTGGTAGATGGGTTTAATTTATTAATTAGAGATCTGATAAGCATTGTGGAAACAGGCTGAAAGCTAAAGGGAAGTGTGGTACTAGCTGTAGCAGAAACTGAGTTGGAGCAGTTGGGTGCCAGTTGGCTTTCTAGGGATTGGATAGTTTCTGTGAAGAAACTATTACAGGTATTTGCAATATCCTCAGGGGTTTTAAGGTTGCAAGCTGTTGGGGTAGGAGTAAGGAGTAGAGGACTTTCTTGGGTGAAGAAGTTTATTTCTGCCCAAAACTTTTGGAGTTTGTTTTGATGTTTTTTTATCTAGTAAGATAGATAGTTTTGTGTCATTCCTTAGCTGTCGGAATCTGAGTTGATCTAGTGGGCCTTTTGTGGTATGCCATTTGTCCCATGCCCTATTTCTAGCTATTATTTTAGCTTTGGTCTCTTTTGAGAGACATGAGGCAGTTTTTGTTTTGGTTCTGATGGAGCAAGCAGGAGCATGAGAGTCAAGAATAGTAAGGAATATGGAATTAAAGTATGCTACCACATCGTCCAGTGGAAGATGCTTTAGGACTGACCAATTAAAAGCCTTAAGTTCATTCTGAAAATTGGTGGCATTGAAGTTCTTATTATTTCTAATAGTTTTAAAGGTAATCTGGTGGGGGTTATCCACCTTGTGCTTGATAATGTAGGTGAGTAAGTGGTCACTCAGGTCATCTTGGAGGGTCCCTGACTTGTATACATATGAGGGTGGTTGTTGATAAGAATCCAATCTAGGATACTAACTTTGTTACTAGGTTTCCCTATCCTAGTGGGAGGGGATATAACATGTGTAAAACTATGCTGGTTGACATGGGTTGTTGGAGATTCCAAGGAACAGGTGTTCCAATCGATATTAAAATCTCGTAACACCATGGCTTCTTCGGGGTAGGCACTGGATAACCAGTGGAGGAGGTCCTCTAGGGTGTTTGTATTATTACCTGGGGGAATGTAAATGCAGACAATGTTTATGCATTTGTTATTTTTAATTTGTAGTTTAACAGTAAGAATTTCAGCATTATTAAACTGGGGAAGTTGTAGGGGGACCATAGTAATGTCTAGTGTATTTTTATTGAGTACACCTACTCCACCACTTTTTCTAGTAGTATGATCTAATCTAAGTATGTTGTACCCTGGTGGAATTACCTCATTGTCTTTAGTTACCAATTTTAGCCAGGTTTCTGTAAGACATAGCACATTGGGGGATTAAGCTGCTAAGAGGGCATGCAGATTATGGACCGTATTGTTTATGCTCCTGATTTTTAGATGGCAGATCAGAAGAGAGTTAGGGGGCCTTGCAGCCAGCGTTATGTTAGAAGGGATGTTAGTTTGGGAACTAGGATCATTAGGTGGGGATGGACCAGGTTTTGGGTGGATATCTCCAGCCATTGTCAGGCTGTAGTGTAAGATAACTATGAGTTTCATGATTTTGTTTATTAATTTTTGATAATGTTTAGTTTTGGGGCTGCTATACCTGAGTCTAATTGGTTGGAAGTTTTTAAGAATGGAGGGGTCAGGTATGTGGGAAATTATGACGTGGTCTGTGTTATTTGATACTGAAGTAGTGATAGTTTGGGATATTGGGTGGTAAAAACCTAGGCAGGGCTGATTTTCATAGGTGGTGAGGAGATATGAAATGAGTAACAGAGGTAACAGTGACAACAGCAGCAGTATTTTGAGAGATAACAGAGTGCCTATCTGGGGCATTATGTTAGGACTGTACTGGGAGCAGGAGTAAATTAGGAAAACTAGGAAAATTAGCGGCATGTAGGGGGAGGTGGTTTGATCTAAAAGGATATCTTTGATAGGTTAAAGTGGAGGGGGTGTGTTTTTTAGAGGTTTGAATTTAGCACCATTGGGGGTGGGTGAGATTTGGGGGTGGGGTGGGGCACGGAGTGACCCCGTGCGCAGCGAAGGTGAGCAGAGCAGGGCTAAACCAAACCATGAGATACCTTAGTTCTGTGTATGCGAGGCAAGAAATTGTAAGATATTATCTTTATTTCACTTGTTTAAAACTGCAGCTGTTGCATTTAAATTCACAAGTTTTATGCTGCAGATAGATAGAACACACTTGGGGAGTTAAATAAGAAAGTATATAATAAATTTATGCATAGAGCAGTAGTAATGGCCTCAGCTCAAATGTCAACAAATATAGCATCATGAGTTACTGCAATAAGAACATACATTATGGTTTTAAAAATAGTCAGCTTATTTTATAAAAGCATCATCATTAAAGATCTTAGGAAATCAATAAACAACAATTTTATCTTTGACCAGTCGGTCTTGTTTCAACTCTGTGAAAGGAGAAAAGTTCTCGAATTTTCAATCCAGGTAACCTCTGGACATGACCATTGTAACTTCAAGGAACCCATCAAAAATTTCATAAACACGGTGTCCAAAAAAGGGGCAATTATTCACTCTAAATAAACAATGAAGTATGGAGAAAGAGGAGTCAATGAAGGGCAACTTTCAGTATAAGCACTTTACAATATAGGTGCAGGAATTACTGGAAGACTATGATGACGATTATAAATATGCGATGGAAGTAATGGTAGCTAGTGCACAATAGAAACGGTGTTAACCTCACAAAATGCAAAGCCACTAGTGCGTATTATATCTTGTTGGTTCAACAGTAGTGCTTTGCTTATAAATACCGCCAGCACAAAAGTTATGCTTTTTCAGGGATTTGAAGGTTCATATAGACTTTTTCAAGAAACTAAGTTTTAACAAGATGTATTCACCATCTCTTACAGCCAAGTGTGAGTCCATATCAATCTTTAGTGCTACTTCTGGGACAAACTTAAAGAACTATTCAAAAAGATAAGGAGGGGTATATAGTTATGGTACACACTTTCTCTGTGGTCGACACTATATCCTAGAATAATGGGACTTTGCCTTACTCAAACCATGAACGCCTGCATGCAAAGCCAGGACTCTAACCACTACCCTATCTTGTCATGCGTGATTGGCTACTGTTTCCAACAGAAGGTACAAATCCCACATCTCCTGTGGGTTACAAACTCATCTGATTGATGCCCGCAGAGACTAAACTGTCTGCCAGGATTTTGGCAGGAAGTTGCAATACTTTATAAATAAATTAGTTAGTGATACCCAGGAAGGATGTTTGAAAGGCAGAAGAAGTAGCCTAGATCTCTTTCAGTTCTGTAGCATTTTGGGTCAACCTGCTACAGCCCTAGTTGCTAATTTAGTAAGTTGCTTAATTTTTTATAATGGGAATTTATTTGGGTAGCACAGCCACATAATGGCACTGAAGAAAACATCACTAAGATGTAATGATTTCTTTACACCCTGTCTATGGCACAAGTTAACGGCTGGTGTGCCACTCCTTTTTTTAGATAAATAGGTTGATAGGTTAGTACTATGCAGTCAGTCTGTAGACCATTACAAGCCTAGCCAATACCCATATTCAAATGTTCCATCCAGCATCAAGGATCACAATACAAGATAGACCGGGAGAGGTTTACCTTGAAGGTGCAAGGATGCTAGCCTGCCCTGCTTCGCATGTAGAATTTTGTTGCAGAGGTAGGGAATGCATTGGGATATGAATCTACCACATCAATGTGTCTTGTTTGTCTCTTGATGAAGGTTTATTTCCTTTAACCAGGTATTTGAGGACCCATTTGTTCTGTTAAGGAATAGGATGTCAAAGAGTGCTGAATCTTTCATGGTTCAATGTCTAGACACACATCCCCACAGAAGAGTCAGTAAGAAATGGACTACAAAGAGAAAGTTGCCATTCTGTCCTGATAACTAAGATTTTTGAGGCCACTGATCATTTTAGTTAGGAATCCCTGAGATTTCTCAAATTGAGTGATATGTTTAGACATTACACACCAAAGGGGGTATTATATTCAATAATGGATCTGATGAGACATTTATGGAGTTTGCATATTTTCCCTGTGCCTTTGTGATGTTCCTCCCTCCTCCCAAAATATGCTCAGTGTTTCCATCTCAAACTGTCCCAGCAATGGGGCTGTAAGCAGCAGCACAGTCTTGAGATTGTGCTCAATAAGGGGAAGACTTGTCTAGACCAACCACTTTGGACATCTACTGTAGTGTGCAGTATCCTCAAGATAGGAGAGCATGGATCACAGACTGTGCGCAGTGGTAGAGCTGTCCACTCTATGGTGTAAAATATAGCTCGAGGTGATTTGGTCATGTTGACTAATGTCACCAAAATGGTATGCATAGCTGACTACTATTATTATTTTCTGTTACTATTGTCTACTCTGATCTATGCCAGGGATCCACGCTAATGGTGGGAGTGGTGTATGTGCCCCTATTGGCCAGCATTGTGCTCACCATAATAACCCAGCAGCACTGAGTCAATAAGCTACTGGTTAGTCAGTGTCCATTTTCCCGTCTCATGGATGTAAAACCAAACAACTTGCCAAACATGAATTAAAAATTACTATACTCAATATAAGTTCACTGACAGAATGCAGCTTGGAAGTGGATGACATGATGACAAGGAGGAAGCTAGACAACTTATGTGTCCAGGAGACCGAATGGAAGAGCAGTGCAACAAAGTCACTTGGTTTGGAGTCCACAGTCTACTACACAGGAGGACAGTCTAGAAATTGTGTGGGAGTGGTGAGAGAGAGGCTTCAGAAGACAGTGAGGGATGTCATCAGAATTAGTGACAGACTCGTGGCAATCAGACTTCAGTTTAAGGATACGGCAGTACTCATAATATCAGCCTATGCTGCACAGCAGGGTTGTGATAGTGATAAAATATGTGCATTCAGAGAGCAGTTGCTGGACCTATAGATAAAGCAGGACAATATGAGTTGGCATTGATAATGGGTGACATGAATATCCATACCAGGACAGGCAGAACAAGAAGTGAGGACTGCCTGGGTTCACATATTAGGGGTTACAGGAATAAAAAAAGAGAGGCCATTTTAGACTTCTGTCTGGCAACTGTCTTGATGGTGACCAACACATGGTTCAGCAAGAAGGACAGTCACAAGATTACATGTAAGAGTGGCCAACATGCAACTCAGGTAGACTTCTGCTAGTAAGGAATCACTGATTGCAAAGTCATCCTCACTGAAATAGTCATCCCATGGCATAAATCACTGGTTGCCCCAACCAGCTGCAAGCAATGGTCAGAGAAGGTTCTAAAAACAGAAACCAGGCTGAAGACCTGAAAGTTGACTGGAGAGAAAGTACAATTCAATGAATTACTCATGGCACTAGCACCTCCAGAAGAAGAGCTAATAGGTGGTTTTGAAGAAAAATGTCAACACATCAAAAAGCTTGTGTGAGGACTAAAGAACAGATATGTAGCCAAGCCAGCTATAGAAATAAGATATGTAAGGAAAGATGGTGGTTGAATGCAGAAGTCCAGGAAGTTAACAAAAGAAGAAGAAGAAGTGCAGGAAAAAGTAGGAGATGCAAAAGATGGACTAGGCTAGGAAAGAATATTGAGTGGCTAATAAATAGGCTAAGAGAGTAGTTGCAATAGCAAAGAACAAGGCATCAGAGGCACTCTATCAGCTTCTGGAAAGTGTCTAAATAGATGGCACAAAGAAACTATATCAGGTTGCAAGGCAAGGACAGAAATATAAAGAAGACAGTCATAAGGGATGCCAACAACATCCTGCTCACCAGTCCACAGAACATCAAAGACAGATGAAAGGAGTACATCCAGCAGGTTCTGAATGAATAAAGCCCTACAGAAGCTGTACTGCCCCAGATACAACCTACGATGAAACAAAAGGAACCCACCCTAGAAGAACTAAGAACAGCGCTAATGAAAATGAATTAAGGGAAAGGGGCAGGCAGATATGATGTTATACCAGATATGATAAAGATGGTGGGGGAGAAATGGCTCCAAAACCTACTCACAGTAATATAGAGAGAAAGACCTATCCCAGATGACTGAGGTATAAGCATGCTAATGCCAGTATGTAAGAGCAAAGAGGACATTCCCAACTCTGGGCAGTATAGAGTTATCAAACTCCTGTCACATTGCATGAAAGTACTGGAGACGGTGATTGACAAATGACTATGTAGAGTAGTAGGAAGTAATATGGGAGATGTGCAGTTCAGATTCACATCATGATGCAGCACAATTGATGCAACATTTGTAGTGAAACAGATAGCTGAGAAGAATATAGAGATGAGGAAAGAGTATATCTGGGCATTCCTAGACTTGAAGAAAGCATACAGGTGGGAGGTTGGCATAATGGTTAAGGTGTTTACCTTACAAACACAAGGTGCAGGGTTTGATTCTCACATGGAGTAACTGGCTAGGCTTAAAATGGCCCACAAGGGACAATGGTAGTTATCCTAGTACTAATTTATGAACCTATGAACCTAAGAAGGTCCCTAGAAAGCTGATGTGGGATTGGAAGTCCCAGAAATGCTATTACAATTAATGCAGACTATGTACAAGGAGCTGATGAGTCAAGTACTAATAGTGTTTGGTCTCACAGAGGGGTTGCCAGTGCGAGTGGGTGTGCATCAGGGTTTAGCTCTGAGCCCACTGCTGTTCATACTAGTGATGAACTACATTAGCAGCCAGGTAAGAGTGGACAGATCAACAAAGTAATTGTATGCAGATGATGTGACATTACAGGCAGTTTCTGAGCAAGACCTTCAACAAAAGATAGGTGAATGCGATGCAAACCTGATAGCACATGGGATGAAACTGAGTACAGATAAGACAGTTGTAATGGCAGTAAATGGGGAAAATCAGAATAAGCTGAGAACTGAGATAGAAAGGAAAATAGTGGAACAGGTTAACATCTACTAGGATAAAAGCTAGGACTGCCCCATGGCTAACTAAGCAAACTAAAGAAAAAATGATCCTCAGAAATAAAATAAAACATCCATCAGATCACCTCCTCTTCAAACAATTAAGAAATGCCACCAAGAAAGATACTCTTAGAGATAAAAGAATTTTATCTTCATCTTCAACAAACTAGTCAAAACCTCAAAGTTCTGGTCAGGTGTTAATAAACTTGAAACCAGGGCATTCACTTCAGGCTTTAACCTTAACAATTCTACCCTGATCCCAGATGTTCATTACCCACATCTTCTGCATTCTCACCAAATATCTCTGAAGACTCTTCTAATGCCTTTCAGATTCAACCTGTCACCTCATCTATTATTTAACTTCCATCTGAATGTTATTAATCACCCCATATCCATACTGATAAATAGAACAATCTCTGAAGGATTAGCTAAAATTATGGAAAACAATTTCTCAACTATCTTCTTCATAACAAACTTTTAGACTCTGTCAACATGGTTTCAGGCCTTTCCATAGTACTACAACTGCCCTCCTTTCCTTCTCTGACTCCATAAATAAAAATCGAAACAATAATCATTTCTCCTCCGCTCTATTCATAGATCTATCAAAAGCCTTTGACATGGTTAACCATAATATACTTCTTCACAAACTCAATCTCTTTTCTCTTAGCTCACAATCTCTACAGTGGTTTAGGAGCTATCTCAATAACAGGCAACAAGCAGTGCTTTGGGATAACAACCTATCATCCTTAACCCCAGTAAATATTGGTGTTCCACAAGGATCAATCTTAGGTCCTTCTTTTCTCATTATTTATTAATGACCTACACTTTAATGCCCAGAAGCTACTTGTATATTCAATATGCTGACGACTCTACTTTGATCTGCACTGCTAAAACCTTCAGTCCATCACCCAAACAGTTTGCAACACTGCCTCCTCCTAAATCCCAAAAGATGACCATATTAACTCTACTATTAAAGCTGTAAATAAAATCAGCTTTATACACTAACTTATCTAAAAATAACATTTCCAAACTCTCTACCTGCTATCACAGTATTAGAACTCACCACTGTCTCAACCTCAAACAACTAAACTGGCCAAAACTAATTTCACCATATAAAAATAAACTTCTAGTATCTGTTACTAAATTATTTTCAAATTCCATAGGTAAAAACTGGAACCAACTCCTCAAGAATTAACTAATCAAGACTCTACTAAAAACATATCAAAGAACATCTTAAAACTCAATGGTTATGTCCAGTCACTTCTTAGAACTATGCCTTACTAAGAATCTTTTATATTGTTTCCATCTGATTTATTAGTCTAACCAACCCTACCTTACTTTTTTTTTTTTTTTTTTTTCTTTATTTTAATTCTACTTCTAATGTATTTTTAGATTCTTTTGTAATTTTATATTGTTGTGCATATTAATTAATTTTTCATTTAAAATTGTTGCTTACCTGTTCTGTAAATAAATAAAATAAAATCTTCAGGTATCTGGGAGGGGTGACTGAGGAGAAGGGAAGTATGAATGAGGAGGTCAAATCAATAATCAGAAGGGCAGCAGCCAACTGGCATAGAGTGCCAGGGGTAGTATATGACAGATGAATGCCAAAGACACTCAAAAGTAAGGTATACAAAGCAGTGATGCAATAAGTGCTACTGTATGGTACAGAAACCTGGGAAGCAAAGGCAGAGCATATGAGGAAGCTAGAGGTGATAGAAATGAAGCACCTGAGGTGGGTGGTAGGATACACTCTTTAGAACAGATGAAGAAATGAGAACATAAGAGCAGAAGCCAAAGTAGCTCCAATTGCATAAAAGATCAAAGAGAACAGGTAACTGTGATTCAGGCACATGTGCTGGTAAGCAGAAGACAGTCTGACGAAGAAGATTTAGGATAGACAGGAAGAAGGCAACAGGAAACAAGGATGTCTATCAAAGAGGTGGCTGGATTCTATTATAGAAGACCTGTGACAGTCAAGCAGGAGTGTCTAAGAAGGTAGGCAAGTGGCATTGAATAGTGAGAAATGGCAATAGTTGGCATGATACCCGGACCCCATGCAGAAACTGGGACAAAGGAGTGGTGACAATGATGTTGATGACATTCCTCATATTTAATTTAAGATCATTGTTTGTGTATGAGTTAGTACCATGTTGGAACTATTGTGTCAACAGAAAATTGAATAGCAACACCCAGTTTTTAGTCACCTGCAAACTTAGATAACCATGCACGTGAAGTGCTAACTTGAAGGTCTAAGAAATAAATGCTAGATAGGAGAGACCCCGATACTGAGCCTTATGGTGCACAACAGGTAACATTTTTTGCTTTCAGAGGTGGCATCTGGAACTCTAACAGCATGGATTTTGTCAGACAACAGGTTAGCTATCCACCATACAGCATAAAGATTTATATGTAACTACTATTGACTACTTTGGTGACTTTCTCAAATAAATAAATGAGGATAAAGAGGCAGAACCTTTGTTTGAGAAAGCTGAATTGGTGAGGGTCCGGGTTTAAGAGATTTTTAATTTCCAGTTTAATGAGGACTGAAATAATATGTTCCATAGCTTTACATATGAAACCAATGGGAATAATGGGTCTATATTTACCACAGTCAATGGTTGGGCCACCCTTGTGGATCAACATTACAATTATTGTTTTCCAAACATCTAGAATTTACCCTGTGGACAGGCTTAGATTAAAGAGGTTCAGATAGGTGATATTTATACTGATATAATAAGGCAACTTACTTTATTATCTGGGTCCATGGATGAGGTGTTTTCTTAGCTTTTGAGAGGGCAAACAGAACTTGTTCCATAGTAATTAAATTTGGTGGCTGGGAGGGACTCAGGAATCTGTTGAATAGCTGTAATTTTGCAGTAAATTTCTCACATAAATATTAGCTATTTCCTTTGGGACAGACTGAGCAATATTATTGTGGACTAGCTCTGAATCCAGAATGTTACTTTTTCACTGCCTGACATAGCTATTTATTTACTTGTATTTGTTTTCCAAAATAAGCATCGATCTTTTTAGGCTCAGCCTGGGAGTTAAAGAAAGATTAGAAGTTTGTTTTGGTTTTAGTGACTATTTTAAGTTCATATTCAGCTTTGAGTTTCCTAATGGTTCCCTTAAGCACTTTCCTTCCTGTTTCCTTAAGTGTGCATTTAAAGTAGGCTGAGTGAGACTTTTGATAAGCATTAAGTGGTGATTTTTAATAGATGACCATGTCAAGGCTGTCCCTTATTGCTCTTGTTGTTTATTCTTACCACGGAACACTTCAGTCTATATATTAATACAGCCTGTTCAAAGTGGGGCTTCCAACGTCCAGGTTACAAAATGGCAGTAAATAGCTGATTTACTGATGACTCTACTAACCCTGCTTCTTTTATCCACATGGTATAAAAAAAAAGGTTTGATGCATTCTGCACACTTTTTGGTTTGAAGGCTAATTGGGGAAAAAATATTCTTTGCATTCTATTCACAATGTACTGCCCTAAAGCTGCAGTTTTTTCATCGTTGGTTAAAATCAAGTCTCTATCATACAAATATAGGGGTAGAGATATGATCTTCCCTTGGAGCTTTCATCCACTTGAATATTAGCCCTCTAATACATTTCTTCAGGAGGAAATCATAAGAATGAAAAAGTCTGAAGCTGTTCTTTCTAGCCATGATATCTGGAACAATGATGCTTCTGCTTCTCAAATGTCCCATTTTGGCAATAGATACATCCTCCCCTGACCAGAATAAGGTTTTCTAAAAACTTCAAACTTTACATGGGATGCTCATACATCTAGAATTTCCAGGAAAAAGTATATGGCTTCAACTAATGTTAGAAGCTTGGTTAACTGGATTTTGAAAGATATGCAAAGATAGCCATTGTTTTGCAACTTGTTCTGATCCCTAGTCCACTTGGATGTTACCGTAGTTGCTTCTTATTCATAAACGTACTACATCTCCTATTAGATGCAAGAGAAGAAAGGTGTGGGATTCCAGAGGACATGAACAAAGAAAAAAATCCTTATTTGTTTAGGAAATTAAATTTAGTAATATCTAGACAAGCCTATGGGATAAGATCTGGCCTAATATGACTTATAAAGTAGATAATCATATTCATTTCTGGTACCAGTGATTGGCATTGTAATTCCTATCTCTGGTTTGCATGTTTAGTCTTTATTCCATTGCTTGATTTAAATGATAGGAGTTCTATTAAATAGTGGCACTATCTACAGTTACTGAACATCAGAAAAATATTTCTTCATTTGGAAATGTTGTGGTTGACTCATTTAAACTATGTCCAGGCTTTAAAGGGTTGCTTCAGAGAGTATTATCCCTTATTTACAAAGTGATAGGCTTCCTTGATTGCAAAAAATGGGAACTAACAATACATATTTACATTACTGAGATGGAACTAACAATACATATTTACATTACTGAGATGGAACTAACAATACATATTTACATTACTGAAACGGAGGTCAAAGTGTTATTTTAACTTGCGGTATATGTTTTGCATGCCACTTCCTTAGATATCACTCATTTTAAGAAAATCCATTTCTGGTAAACTCTTCCTACTACCTACACTAAAAATAGGTTATGGTGTCTGTATACGGGTCACCTTTAAAAGCTCGAAACCGCGTTTGCCCGAAACGGAATCCGACGGGACGAGAATACCGAAAACGCAGATGACCGAAAAGGACGGACTCGGTAAGTGTGCGATCGAGTGAGGGATTTAGTGTTAGGGAGCGGACAGGTAAGTGTGCGATAGTGAGGGACTGTGGGTTAGGGGTGGGTTAAGTGAGTTAGGGTTAGGGTGCAGGTAGGGTGTGTGTGCGATGGTGAGGGACTGTGGGTTAGGGACTCGGTAAGTGTGCGATCGAGTGAGGGATTTAGTGTTAGGGAGCGGACAGGTAAGTGTGCGATAGTGAGGGACTGTGGGTTAGGGGTGGGTTAAGTGAGTTAGGGTTAGGGTGCAGGTAGGGTGTGTGTGCGATGGTGAGGGACTGTGGGTTAGGGGTGGGTTAAGTGAGTTAGGGTTAGGGTGCAGGTAGGGTGTGTGTGCGATGGTGAGGGACTGTGGGTTAGGGGTGGGTTAAGTGAGTTAGGGTTAGGGTGCAGGTAGGGTGTGTGTGCGATGGTGAGGGACTGTGGGTTAGGGGTGGGTTAAGTGAGTTAGGGTTAGGGTGCAGGTAGGGTAAGTGTGCGGTAGTGTCGGACCTTAGGGTTAGGGTTTGGGTTAGGGATAGTGCATATGTTATGTAGTGTACTGTGTTGGTGTAATGGTTTTCGGTGTTTTGCGTTGTCGGCGTTTTATGTTTTCGGTCTTTTCGTTTCGGTCGTTAGTGTTTCGGGCAAACGCGGTTTCGAGGTTTTAAAGGTGATCCGTCTGTATACATATACTACTTTTTCTATTTTTTTTTTTTTGTCCTTATGCCTGCTAACCATCATGTCTTCTTCAAGATTTACTCTTCCATGCTAGATATCCTGAGCACATAAGCAAAAGCAATCTGCAGGGGCCATTTTTCAGGCTGATATGAGGGTAGCTTTTCCTTTTTGATAGCGTCTAATAATAAGTGTGTAATAATCAGCTTTAAATCCTTTCCTGGGTAGGGAACCAGGTGACTCATATCACTACAAAGTCCAGGCTTCCCGTCACTAATGATGAATGCTACCACCTAAGCAATTAGTGGCTGCATACTCACACCTGAGCCGTCCTCTGAGGAGCTGTCACTTTGGATGGTTGCAGTCTGCTCTGTCCAACAGAATGAGTACACCCATCCTTCCATGCCAACACCAGCAGACACCTAGCCTGCGAATCAAACCCAGGTCATGTGGGCCGTAGTCAAGGTTTTATCCTTCTACACTAACAGAGCTGGCTAAATGCTATTTTCAAATGCTCTATGTTTATGATCAGTAAAATAATCTCATAAAAGTTTCACTTAGCTGCTACAAATGCTCTTAGATTCATTATCTTTCCTTTACATAATAAAACACTTTTGGTTATTAAGAGTCTATGATGTATCATATTAATTGAGTTAATATGGGATAAACTGGATGAAACTACTCTCAAATACTGTCTCTGTTTTTGTTTAAATTTTGGTAGTCTATGGCCGATGACATTAATAAAGATCTACACTGTTACATTATGATGCTGAAAGGATCAGCATAATAAGCCACTGTTTAAAGATCTTAAGGGGCTCTCAAACAAATTTAAGTTTGTTGGGATAATAATTAGCTACTGCAAACTGTAATTCTATTGGGATAATAATTATTATCTGCAAATATTCCTATATTTAGTATTTTTGTTATTTTTATATATGAGAACTTCTGTTGTGTTGTAACATTCCTAAAGATGCTTATCTAAAATAGTAGTGTTTCTTTCAATGGTTCAATAAAACTTTTTCAAAAAGAGGAATATCTGTCTTTTGCTGTGCAGATGAAGCTTTTTTTCCACATCATCCCAGAATGCCAACTTGCATTGCTTTCCAGTAATGTTGAAAAAGTATAAAATAGTTTAAATTCCTGGTACATGGTTTGTTGCTGGTCTATCCAGCACTTCCCAAATGGAGAAGGGTTGAAAATGTTCATCTGTGAGAAGCAGAGCCACCTACTCAGCAAAGCAAAACTAAGTTAAGTCATTAATTAAATTATTTTGGGTTTCCTAAAGTATTATGTAAGAGTACTACCATGGAAGAAAACAAATGTAAGCTTTTCTTAACATAAATATATAATCATAAATAAATGTGAGAATGTCCTGAGTCTCATGAAATCAATATAGCATGTATCACAAAAAATGTTATCACTGACAAACTTTATCCCATCCCAAGAGGCATAAAAATCCTAACATGACATATATGACTGCAGTGTAAATGTTTAGCAGAAGTTCTGATAAATCCAAAGAACTGAAGAGGCAAGTGTAAATGACTGTATATAAAGGGGTAAATAGTACCCATCAATGTACATCCTTGACCTTTATGCAGCTAGTGACTAGAATTGGTCATAAAACATCCAGGATTGAGAAAGATGGAGTTTTGTTGCCTACCAGAAAGTATGCATCTCATGCCAGAAAAGTATCAAGAAATTCTTTATCTGGGTCACAAACAATCTTTCCTAAGGCACTTTTGAAAAAAAAAAGCTCTGGAGTTGCATCAGTATATTACTGTTTTGTAACTAATGTTGAAACGTGAGAGAAATGTGCCAAATGGAAACTACTCAGGCCTCAGAAAGGTCACTAGCAGTGTACTTCAGATGTTATACCCTAAAAGACCCATTTATCTGTGTCAAAGGGTGATGACTGAAGGGAAAATAGTTTTTAAGCTAATATTATATTCATTATTAGACTTGTATGGCAATGTGACGAATGGAGATACTGCCAGTCCAGCTAGCTGGAATTTTGTAAATAATTATATCTTTGGTGAATATCAAAATGATTTATATAAGATGATTGTGTTATGAAAGTATTAAAACTGCATGTCATGTGTATATCAAACTGATTGTGCAGACATGTATGTGTTGAAAGGCATTTGTAAAATGCTTGTGTTTAAAATGGATCCACAGTGTGCCTTACTGGAAGTGAACAGAAATGTACATGCACTATTGTAACTGTTTAAATTTATATATTTTAACAGTGGAAAATGGAATACAGGAGATTAACTTCAGTCCAGCAAACATCAGAAAAAATAATTGAAATTAAATTACTTTATGGCTAGGCCATAAAATATGGCATCTTTCAGTTTTCAATGCAGCAAGAGACAATGTCTGTACTAGGAAACTCTATATTGTCTTTAGGGTGAACTAATTACTAGTCTTGAAAGCATTAAGGAATGCAATTGTTTTATGACTTCCAGCATCTGCCAGAGATCTAAGGAGAAGCCCTTGTCTGTATATTTTTACAGGTAGATGCTACATACTGCCAACTTCATCAATGGTAGTTTGGCATGGGAACTAGGAGTAAGATGACACAAAATGATGTAATTCTGCAAGCTACCCCAGCAGTAATATTTTATATATTAATCTGAGAAGTCTTTTAGTGAGACAGACCATTTTGCATTCTGTCTTGGACCTGACAACATCTTGAAGATCTATTCACCACATCTGCATTGCTCTGTTAGTAATTTATTAGGTTATAGTAATTCTCCTAGATTCAGTCAGGAATATGGTGAAGCCTAGTTCAGATATTTATATTTATTGATTTTGGGACTGTCCTGCAATGTTGTTTTAAATATTTCCTGTGGTTTTGAACTCTGATGCCACTGTGAATATATATTTAGTATTATCTTGTTCTTTTATTATTTATTATTAAATATATTTAAACATTTCATTGTGGCTGATCTGTGTAGATATATTTAAGTTTTAAGAGTACTTGCACATTTATTTGGTGACACTGCGTGGGCCACTCCTTATAGGCTTGCTCTTGGTCAAACTACCATGTGTGTTAATATTATTACAAGGAAAGACTGAACACTTTTTGTATAGGGCCTTAAAGTAGCTGATAAATAGTTGACTGGTGGCAGTGGTAACTACCTTATAGTCTGGGCAGAAGGGGGCATAGCTAGTAAACCTGTGCCAGCCTTTCCCAGGTGTGTGTGTAAATCAAACCTCAAAGTGTGTGTGTGTGTGTGTGTGTGTGTGTGTGTGTGTGTGTGTGTGTGTGTGTGTGTGTGTGTGTGTGCGTGTGTGTGTGTGTGTGTGTGTGTGTGTGCGTGTGTGTGTGTGTGTGTGTGTGTGTGTGTGTGTGTGTGTGTGTGTGTGTGTGTGCGTGTGTGTGTGTGTGTGTGCGTGTGTGTCAGCTACTTGGGCAGGTATATGAAGCACTGTTTGGACAGAGAAGGTGCTGAGGGTCTTGGCTTGGTCATTCAGCTGAGATCTTAACTCTATAGCTGTGCCAGTGAGGAGTCTTATTGTGGATCTGTAGGAAGAGTGAAGAACCATCCTCAAACTGACTGTGGTCTCTGTGTGCTCTTAAGGGAAATTGCACTTGATGCAGAGAGCTGCATTTGGAAATACTGTGTGTATACTTGTCATCTTCTCAGTGAATGTTCTCAGCTGTTGCCAGTGGTGAGGACTGAGGCTCCTTGATTACTAGTCCAGTGGAGAGTTGTCACAGGCAGCATCACAAGAAATACATGAACTAAACAAGTTAAATTTGCTAGTAAAAATGCATTTCAAATGTGAAAATGTAAAAATATTGTGCTAGAATGAAATCCAAGAGCAGATTACTGGTTAAGTAATATCAGGATGAAGCTGACAGCTAGGACTGGAGCATCATTAATGTTATCATTATCATTAACTAGACTGAAGTCTCACTCACAATGCATGAAGTTAACAGTAAAAGCAGAATGGATGCTGAGGTGTTCTCACACACATGGGGTCACCTAGTATGTGAATGGAGGTGAAGATGACCTTTTGCAATTTATGTGTAGGATTTCTATGGAAATACCACATACATTTTGTGGGCTACATCTGAAGAACAACAAGGACCCACATAAAGCTATCTTTAAAAGGCAAACAATAAAATTTGGAACTAAAAGAAGAAAGCCCATATAGAAGAGATGATATCAGAAAAATGTAATTTGCAAGATGCCAGAAAAATGGTGGCAGAACACATTTTAATGAACCACTCAGCTTACATAAAGTGTAAGTTTATCACCAGAGCAGTAAATAAATAGGCCATTCTCTCACACTAGTGACTGTGGACTTGGTGAAGATTGTTTGAAGATAAATGGTAAATTAAGATGCTGTGTGAACTCTTACAAATGTGATCTTATGAACTTTCCAGAAAAAAAACTTACCTGTTCATTTGTTAATAAAGATGAACTACTCTTAAACATGGCATTCTCAACCATGTATAGAAGATGAAGCATTGTACAGTCTCTGGATAATAATTGTTGTGTTACTGTTTACATGAGTATACAAGACAAGGCACTCAGAAGACTTATCTCTAGGTGGAGCAGTGGTGCTGCTGAAACATGGCAGCTGTGATGACGGTGGCTGCTATTTTGCTCAGAAAAAAGAAAGGTTTTCCTAAGCTCCTTTTCACAAATCTAGCTAGTACATTAGTTTTATCTATATAGTTTATGGAATCCTGTATTTTGCTGGACGTGCCTTGGTCACTTTTCCAGATCTCAGTAGCATCAGACTACAAAAGTGTTTTGTCAGGTTCAAGTTTGACTTTCTACCACTATAAATTGGAGCAGCAGAAAGTATAAAACAGAGAACAACCCTACATTTTGGAAGGTCAATGGATTTTTCAAAACTGATCAAAACAACTATGTATTCATAATGAGGAATTTCTTGGAAAGTTTGTGGCAATGTGGGGTGCGTTATTGGAAGAGACAAAGGTTGCATATGCAAAACAGAAAGAAGTAAATTACAGAAGAGAGGGCACTGGGAAGAAAAAAGAAAGGCAATGCATGGACTGACAGCAGAATATCAAACATTAAAAGCTTTATAGTTTTTCTTGTGTGGCTTTAGTCAAAGTGTACATATCACATAGAGTCAGTCCTGAACTACAGTTCTGTCAACTGCTGCATTTGAATGGGAAGTCTCTAACCTACACACTATTTGTAAGAGCTACTATATATAATATAGTATCATATGTATGGATCTGCTGCATTTATGCAAGGAAATATAGTGGAGTATGAGGGCAGAAGTAACATCCACATGGGACTACAGATACCCAATCTACTAGTATGTGTTCCGTAATATTCACTAGGCCTCATGGATGGAATATTCACTGCATCAGTTATGGGAGATATTAAACAGTGGGGTCACATGATATTTGGGCTACTGTCTATCCCAGCAGATCATGTGTTGTTGTTCCCCCATGCCCAATACAGCAATGTTCTCATATAACTGCTTTAACAGTAAGTCAGCAATGGTATATCAGCAGACCAGACAATCTCAGGGCTATAACATAGAACTCAGTCATATACTGTATGTCACACATAACACAGGAGTAACAACATACATATTTATGCTGTTGATTGTGTGATGAATGACTTCTCTCTGCCTGGCAGTCTATGTGGCTTAGTGGGCTAGGGACATTGACATGAGTTATGGTGATGATGGTTCTAATCTGGAAGTAGTCACATCTTTTGCATGTAAGGTACTATTATGTTGGTGTTTTCACAGACTTTCAGTATGTGTGTGGTGTAACATCATGAATATCAGTCAAATTTTAAGTACAGCAGAAAGCTATGGAATACCATGGACATTTTGAGTGAAGTGCAGTACTGTAGAAACAGAGACAGATATTGTCTGCAACACACAAAATCCCAGACTGTAGTACAGGTAGGTGTTGTCTGTAGTCACTTTATAAGTACTGACAGTCCCACTGGGCATGCCCATACACATAGGTAAAATTAGTGCAATTCTGTTGCCCCTTCATCAACATGACCTGTTATGTATAGATATAGCAAGGATAATAACAGTTATCTCACTGCTAGGTTACTAGATGCAGATAACAGTATGCAGCAATATGACTCTGCAGGCCACAGATGTTGTGCAACACAAGATTAGTTTGTGTGATGTTCAAGTAATGTGCCTGCAATCATATATGCAACAGACTTAACCTGTGGCAAGTGTAATAAGTACTGTGATCTGTATCAGTTAAAACTAGCTAGGTAGGGGTTCTAATCTCACTCCAGGCTACTTGGTGCATGTGTGTGTGTATACCCCTGCAAAACAACTGCCATGCCCTCATGGGCTATCCACCTGCAATCTGGATGCACGTTTTGGCCCTGTAATTTGCTGTTGGCTTCAAACTGCCCTCTTCTATGAGGCCTGATGATGTCATTCACCTTAAGACTATCAGCTGAGAGAGGCATATCAGACTTAAGTTGTGGCGTGTGTGATAAGTATTGTGACCTATAGTGTGTAAGACTAGATTGGTAGGGAGTTTAATCTTACTCCACACTACTTGGTGCAATTGTGTTTATGTGTATATACACCCCTGCAAAACAACTGACATGCCCTCATAGGTTATCCATTTGCAATGCTTATGCACTTTTTGAACCTGTAAATTGCTGCTGGCTTCCAAACTACCCTCTTCTACAAGGCCTGATGATGTCATCCACCTTAAGACTACCAGCTGACAGTATAGCATTAGACTTAAACAGTGGTTTGTATGATATGTACTGTAAGCTATAGTGTGTAAGGCTAGATATATAGGGGATCTAATCTCACTCCTGGATACTTGGTGTGTGTGTGTCCATATAGCATAAATATGATCACCTTGATAACCTAGAAATAGGTAGAGTTTTGCAGTATTTTATTTGTAGCCTGGTGTTGTGCCCCCACAAAGAACTGACCACAACAAGGTCTGCTGATGTCATCAAGCATAATATGTCCTGAACTGATACTACTAGCAAAGATAATGTGTGTTCTGTGCATCACATACTGTGATCTGTAGTGTGTACCATTACATAGGTAAGTGTTCTCACCTACATATAGCCAACTTGCACTACATGTGTGTGTTGGAGTGTCCTGTGCACAGTGATTGGAAATGGAACTAGCCTCAATGTAGCTATGTATGTGTGTGAGCCTGTTACAGCATTTTACATCATGTTATTGTACCATAGGAAGTTTGAACTTCACCAGCATAATGACCATACAGCCCTCACAATCATAGACATCTATATACCAGTAGTTACAGTATCAGCACATATTGCCCCAGTCCTAGAGAGACACAGGCAGATGTCTTGTGTTGAGATGACAGTCGCCCAGCCAATCATGCAGCTGGCATGTGCTGAGGTGCACTGAGGTGCTCTGTGTGCCATTAGACAGGGTTCTGTTTCAAGGGTGTGTTTAAGTCTGCTAGACAAATCCCTCCCACAAGCATGTAGAACTAACATCATGTATGAGATTAATGTCCTTACAATGAGTTATCCATCTACTGTGCCCCCTACAGATAGGCAGCATATGCAATCAAGCAGGGTCACACATTGCCCAGTATGCAAGGCACAGTTCACCTCTGAGTAGTCTAAATGCCACAGATGACAATGACACTCATTGCAGGTGATACCCATTGAACACAGACCACACTGTTGTATGCAATTGCCAGTACTGCTTGGAAAGGTACATCAACAAATGACCATTGCACTCAAATATCGGCATGCTGAGGGAAGAGCATTTGGAGGTTATGAGTATGTCACTTACAGGTGGCTGTAGCCTCAGCTATGCCATATGATTCCTGCCATACCACTGCAGACATGGTGATTTGAGGCACATTAGGTGTAAACCTATGTGGCCAGGTCTGTGTGCCCAATTCATTCACCCCTGAGTTTGTACAGCACATGTTGTAACTGATGTGCTACTTACCAGGTCGATAGGTCTAAATGATGGAAATGATACTACATATATATTTGGATGGAGTTTTATGGCCATTAGTATGTCAACAGGCATGTATTCACAAAACCCTCTTGCAAGATAGTGACATACCACCCAAACTTTATGAGTGCTGAAAATGTGCAGGCATCAGCCAACATTGTTAGCCACAGTTAGTCAGTAGTCACATGTATTGTGGTTGAATGGATTCCAAGCAGTAGAGGGCCCAGGATTGCACCATGTTGAGCACTGCTGCTTGCAAATCAGCTATTGGAGGTGGATGTCCCCATGTTGCGTATGTGTACCAGCAATCGGCCACTTAGTGACTCCTACAACGACAGTATTATGGGTGCCTAAGTGGGTGCTTTGTAAATGTTGCCTGAGCGGGGGATACTGCCAGATGGCTTGGCTCCATCTAGGGGTTTGTATGCCCTGATGTACCTCCACCCACATCCTTGGTGACTGCCTCGGAAATGTCTACCATGTGTAACAGTCATGCTTCCCCTGTCACACATCCAAACTGTGTACAGTCAACTGTGTGTAGAACACATATATGTGTATTGATGGGCTCCATGATAATTGCTGCTACAGGCATACAGATATGCATATTTAACCAAAGAGGTGTACAGTTATGTTGGTCAGTGGATGCACCATCTCTGTGCAAGGGTATAACAGCTGCCATTGTCCACTCGGCTGGTGGAAGCCAGTAGTGTCAGTATGATTGCAAGAGTCTCCCAATGGTGTTAGTAGATTACATGTGGGATGCAGCCTGGAATGTTAGCAACTGCAATACATGCTGTATCTTCCAATGAGAGGCCAGTTATGAACTGCTTTGTAAATATGAAAGTTATGTGACAGGTTGTAGGAATGTCATGTGTCACATAGGTTCATAGGTTCATACAAGGCTATCTGCCCTAGGGCATTTACAAGCCTAGCCAGAGTGTGTTTGGCTTTTGCCACCCATTTTAAATGAATTTTGCTATGCCCTTTTTCGAGGTTAGTATACTGTGCCTCTGTCTAACAGTGACACAGAAGTGATACCCGGAGTAAATCTATGATCTCCCATCCACTCATCAAGATTCCTCTTGAAGAGAGTCAATGAGGGACTCTGCCTAACCTGGACTGGGATTTTATTCCAGAGTGAAGGGAGCCTCTGGGTTATGAATCTGTCCCTCCAGCATGTCCTATTTATTTCAGTGCTGAGGTTCAAGTCTCTCAAGTGCGTAGCTCGATGGGATTTGGATTTTCTGAGGTGCAGCATGTCCATTAATTCTGGGTTGGACATGGCTTTATACGTCAGGCACAGATCGCCTCTGAGCAGGTGGTATGCCACTGAGTAGAGCTGGAGTTTCTTTAACCGGGCAGCATATGGCATCTGTTTGAGCCCTTTGATCCTCTTGGTGAGGTACTTTTGGGGTCTTTCCAGTTGCTGCAGGTGTCTGGTAAGGTACATCCCAAAAGGGGCATTGTACTCAATTATGGGCCTGATGAGGGATGAGTAAAGAGGCACGATGACCTCCCCTGATCTAGATGTGAATCCCTTCATGATTAGGTGGGCTATATAAAATGTTTTTCTAACCACTTTGGCCATGTGGTTGTCGAATGAGAGATTGCTATCAACTTGGGTCCCCAGGCCCCTAATTACTTCTTCCATACTTAATGGATTACCGTCTATGTGGTAATTTGTGGGCACTTTGTTTTTGCCGAAGGGGATGACTATACACATTTTGGTGTTTAGCTTGAGGCCATGGCTCTGGCACCAATTGTCTATTTCTATGAGGCCCTTTTGTAGGATACTTGTGTTGGCTAGAGAGTCAATTATGGCACCCAGTTTGCAGTCATCTGCGAACTTCGTCAGCCACAGTCCTTCCATGTTGGCCTGTACCTCTGAGAAATATATACCGAACAAGAGAGGTCCCAGGACTGAGCCTTGTGGGACTCCACTTGTAACTGCTTTGGAGTCTGACATGGCTCCAGCAATTCTAACCATGTGGGTTCTGTCCTTGAGCTAGTTTGCAACCCATCTAATGACATAGGGGTTTATATTTAAGCTGGTGAGCTTATCTATAATGCCTGAGTGGGGTATTGTATCGAAGGCTTTTGTGAGGTCCAGGTAGGCTGTGTGGACCACCTTCCCCTCGTCAATGGCCTTGGTGACTGTTTCAAAGAAATCAACCAGGTTTAAGAGGCAGGATCTGCCCTTAACAAAGCCAAACTGGGTAGGATCCAGTGTCTGTAGGTCCCCAATATCTTTATTTATGAGGTCCATGATGATCCTTTCCATAGCTTTGCAGACCAAGCTAGTCAGGCTTATGAGGCGATAGTTTCCAGGATCCATTGAGGCACCACCTTTGTGGAGAGGGACCACTGTTGCTGTACACCACACTTTGGGTACATATCCTGTAGTAAGGCTGAGATTGAACAGTAGTTTTATGTTTGGGTTTAGTTCTTCTTGGAGTTCATGTAGGACGCAGCCCGGGACACCATCTGGTCCCATTGATGCTGTGTTTTTTGCTTTGGAGAGGGCGGCTCTTACCTGAGCATCTGAGATGTCTGGGGGGCAGCACTCTGCTGGGATAGATATTTGCCCTTTTGGTGGGAAAGGGGGGGGGGTTTGCGCTTAACCTCTCAGCTAGGATGTTGGCAATGTCTGTGGGTTCGGTGTATTTTTTGTCATTTTGGACTAATTCTGAGCATATCTGGGAATTCCCACCCAGGTTCCTAACATAACTAAAGAAAGCCTTGTGATTATCCTTAGTGTCCTGTGCAAATTTTCTCTCGAAGCTGGCCTTAAACGATTTTATGAGTGCCCGTATTTTTTTGCTAATACTGATCAGAGATGCCTTCCCTTTTTGTGATTTTGCTGTATCATGTAGTAGCTTCCTCCTTCTATTGTATAGTTTGTTTATGGCTGGGGTCCACCAGACAGGATGCCTGCCTTTGGAGGATTGGGTCTTGGTTTTGTTTGGGATTGCATGATCCATGCATTCCTGAAGGTGTTCATAGAATGTGTTTATAAAGGATTCTGCGGTCTGGGCCGTATTTTCCACAGGCCCGGGGGCTTTGAAGGATTCCACCTCGGTTTTGAGGAGTGTGAAATTTGCTTTAGAGAAGTTTTTCACTGTGGTTTTCTGGGCAGGGGCTGGGGTCGGTATGTGAATATCTAGTGAGATTAGTTTATGGTCTGATCTTACCAGTGAGGGTTACACTTCTGGTCTGGAGCATAGAGTCCCCATGTTGGTGATGATCAGGTCCAGTATGTTTTCCCCTCTTGTGGGAGTGGTAACAAGTTGTTCCATAGCATTTGAGTTTATAAATTCTAGGAACCTTTGGGCTAGGGTGTTGGAGCTAGAGTAATGCTCCCAGTCTATGTTTGGGTAGTTGAAGTTGCCCAATATAATGGTGTTTGGAGAGACCTTCATATTTTCCAGTGTTCTCAGGAAGGCCGAGTGGGGTTCCTGGGTTTGGGAGGGTGGTCTGTAGCAGGCTATAAAATGGAAGGCAGTTTTACCCACTGTTAGTTGCACATGGATAGTCTCTGATGCTTCGTGCTGTGCCACCAACCTGGAGGTGTGGGTATCTTTGACGAATATTGATACTCCCCCCTCCTTTTGTGGTTTGGTCCAAGTTATGGGGCCGAAAAACATGGTATGAGGTATAACCTGGTAGTGCTGGGGTGCTCTCAGGAGCCTTGAACCAGGTTTCTGTTACTGCACAGATATCGATATTCTCCATGCTAAGGAGAGTTTTGAGTGCATGCATCTGGTGGGAACAAGGGAGTGTAGTTAATGCAGACAGTGTATGAGTACAGGTTAGGTATGTGTACAGACCCATCCTATGTAGCATCATGACATATGAGGTCACCAACAATCTGGGCCTGTCCTTTGATATCACACATGTAACTACACATTGTGTTGTGGTTCTGCTTTGTGTGGTTGGCTATTTTTGTCACTTACCATGTCTACCCAACATCACAGCAACACTATGTGCTTCTTTTAGCCAAGGACATAGTGCCTCCATGTTGGGGGGGGGGCACCCTCACCCCAACTGTTACACAGCACTTTCCATCTGTTATTGTACAGCCTGCTAATAGCAGTTGTCCACCAGTCAGATTTTCCTGAGCCATGATGAGCCTGTATCCCTCCTGTCACATACAGCCGAGGTCAGGCAGTTGTAACGCTGCTGACATAAATCATGGGTGTAGAGTTCTGCATGCTTGCCTGTCCCATCTGAAGGAGGAGGTGCAGTCACTTGATGTCAACTATCCCACAGGATGTAATAAATGACTTTCTTGACATATATGTCTGTATTGTCTGCAAGGGGGGTACTTGCCGGTATTTCTAAGGAGACTGATCTGTGGCCAGATCCCCCCAGGGTTGGGGAGCTACACTGGTCACCCATATTGGTAAACACATGATGCAATACATTGCTTCCCCATGTGAGGATGTAACGGCACTGCTGCAGGGTATTGTAGGTAAGGACCCAGACCATCCTTTGGGCAAGTGAACCGCAGCATAACTAAGCAACACAGTGTGTATTTGCACTTCCCTAACGTGTTTATCTGTGCTGCAATACTTACTTCCACAGAAGACAACTAACATGTAGTGCCAAGCAGTGTCCCCAGATCTCTGAGTCATGTCACCTGAAATGCCATGATAGGAATTAGCATGGGTACGAGCAAGTGTCTTACAGTCATACTTTGGGAAGATAGCATTGGGAGACGCATGCTGCAATGATGCCAGTCATAAGTGGAGTTCACCATCTTCCATTATTGGTATACCCCATCTACCTTTTCCCTTTCTGCAGTCATAGCCACTGTCAGTGACCTCTGACTGAGTACGTTAGCAGGTCATTGCATATTGGGAGCTATCACAGAATCCCACACAGAACCAATAGTTATCCAGGGTGGCCTAAGACACAGTCAGTTGTTCTCTGAGCCACTGACAAAGACTAACTGGCAACTACTGCACCATACTTTCCTGTGGGAAGTCATCTACTCCCTCCAAAATATTTTAGTGTCCACACACCGCACACAGTTGAGTCATTACACATTGAGTTATGGACACAGAAAGTAATGTAGCCTTTGACTTTCACTGGTCGGTAAGATGTGGGGATGCATTCCATGTTGTGCAGCCTATACCGACTGGTTTGGGATGTAAATCCCAGACTGCCACTGCTATACTGCATGTAGCAGTGTGTGTCATCACACCTATCATTCTATGCAATGGCACCCTTGCAATGTTACTACACAGGCATATGGTGCAAATGTAGCAGCCACACAGGTTCCATGGTACATCAATACACAGTGTAGATAACATGTTCTATGGAGTCTGTGTCATGACTGTACATGTGTAGTCTGTCTCCTAAATGCGTTGGAGGGAATGTGTAGGGCTCCATACAGGGAGGTGTTGGATCCCACTGTGTACCTCCTGTGTATCCATGACAGGACTAACACATGTCTCTCCTATTCTACATGCCTATAACATCACTGTGGTATACATAGTACATGCTAGAGAGACAGGTATGTAACACAGACAGTACACCTACATGAAAGATGCCCCCCATGCATGTGAACCAGACATCTGCTGTGACACACATCATGTGCAGGTTACAAAATGAGATGCAGAACATGAAAATCATAACTGGTGTTGGGCAACTGTCTGTACTGAACACAGGATATTTCTAAATGGGTCATCTCCATCACCACAACTTGTAGATGTGAGTTCCCAAAACCCTGGTGACACTTATCAAGGGTAGCAGACCTGTTCCCTGGTTAGGGATGCATGAGTATGCTGAATGCTGTCATTGTCCTTGTTAGCCTGTTATACACATATGAACCTATGAAGCCATGCACTCATAGTGCTGCACCTTGCTGAAGACATATTTCTGCTGTGCTGACATGTCATCCTGTGCTACTTTATTGATGTTTTGCATCCATAAGTTATCCCAACAGACTCCTTAAACAGAAACATAAATCAGTCTGTGACACACCTGTCATTGTGTAACTATACAGTCATTACAACATCATACAACATAAGGTACACAAAAGTATGTGGAGTACTCATGACAAATGCCAGCATACAGTGTCTATCACTGACCACAAAAAGTGGCATGGCAAAATAACACTGCATTACACAGTAAATTTTAAGTAATATAGTCACCCTACGCATCAGACACATAGCTTCATTTCCCTGCATCAATGGCAAGGATGAGCGGGATGTGGCACTGGTGTCATCACTTACACAGGGTGTTGTGTGGGGGTGCAGGAGGCCTAGGTTTACCCAAATGGTTGACAGCATGTGTGTGACTCAGGAAGGGAAGCAGGTAAGATGGACCATGGAAAGGTGCCATATGTATCTGTAGATGTCCTGCATTTGACAGTGGTGTGTGAGTGTGTGCATGTACACAGTCAAGCTCAGTGCTAGCCCTACATGTGTGTGTGTGTTGGACAGCTTTGGAGTCCCCTGTGTAGTGCTGGATGTACTGCCACAAAGGGATCATGAATGATAAATGTGCATGGCCAAATAGAGTCTCAGCAGATGGGGTTGCTGACCTACATCCATGAGTCCAACAATCAACTTCAACCTCACATTCCAGGACAGACAATGTGAAGTCCAAGACACACACTGGCTCAGTCCACCTTCTGTCCACTTCATCAGTGAACTGATCCAGGGTGTCCCCAATGCAGTGGAGGCAGTCACTGATGTCAGACTATGCTGCATCCATAACCCTAAGCATACATCTGGTGTTCCTTTCAGAATGTGCCCATGTCTCCATGAGGGCCAAAAACATGCACCAAGTGACCTGTGATGTGACACCTGCAACAGGTGGTGGACAGACAGCAGGCCTCCTACAAGCACCCCTGTCAATCCAACTGTGTGGGATCTCACCAGCTCTCTGGTTATGACCAGTGTCTACACTCACTGGAGCCATAGTTGCCCCACTTTCCTGTTCAATGTCCCCACCCTCTGACTGTCCAATATCTATGACCTCTTAGGAAAGGGTATGTGTGAGCATACTGACTGTGTATGTGACAATGAGGGCAGAAGAGGGATGTCAACCTCTGGGACAGATTCAGCCCCCAAAACCCACACCTGTGCCACACTGTGGCCACCATCATCAGAGTCTGAGGAGATAGTGACATCAGATTGTGTAGGGAACAGACACCAACCCTCCTGGTCACCTGTGATAAGAAAGGCATAAACAGTACTTTAATACTTGCAGTATTATGCTCTGCAGTACTATGTTGTGATATATGTAATGCTTTATATACTGTCATCACTATGACAGACCAGTTGAAAACCTAACCTCAAATAGTAGGACATGAGGACAGTGCTCTCCCAACTAACAGCTGTAGTTACCTGAAAATAATATCTCATTACACTGCAATCTCTTTGGCAACAGTAAGGTACACTGTTGACATTTGTGTAGGCTCTGCACAGTTGATACATATGACACTTTGTAGTGTCCCGACAATATCAGCACATTTATCAGTGTGGTCACACCTACAAGGCATAGGTATGAGTTTAGCATATGTACAGTCAGAATATACGTGTGTAGTTGACAATTATGCTCACAGTACAGTAATGCAGGTAGCAGGCCTGAGATGACAGTCTAGGGATTACAATGCTGTAAACCTACATCTATAACAAAACAATGTTATGCTTACCAGGAGCAGGACCATGGGTTTGGCCAATGCCTGACAGACCTGTGAAAAGTTGAGGGAGAGGTAATGTCAGTACCACTGCATGTTCCACCACCACAAGGTAATACATCCATATATCTCACATTTACAGTAGTTACTGTGTTAATTGTTATATTGGTCAAAATCTGAGCATGACAGTCAAACTGCAATGAAACCCTTCTCCCCCTCCCAAAAGCAGACAGACCTGACACCCAAGTAAGACTATGTATGCCCTGACACAATGAATGCTGCAGTATTGCAATGCTTATCAGACTAAGCTTACCAGCACATTCCTCTAGTGTGGACACTGTGGCACCCACAACCACAATGTAGGATGTGATGGATGCCTGGGAGCTGTCATGTGTGCCTAGATTTGCCAGGAATTCCTCATTGGCTGAGAGTGGTTGTTCCACTGCAGGCCCTCCACCGGTGGCACCACAGTCGGTGGCTACATCTGCTGCTCTTCTGCATGCGGCATTGATCATGTCCATTGTGCAGTATTGAACCTGCTCATATGTCCTTACCTGATGACCAGTAGTATTGACATCACAGACAAGGCACATTGACATCTATATCCCTCCAGTGGATAATATCCCTATCTTGGAAAATATTCTCGCCTATTTGTCTCAACACATTCCCATTGAAACCATCCTCTTGAGGGACATAAACATAAACTGGTTGACTCTCTGCACACCTAACGCTACTACTTCCATTAACTTACATGGCTTTTCACAACTTATCATCACTTCCACCCATATCAACAAATCTCACAACCCTAGCTCTCTTATCGACTTTATATTAGTTTCAGAGCCCCTCAAATAGCATAACTCGGCTACCCTGCCTGACTCTCTAAGCGACCACTCTCCTGAAAAAGTTCTTAGATTCACCTCCCATTTCTCTAAGCCTCATAAATATATAACCTGTGACAAACTATCTAACTTCTGCCCTAAGATGTTTAATGCTCTCCTCTCCAGAATAAACTGGATTCACTAACACAATTCCCCCTAGATGAAGCAGTCCACTCATTCAGTACTACTTTCCTAAACATTATGAACTCTCTTGCACCCCTTCACACAATATGGTTTAAATCTAACATATCCCCATGGGTAACCAATGCCACCCACACACTGATGGAAAGTAGAGACAAACTGTGGAAATCATGAGTAAAAACTAAACTCCCCATCCACCTGCAAAAATATAAAGAACTTAGAAATCTAATAAAAACATACATCAACAAAGAGAAAAAAGATTTTTTATTTTGACCCTCCTTCTGCACAAAGATCTAATCCCAAAACATTTTGGAACTCAATCAATTAAATACTGCATCCCGGGAACTGTTCATCTCCCAATCCCTGCCCTACAAAGACACCAGAAGAGACAGCTAACATCTTCAACTCTTACTTCATTGAATCCATCTCAAAGATGATAAACTCTAGCCCCTCCACAACAAACTCTGCTAATTATCCTGCATCCTCTCCCATTCTAAAGGCTTCTGATACTTTTTCCTCTGCATTCTGTACCTACCAATTATATTAAATATCTACTGTCTAAACTAAAACTGCATTCTACATCAGCTGATAACATCCCTCCTTATTTCCTGCAGGTAGCAGCTGACTCCCTTGCTATCCCTGTATCTATACTGGTAAACCACTGCCTTTCTGAATCTAAGGTTCCCTCTATTTGGAAAGAATTTTACACTCAACCTATACACAAAGGAGGTAACTCTCATTTCAAACCTCTTGCTATACTTTTTCCTATTTCAAAAGTGCTTGAAAAATGCATCCATAATCAAGTCATGCAACACCTACTACAGGAAAATGTGCTCACACCCACACAACATGGCTTTCACCCTAAACATAGTACCATCACTGCCCTCTTATTCTTTATTAATACTATTTCATTGGCCAGAGCTAATAAGAAACTTGTCTCTTGTTTATGCCTTGGCCAACCAAAAGCCTTTGATACAGTGTCTCACCCTCTCCTCCTTAACAAACTGACTGACGTTAACTTTTCTACCTCTACTATCACCTGGTTTTCTAGCTATCATACTGACCAACTTTAATCAGTGAGATGGCTTTCTGTTCTCTCTCCTCCTCACCTAGTTATAATGGGCATCCCCCAGTGATCCATTTTTGGTCCATCACTTTTCAATATCTTTACTAATCTTCTATATACTTCCTGCCCTCAGTCATCCCTTGTACAATATGCAGATGGCTCTACAGTTATCACCATTGCTGATACTCCCTCTGATCTTCTCACTGCCACTCAGACTTCCTTTAACTCAGTAGAAACTTGGCTCTCAAATTTCCAGCTTATTATAAATACAAAAAAAAAAACTCTTACTTTTTCTTCCCAAAAACTTTATCAGTCTCAAACCCACTTTCACAATACTATCTCTTAATAACACTCCTATCATTGCAAAAACTAGAACAAAACTCCTAGGTGTCACTATTGATGACCAACTCAAGTCTGAGTTGCATATAAATAACTCTATTAGGAAGACTCACCAAAAACGTGGCCTCCTATACAAAAAGTAACTTGCTAATAAAGCTAAAGTAAACTTCTCTCAAGCCTATCTCCTACCTAGCCTATTGTACAGATCTAAGATTCTAACAAATCTTAACTCTTCTCTCTTAGCTAAGCTTAATTTGACCTACAACAAGGCGGCCATATTCCCAGCACACCAAACCTATAAATCTCATCCTTGTCTCTCTCTAAAATACCTATACTGGCTAGAATTCCTTCACCAGCTTCTTCTTACTCAGCTTCAGATTATTCATTCCATCCTATATCAGCCATCCTACTGTCCTAATCTATCCTCTCTCATCTCCCTATATACTCCTAATAGGCCTCTCCACAGCTCAAAACAGGACCAATTGCAAATCTACAATCCAAATACAAAAACTGGCCGCAACCTTTATACCTTCAATCCTACCATTTCCTGGAACAAACTGCCATTAGCAATTAGGTCAATCAAACAACCCTACTAATTCAAAACAGTCAACAAACAATATTTGAAAAGTGACTGGTCCTGTCATTGCACTCACCCTCCATGATTTACCCTCCTACTCTAAAATTGCCGCCCACTACCTATCCTTATCTTGACTCTACCTATTCTTGTTATCTTATTTTAGCTACTTCACTTGTTTATCCTCTACTCTGAAATATCACTCTATTGTAAAACTATTACCATTTTTGTTATCAACGTCTCCAGTATGCTTTTGTGTACATTAGTTGATATGTTTCTGATTATTGCTTTTATATACGTGTATTGTAACACTGTGGAGCTTTTCTCCCCAGGTCTCCACTGAAAAAGGGCTACTAGCTCAGTTGGACTAACCCAGTCAACAAATGTAAAATAAAATAAATAATAAATAATAAGGTCAGCCCACAATGCCTCCCACTCTTCCCTGTTGTGCCTCCCCCTGGACAGTAGGACTTCATGGTGTTGATGGAGTGCTTCCACTATTAACTCATTCTCTGCATCCATGATCTGCATCCATGAAAGCTGCACAGCATCTTGTATACATGTTACCTGAAAGACAACAACATGGGAACACATCAAGGGACGTTTTTTTTCTGGCTATAGGGACGTTTTTTTCTGGCTATACTGCTCAGACAAGCTCCACGTGGGTTTACAGAGTGGTCCTAGCAGCAAGGAACTCGAAAAAGCGACTACCTTCTGGATTTAAGTATCTTTGCTTTTTTCACTGAAAATAGCTTCTGCTGCTTACTTTGAACTAGCCTGAACTGTTTTTTTACTGTGCATTTATTTTAAAATCTACACTTAAAGTTACATTTAGTCGAATTTAGTCGAAATTTTGCTTGTTTGTTTGTTTAATTGAACTGTGGAGGCTGCCCACTAAAGTGTGCTAGCCTGTGTAACTAATTTATCACTGTCTCTGCATTTTCTGTGTATTTCTGCAAAAAAAAACAAAAAAATAATCCTTGTTTTCCCGCCTTTCTCGACTAGTTTAGACCAGTATACAGGCATTGCTGTATTCTGGGCTGTGGTGTAGTTCCTGTGTTGTCCATTACCTTACTTGGATAGAAGGAAGTTTCTTTGCTCACCAGTGGGAGTGGGGAGCCTTGAGCAGCCTACCTGTCCTTGGGGGAAGTGACCTCAGCACAAGAAGCTGTTAGTAATTGGTTGTTTGGGACCATTCCTAGCGCTTTTGTAGTTCACTGCTTAAAATCCGCCTCTGGGCATTTTTTTCTGGCTATACTGCTCAGACAAGCTCCACATGGATTTACAGAGTGGTCCTAGCAGCAAGGAACTCGAAAAAGCGACTACCTTCTGGATTTAAGTATCTTTGCTTTTTTTCACTGAAAATAGCTTCTGCTGCTTACTTTGAACTAGCCTGAAATGTTTTTTTACTGATTACTGCATTTATTTTAAAATCTGCACTTAAAGTTACATTTAGTCAAATTTAGTCGAAAGTTTGCTTGTTTGTTTGTTTAATTGAACTGTGGAGGCTGCCCACTAAAGTGTGCTAGCCTGTGTAACTAATTTATCACTGTCTCTGCATTTTCTGTGTATTTCTGCAAAAACAAAAACAAAAATAATCCTTGTTTTCCCGCCTTTCTCGACTAGTTTAGACCAGTATACAGGCATTGCTGTATTCTGGGCTGTGGTGTAGTTCCTGTGTTGTCCATTACCTTACTTGGATAGAAGGAAGTTTCTTTGCTCACCAGTGGGAGTGGGGAGCCTTGAGCAGCCTACCTGTCCTTGGGGGAAGTGACCTCAGCAAAAGAAGCTGTTAGTAATTGGTTGTTTGGGACCATTCCTAGCTCTACTGCTTAAAATCCGCCTCTGGGCATTTTTTTCTGGCTATATTGCTCAGACAAGCTCCACGTGGGTTTACAGAGTGGTCCTAGCAGCAAGGAACTCGAAAAAGCGACTACCTTCTGGATTTAAGTATCTTTGCTTTTTTTCATTGAAAATAGCTTCTGCTGCTTACTTTGAACTAGCCTGAACTGTTTTTTTTACTGATTACTGCATTTATTTTAAAATCTGCACTTAAAGTTACATTTAGTCGAATTTAGTCGAAAGTTTGCTTGTTTGTTTGTTTAATTGAACTGTGGAGGCTGCCCACTAAAGTGTGCTAGCCTGTGTAACTAATTTATCACTGTCTCTGCATTTTCTGTGTATTTCTGCAAAAAACAAAAATTAATCCTTGTTTTCCCGCCTTTCTCGACTAGTTTAGACCAGTATACAGGCATTGCTGTATTCTGGGCTGTGGTGTAGTTCCTGTGTTGTCCATTACCTTACTTGGATAGAGGGAAGTTTCTTTGCTCACCAGTGGGAGTGGGGAGCCTTGAGCAGCCTACCTGTCCTTGGGGGAAGTGACCTCAGCACAAGAAGCTGTTAGTAATTGGTTGTTTGGGACCATTCCTAGCTCTTTTGTAGTTCACTGCTTAAAATCCGCCTCTGGGCATTTTTTTCTGGCTATACTGCTCAGACAAGCTCCACGTGGGTTTACAGAGTGGTCCTAGCAGCAAGGAACTCGAAAAAAGGACTACCTGCTGGATTTAAGTATCTTTGCTTTTTTTTCACTGAAAATAGCTTCTGCTGCTTACTTTGAACTAGCCTGAACTGTTTTTTTACTGATTACTGCATTTATTTTAAAATCTGCTCTTAAAGTTACATTTAGTCGAATTTAGTCAAAAGTTTGCTTGTTTGTTTGTTTAATTGAACTGTGGAGGCTGACCACTAAAGTGTGCTAGCCTGTGTAACTAATTTATCACTGTCTCTGCATTTTCTGTGTATTTCTGCAAAAAAAACAAAAAAATAATCCTTGTTTTCCCGCCTTTCTTGACTAGTTTAGACCAGTATACAGGCATTGCTGTATTCTGGGCTGTGGTGTAGTTCCTGTGTTGTCCATTACCTTACTTGGATAGAAGGAAGTTTCTTTGCTCACCAGTGGGAGTGGGAAGCCTTGAGCAGCCTACCTGTCCTTGGGGGAAGTGACCTCAGCACAAGAAGCTGTTAGTAATTGGTTGTTTGGGACCATTCCTAGCTCTTTTGTAGTTCACTGCTTAAAATCCACGTTTGCATGGCTTTGCGCGTTCGTGCGCATAGTGCAGCACTGGTTAAACAAGGTTAAACTTGGTTAAACAAGGTTAAACTTTTTCTGGCTCCTCCAAGTCTGCTCTTCAATTTTTCCCTTAGAACTGTTCTACTTGCAATCTAAACAGCCTATACTCTATCTGAAAAGCTCAGCACTTGCTCCTCAAGCATTTTGTATACAGGTAAAGCACTCTTAAACAAACGAAAGTACTTCATTCACCTAAATTCTGTTGAGTACCCATTTCCCTATAGGTCCTTTCTGACTCAGTTACACAGCAATCTTTTTCACTATTTCTAGCATGTCGAAGGGTCAGTTGCTGGCGTCCTCTCCTGTTCAGCTGGTGAATCTGGGAATCTTGAGGCAATGTTACAATTGCCTCATGTACACAGACAACCCTCTCCTCCTCCCAACTAATACAAATATATGCGAGAGATGCAACTATACAGCCAAACTGGAGGCTGAGCTCTCTCAATTCAGTACTGGCAAGACCAGTCAGGAGGAGAAGGTAACCACGCACACCACAAACCCAGTCTCACATAGAACTATCACAACTGCAAACCAAACACATAAACACACAAAAACATACTCAGTGGCTGATTAAAATCTACCAAAACAACAGAGGCCTCCAAAGCAGACACCCAAGCAACCACCACCTCAAGACATAGCACATGCAACACATAGTTCACAAAGTCAGTGTGCTAAACAGTCACAGCCCTTAAGGCCAAACAACATGCCAGACACACTTGTAATAGGTGACTCCATAGTCAGGCACACTGACGTCCCGCTCACCAGACTGAACAAGGAGAGGGTCACAGTAAGCTGCCTGTCGGGAGCTAGAATCCGCCACATAACACAAGCACTCAGGTCACTCCACAGCAAGTACAAATATGACTCAGTCATTGTACATGCCGGTGTGAACGACCTGAGATGTACCTACCTGGACTACATGAAAAGAGACATAGAGGAGATCTCTGATTACGTAGCCCAGGCCGGTATGACCCTCACCCTGAGCAGCATCTTACCCTCACCAAGAATGATGCCACAGTACAAAGACAAAATGATCAGTTTTAACAATTGGCTTAATTACTGGTGTCATTCTAAGGGGATCCAGTGTCTGTCTGCTTGGGATGACATGCTTGACAAGCCACTCTGCTTCGCAAGGGATGGCTTGCACCTGTCACCCCTGGGCTTCCGGATATTGGCCAAGGCTCTTGCCACCCCCATAGTGCCTTTTTTAGGCAAGGCTCAAATGACAAACCTACCTCCCTAGAAAACACAAGTGGAAAAAAACTAAGGGTAATGCTGCTCAATGCCAGAAGTCTAAACCTCAAGATGCACGCCCTCGAAGCCCTCCTCAGTATGGAGAATATTGATGTCTGTGCAGTGACTGAAACCTGGTTCAGGGCTCCTGAGAGCACCCCAGTACTATCAGGTTTTACCTCATATTATGCTTTCTGGCCCCAAAACTTGGACCGAACCACAAAAGGAGGGGGAGTATCCATTTTCATCAAAGATACCCACACCTCCAGGTTAGTGGCAACGCACGAAGCATCGGAGACTATCCAGGTGCAACTAACCATAGGCAAAACTGCCTTACAGTTTGTAGCATGCTACAGACCACCCTCTCAAACTCAGGAACCCCACACAGCCTTCCTGAAGACACTGGAGAGTATGAATGTCTCTCCAAATACCATCATTTTGGGAAACTTCAACTACCCAAACATAGACTGGGAACATTACTCAAGCCCCAACACCCTAGCCCAAAGGTTCCTAGAATTCATAAACTCAAATGCAATGGAACAACTAGTCACCATTCCCACAAGAGGAGACAATATACTAGACCTGATCATCACAAACATGGGGACAAAATGCTCCACACCGAAGTACATCCCTCTTTGGTAAGATCAGACCATAAATTAATCTCACTGGAAATCCACATCCCGCCCCCACGCCCTGCACAAAAGACCACAGTGAAGAACTTCTCAAAAGCAAACTTCACACTTCTTAAGACTGAAGTGGTATCTTTCAAGGCCCCTGGGCCAGTGGAAACCACAACCCACACTGCTGAATCTTTTGCAAATGCCTTCTATGGGCACCTTCAAGAATGCATGGATCATGCAATCCCAAATAAAACCAAGACCCATTCCCCAAAGGCAGGCCGGTCTGGTGGACCCCAGCCATAAACAAACTTTACAACAGGAGGAGGAAGCTACTACATGACAGAGCAAAATCCCTAAAAGGGAAGGCATCTCTGATCAGTACTAGCAAAAAACTATGATCACTCATAAAATCATCCAAGGCCAACTTTGAGAGAAAAATCACAAAAGACACAAAAGACAATCACAAGGCCTTCTTTAGCTATGTTAGAAACCTGGGTGGAAACTCCCAGATATGCTTAGAGCTAGTCCAAAATGACACAAAATACACTGAACCCACTGACATTGCCAACATTCTGGCAGACAGGTTCAGTGCAAATTTCTCCTCCCACCCCCCCCAAAAGGAGAAATAACTATCCCAGCAGAGTGTAGCCTCCCTAACATCTCAGATGCCCAGGTGAGAGCCACCCTCTCTAAAGCTAAAAACACAGCATCAGTGGGACCGGATGGTGTCCCGGGCTGTGTGCTACATGGACTCCAAGAGGAACTAAACCCACACATAAGGCTGCTGTTTAATCTTAGCCTTACTACAGGATACATACCCAAAGAGTGGCGTACGGCAACAGTGGTCCCACTTCACAAAGGCGGTGCTTCTACAGACCCTGGAAATTACCGCCCCATAAGCTTGACGAGCCTAGTCTGCAAAGCTATGGAGAGGATCATTATGGAACTCATAAACAAAGACATTGGGGACCTACAGACATTGGATCCTACCCAATTTGGCTTTGTCAAGGGCAGATCCTGCCTTTTGAACTTGGTCGACTTTTTTGAAACAGTCACTAAGGCCATTGATGAGGGCAAGGCAGTTCACACAGCCTACCTTGACCTTGCAAAAGCCTTTGACACAATACCCCACTTGGGCATCATAGACAAACTCACCAGCTTAAATGTAAACCCATATGTCACAAGATGGGTTGCAAACTGGCTCAAGGACAGAACCCACAGGGTCAGAGTTGCTGGAGCTATGTCAGACTCTAAGCCAGTCACAAGCGGTGTCCCACAGGGCTCAGTCCTGGGACCCCTCTTGTTCGGCATTTATTTTTCCGAAATACAGGCAAACATAGGAGGATTGTGGCTGACAAAGTTCGCAGATGACTGCAAACGGGCGCCATAATTGATACTCCAGCGGACACAAACATCCTTCAGAGAGGCCTCATAGAAATGGATAATTGGTGCCAGAGCCATGGCCTTAAGCTGAACGCCAAGAAATGTATAGTCATACCCTTTGGGAAAAACAAGGTACCGACAAATTACCACATAGGCGGTAATCCATTAAGTACGGAAGAGGTAATCAGGGACCTAGGGACCCAGGTTGACAGTAACCTCTCATTTGACACTCACATTGCCAAAGTGGTTAGGAAGACCTTCTATATTGCCCACCTTATCATGAAGGGTTTCACATCTAGATCAAGAGAGGTCATTGTGCCCTGTACTCTTCTCTTATCAGGCCAATGATTGAGTACAATGCCCCATTTGGGATATATCTCACCCGACACCTGCAGCAGTTGGAAAAACCCCAAAAGTTCCTCACTAAGAGGATAAAGGGTCTTAAACATATGTCATATGCTGCCCGACTGAAAAACTCCAGCTCTATTCAGTCGCATACCGCCTACTCAGAGGTGATCTGTGCCTGACGTACAAGGCCATGTCCAATCCTGAATTAATGGACATGCTCCACCTCAGAAAATCCAAATCCATCAGAGCCACGAGAACAAGTGACTTAAACCTCAACACAGAAATAAATAGAATGTGCAGGAGGGACAGATTCATAACCCAGAGGCTCCCTACACTCTGGAACAGAATCCCAGTCCATGTTAGGCAGAGCTCCTCACTGACTCTATTCAAGAGAAATCTCGACGAGTGGATGGGAGATCGTAAGTTTACCCCGGGGGTCATCTCTGTGTCCCTACTAGACAGAGGCATAGTAAACTAAACCCTAAAAGGGTGTAGTATTCTCATCCTAAGGGGTGGTGTAAGCCACATACACTCTGGCTAGGTTTATAAATGCCCTAGGGCAGATAGCCTACTACGAACCTATGAACCTATGAACCTAAGATAGCATATGTGGAAGTAAACTATGTAAAGATACAGCAAGGACAGAATGGCTGGCAATATCCACTGTTTGATCACACATGCCATATCCCACAGTGTACAAACATACTAAGCATATGGATACCACTAGGATACTGGTGATTGGTATTCCCATGTGTGTGTGTGACATGACAGATACTGCTGTATGTTCATACAGTTGAAACTGGAGTCTATTGTAGTGTGTCCCCAAGGGGCAACTCCCCTGATAATATGTCAAACCAACTGTGCCAAACAAATAACAGTGTGCTCTTACAACCACTGTAAAGGGAGAATTTCACAAGCCCTGTATGCCACATTGACAATATACATTCCACCCTTGATGTCTTGCACATCCTCTCTATGTGAACAATTCTGTAGATCATTGACATGTCATTATCACAGTTCTAAGAAAGACTTAATGCTGTAATCCCTGTTCCTTATAAATATAGTCAGACATCTGCATCCTGATGTAAACAAGATGGTTACATACCTGATGGAGTGCAGTACTTCTCTGCTGATATGTGCTGATAGTTAATACTTTGCATACACATGGTCTGTGTGAGGAACGCCTCATACAGAATGGTTTCCCCATAGCCTGCTGCTTGCTTTTTTAACATGCTTATCATCAGCAGGTGATTGTCTCTTACCCAATCTGTGGTTCTGAAATGCTAATTGCAAACAACACAGCTGATTTGTACTATCATCAGCCAATCACATGCAACCTCAGTACAGTATATAAGGCTTTTGTGTAGATTAGGGGCCTTTTCTGATATGTTATGCTGGACATTACTGGGGTGAGGAGATGACTTCATCGCAGAGAGTAGGTCTGTAGCAGCAACTTTTACATAGAGATGGGTGTGCTACAGGCTGCAGATGATGTTCCAGGCAATAGGCATAGGCAGAGTGTATGAACACTTTGGAGGACAACAAGTTCTAGGAGTAACTGCGGGAGCTGTGTCAGCCTTGTTATAGAGGCAGACCCAGAGTGAGGCTACCCTTTCCAGTACAATGAAGGCATGTGTTTAAGGTAAGTATGTTAGGCAACAGTATCACTAACAGAGTAATAGGCAACATGTTTTGGGTGTCCTTGAGCAACATGGGGAATTAATATAACAATATGTCCACAATTTGGGTGACTGTCAGACCATGTGTTACAGTCTGGTAGTAATTTGGAGCATGTATGAGAGCAGTCCATGTTACGAGCAGGTACTTCAAATGTGTATGCTAGGTGTGCATCTGTGCTAATCGGCACTGTGAGTTTGAAAGGATTGTGTGGTGCACTCTGATATTA
Organism: Protopterus annectens; assembly: GCF_019279795.1. NCBI lineage: Eukaryota > Metazoa > Chordata > Ceratodontiformes > Protopteridae > Protopterus > Protopterus annectens. The sequence goes on from NC_056733.1 coordinate 37,275,426, forward strand.
GTGGCCATCATTTGCAGTACCAGAGCTGAATTTCTCTGTGAATGCATATTAATGCATGACACTTTATGCACTTATACTTTTGCTATAGGGATATGCAAAGTGTGTTTCTATCTGCAGGCATGTGACTTCCATCTGTGAAATGCAGACATTTAATTTGATTTTTGTGTGGATAAAGAGTGCATGACTCAGTCATTAATTATTGGCCTCACAGTACTATAATTCCAGTGCTACATACCACTGGAATTGATCCGAGGACTGTGTGCGGCAAACTGTACTGTTTGCAAGGCATTTAACAGACTGAGATACTGAGTTACTGCTACAGTAGATGTATTTGCAAGACATATGTGCACATATACAGGCTGTGACAAACATTTTCTACATCCATAAGTATGTGCATGTCTTTATATGGATGTATTTCTGCACCAGAGCCCCACCTGAACATGTATTTTGCCATTAATGCCTTAGCAGGTGTCTTTCTACATGTTGCTGATACAAGGGCACATTTACCTGCTATCACAGGTCTTACTTACATCCATTATTATGTCTTTGGCTTTATAGTGGTGTACTATTGCACCAGAGTCGAAGGTACACTCCCATTTTTTCCATTACTTTTAATCAAGTTTCTGCAGTGCGGTGCAATGCACAGCTCCACTGAAACATGCTTAATGACTGTAACTGGCAATTACTATGTTTTGTTTAAACCATCTGCTTTAATTAAGAGTTGTGGAGCATGGCAGGTTAATGCAGTGGTCTGCAAGTGTGATAGTACTGGGTCCAAAATATGGGACAGGTGTTTATTTTATAAGTGTGTATTACAATTTTAAAGACACATATAGTCAATATAGCTCTATTTAGCTGAGCTTTGCGAAGCTGAGTGAAGTGGCGCATTGCACAGTGCTGCACTAAAAATATAAAGAAAGGAAAAATGGTGAGATAGGAAAGTGATGAAATGGGGTACAAGCAGGGGGGAAAACATAATGAAAGGCAGTTTGGGATGTGCAGGAAGGGTGTAAGAAAGAACCATGGCTATCCATTTCTTGTATAGCAGCAACTGTGCACTTTGACAGAATTTGTACTTGACTTTGAACTCTCACCCCTAGAGAGAGGGGTGCAGACAACATAACTGCATTGTCAAGCCAATTGGTCCAAATTACATGTGTCCAGTGGACACATGTGGGAAATGGAGAGCTATGTATGGGACGATTTTTTTTGGGGGGGGACAGGTACACATTTTTTTTAAGCTGAGAGTGGAATGTTGGGGAAGAGACATAGATATGTGTGGGAGAGGTAAGTTCATAGGTTCATAGGTTGGTACTAGGCTATCAGCCCTAGGGCCTATACAAGCTTAGCCATAACAATTCCATGGATATTTCTCCCCACAATATTTACTTCCCTGGACCCCTGTCTAGCAGGGCAACTGACATGATCCCCAGGTGAATTTCTTACCTCCTATCTAGTCATCAAGGTTCCTTTTGAAGAGGGTCAAGGAGGAGCTCTGCTTGACATGTATGGGCAGTCTATCCCAGAGTATGGTGAGGCTCTGGGTCAGGAACCTATCCCTCCAGCATTGTGATGACAAGGTTTAAATCCCTGGAACGTGTGACTCTGAGAGCTTGGGATTTCTTTAAGTGGAGCATGTCCAACAGCCCAGGGTTTGACATGGCCTTGTATGTTAAGGAGAGATCACCTCTGAGTAGACGATATGCCACAGAGAATAGCTGGAGTTTTTTTAGACGGTAAGCATATGGCATCTGCTTTAGGCCTGTGATTCTTTTAGTGAGGTATTTCTGCGGCCTTTCCAGCTGTTGCAGATGTCTTGTGAGGTACATACCAAATGGGACATTATACTCTATAAATGGTCTAATGAAGGATGAGTACAGTGGGACAATGACCTCCTTTTTTCTAGACGAAAAGCCCTTAGTGATGAGGTGTGCCACATAGAAGGATTTCCTGACTGTTGTGGCAATGTGGTTATTGAAGGTGAGACCACTGTCCACCTGTGTCCCTAAGTCTGTCATCACACTTTTAATGTTTACTGTGCTGCCACCTATGTGGTAATGCATGGGTACATGTTTTTTTTTTCCAAAGGGGATAACTATACATTTCTTGGCATTAAGCTTGAGCCCATGGCCCTGGCACCAGGCATCTGTTTCTGTAAGGCCCTTTTGTAGAATATCCACATCATTTGGGGATTCAATAATGGCTCCCAGTTTGTAGTCATCTGCGAACTTTGTTAGCCAGAGTCCCTTAATGTTGACCTGTACTTCAGAGAAGTAGATGCTAAACAAGAGTGGTCCCATGACTGAACCCTGAGGTACACCACTTGTCACTTGTCTGGAGCTGGATTTGGAGTCGGCTACTTTTACAGTCTGGGTTCTGTCAGTAAGCCAGTTGGCAACCCATCAAGTGATGTAGGGATTTATGCCTGACTTAGTAAGTTTATCTATGATTCCAGAGTGGGAGATGGTGTTGAAGGCCTTGGCAAGGTCCAGATAGGCTGTGTAGACCTGCTTACCCTCGTCCACAGCTCTGGAGACTGATTTGAAGATGTCAATCAGGTTCAGGAGACAAGATCGGCCCTTCATGAACCCAAACTGGGTGGGGTCTAGTGTTTGAAGGTTGCCAATGTCTTTGTTTATAAGTTCCATGATAATGCATTCCATGCCCTTGCAGATCAGGCTCGTCAAACTGATGGGATGGTAGTTCCTAGGATCCAAGGTGGATTCCCTCTTGTGGAGTGGGATAACTGTAGCTGTGCACCACTCAGTGGGCATGAAGCCTGAGGTGAGGCTATGATTAAACATGACACTTAGGTGAGGTGCCAGTTCATTTTGTATTTCATGTAGTACACAGCCCAGGATGTCATCTGGTCCCATGGATGCTGTATTCTTAGCTTTGGAGAGTGCAGTTTCTACCAGTGTGGCCATGATTACTGGAATTTGGCAATCATTTGGTATTGAGATGGGCCCTTTAGGGGGTGAGAAGAGGGTGAAGTTGGCACTAAATTGATCTGCCAGGATACTGGCAAAATCCTCAGGATCAGTATATTTAATGCCATTATGTTGTAGCTCAGAGCAGATCTGAGCATTGCCATTTAGATTCTTGACATAACTATAGAATGCCTTGTGGTTGCCTTTGGAATCTTTGGCAATTTTATTTTCGTAACTAGCTTTTGAGGATTTTATGAGGGATCTCAGCTTCTTACTGAGGCCGGTGAGGGAGTTTTTTGCATCCTGGAATTTTCCTCTTTTCTGCAACAGTTTCTTCCTTCTGTTGTATAGTTTGTTTATAGCAGGGGACCACCAGATTGGCTTCCTTTTTTTGGAGGAGAGCATCTTGGTTCTATTTGGGATGGCACGATTCATGCATGAGTGGATGTGCTCGTACAGTGCCTTAGTGTAGGATTCAGCAGTTGAACTTTCCGATCACGTCTGCATGGGTGTCATGAAGTTTGTCACTTCTGACTTCAGTAGCATGAAGTTGGCTTTGGAAAAGTCTTTTAGGGAGGTTTCCTTACTAGGGGGTGGGATGTGGATGTCAAGGGTGATTTGCTTATGGTCAGACCTGACCAATGAGGGGTGACCACTGGAGTGGAGCATCTATCTCCCATGTTGGCAATGACCAGGTCTAGAATATTGGAGCCCCTGTGGCACAATGGATTAGTTGATCCAGGGTGTTGGAATTTATGAATTCCAAGAACCGTTGGGAAAAGGTGTTGGTACCCAAGTAGCTTTCCTAGTTAATGGCAGGGTAGTTGAAATCACCCAGTATTAGGTTGATTGGTTGTATCTTAATATTTTCCAGTATGTTTAGAAAGGTGTAGTGATAATCTTGGGGCATGGTGGGGGATCTGTAGCAAGCTACAATTTGGATTGCAGTCTTACCTAGTGTTAGTTGCACCTGGAGAATTTCAGATGCATTGTGTTGGGAAGCTAGCCTGGAGGTGTGAATATCCTTGGTAAATATGGACACTCCTCCAACTTTAGTTTTTCGGTCTTGGTTTTGTGGCTGAAAAGTGTGGTAAGAGTTGTAGCCTGGTGTTGCGGGGGTTCTATCTGGAGCCTTGGACCAGGTCTCACTTACTGCACAAATATCGAAGTTCTCCATTTTTAGGAGTGCCTCGAGAGAGTACATTTTGAGGTTTAGACTTCTAGCACTGAGCAACATTACCTTCAGATTTTGCATGCTTGTATCTGTTATGGTGGTTGTTTTGCCCTTTGAACCTGGCCTAAAAAAAGGCACTATAGGGGTGGCAAGAGCTTTAGCCAGTAACCTGAATCCCAGGGGTGACAGGTGCAGATGGAAATTGCTTGGAATCATTAAAGGACTTCAGTTCAATCTGTGCACCTGGAAAACTGTTTGGAATTATTAAAGGATTTTAGCTCGCTCTGCCCCGATTTCCAGTGATTTATTTTTTTGTTTTGGACTCAGCTGGTGTATCACTGGATTTGTCTGTATGATGGTTCACTCATCTTTCATTGTACTTAACATTTGAGCCAATTCACAGCATTTCAGCAGTACAAGGGAGCATTATATGGAGCCTCACCCTGTACATAACATCTGACCAGGCATCCACAACCATGGGTGGCCTCTACACTTCTCCATACATGGATTCAATATCCCTGTTCCTATGCTCTCCCTCAGCAGCACACCATGATTAATATGCATGGCGCTCTACCAAGGGAGAACCATGGCCATGTTCATGGATACATTCCTTGTAGGTTCTACATGGTGCCTGCATGGATTTTATTAAATCCTAGGTCATTTTTAAATCTCATCTTTTGACGCATGTAAGTAATGTCTTGTTTTGCCTACACTATCCTGAAGGCCTTTTCTTTTTGAAGATAACAAGGAAAATAACTATTATTGCCCATAATTTTCCTGTTATAAATGATGATGGTCGGAGAGAATGATGCATTCATTCCCACATTAGTTTGACAGAGAGGTTTAGGCAAAATGAGAGACACAGTATGTCGTTTTGCTTAGATCCTTCCTGCATCCCAGGGATCCAAATATTATTCTAGTGGCAACTATTGTTCCTAGTCATCAGTCCTTTCATTAATCCTCTATGTGAAGTCAAACACAAACAGCTACCTGCTGCTAAACATCTGCTTACTATAAGCATGCTATAAGGTCAGTTGCAGTAGATGCCATTTGGGTAATATGGTCAACCACATTCCTGACCACTAACTTAATCTTCTCAGCATGACTCTGAAGTTTGGCCAGAAAAAGAGTTTGTGGACAGTGTGAGATGGTTAATGGATGTAATGAGACATCCTAAGTGCATTCTATAGTCTGGCATTACTGTTAATTCAACCATCACATAGGAAACAGCATCAAAAAAGGATCTCTTTCATAAAATACAGTATCATCAGAAATGAATGCAAATGTCCCCAATTGTCCTGCAACATTAGTCTAGTTTTCCTTTGTGGTTTCTTTGGGCACATGGGAGCAATAACTTAGTAGCACAGTTTGTGTAAAAACATGCTTAAATATTCACCATATGAAAAAAGTGAAATCACAGCCCAGAGACACAAAATAAAGCAGTTTATATGTTGTAAAAGCAAACCAGAACCCAGGATGTTAATGCTTAAAACCAGATAAGTCACTTACATCATTCTGTTCTCAGCATTTATCTTACTGAACAAGTCAGTTACTACTTATATCAGGGTGCAGTCACATGAGATTTTGAAACTTCATCTTTTAATATGTACTGGTCAGAAAGTTAACATGTTTTATCTTCTTTGTGTGTGATTTCAGACAGTGTTTTTCACTTTATATGTGCATACCCTCATCAGAAAACTATTCAAGTATTTTAGGAATTACGTATCCAATGGATTAGAACTAAACTTGCCAATGCCCAGCTCCCGCTACTATACCTATCAACACTTTTTCATGGCTAGAGCCTAACTGAACCCATCCATGAAAGTCTTAGTCACGACTGACATCATGTACATTTGCTTTTAGAGATTTGTGATGTCAGGGTCCATTGCCTTGTCCTATTGTCACAGCCTAACCAGTAATTTCTGCAGTCTATCAGCAGTAAAGCTGTGTGTGTGTGTGTGTGTGTGTGTGTGTGTGTGTGTGTGTGTGTGTGTGTGTGTGTGTGTGTGTGTGTGTGTGTGTGTGTGTGTCTTATCCCTGCCCTCCCAGGTCCTGTGTATGATGAAACCATTCTGTTCTTTCTGTTCACAGACCTGAATGTTAGAAAGCAATGTACTTTTAATACTTTGGTCTTTGTTGATTGTCTGTGTTCCATTAAGGCATCCTAGTTACTCTGTCCTTCAGTGGCTGCTCTGCTATCCCTTTCTTTTTATTAGTATATCTAAAACATTTTATCTCTGACCTATAATAGCAACACCTAACCTCTTTCCTACTGCTGGTTCTTAATCCTCTATATTCTCACTACCTTTTTGTCTATGTATCACTTTCTTTAAACAAACTGAGGAACGGCTCTATTTAGACACATATATTTTTACATCATGTGACTGATGCTTGCTGCCTTCTAGATTGCTTGTCTTCCACTTCTTTTCTGACTGAACTAAAGAGAACCTCTTCCTTATTTGTTTCACTCAGAAGCCTGATACTGAGCTTCATTAACCCTGCAGCAGCACCACAGATAAACATGCACTTATCTTCAAATGGGATTTTATAACCCATTTGTGATGTTTATATAATATTTAATTATTAGTGCACTTAACAAGGCAAACAATCTGCCAGTAAATGCCATTACAAAAGCCAGGATCTCATATATATATATATATATATATATATATATATATAGATAGATAGATATACATATATATATATACATACCTATATATATATATATATATATATATATATATATATATATATATATAGATAGATAGATATACATATATATATAAACATATATATGTATGTATATATATATATATATATATATATATATATATATATATATATATATATATATGTAGGTATATATGCATCTGTAGATATATATGCATACATATATACACAGTGAAGAAACACAATATTGAACATCAAAAGAACAATATAACAAGATCAAGACTCAAAAAAACCCACTGCACCCCCCTACACCCCATGCTGCTTATATATCAACTCGAGATCACAAAACATCAAGGAAACTACATATTCTCATTCCACAGTGCACCCCAACCTCCCACAAAGTAATGCCGGCATTCTGCAATGGATATTCTATCACTTCTTCTCTTCTTCTGGCATGCAGACATTTAATATTATGACCATTTGACTTTTAAGAATGCTTTCATATGCATACACACACACACACACACACACACACACACACACACACACACACACACACACACACACATGCACACAAATGCTGTTAAGCACAGGAAAGATATATGCTTTGCCTGTTGTGCAGTTATGTAGATTCTTTCAAACACATTATAGCGGTATTTTCATTTCTCTGCACATCTAATGAAGTAGCATGATATGGGGAGAGGTGTCAAAGCACATAGTTCACTGTGCAATCCTGTTTCTAGCAGGTTTGCTGTGCTCATGAGGGAATGATTCAAAGACCACTGCACTCTTAGTGGTATGAAGGAAGTAGTGCAACAGCAGACTTGCCAGATGGTGCTGCATACAAACATGGCCAACTAGGGGTGCAACTAACATAAAGAAGCCATGTGCTCTGAACCAGAGCTGTATATTGTCATTAAAACAGCCTGGTAGATTGATTCAGTTTCAAGCTCTGCTGTGTAATTTCAGAGTGATGAGATGGGCATGTTCACCAGCCATCTTGTTGTGATAATAGACCCATTGCTGACTAATGCAGAGTAGAGGCTGTTAAGGCTGCAGCACGTTAACTACTATAAGGATATGTGCATTTGTGTGTGTGTGTGTGTGTGTGTGTGTGTGTGTGTGTGTGTGTGTGTGTGTGTGTGTGTGTGTGTGTGTGTGTGTGTGTGTGTGTGTGTGTGTGTATCTGTAGATACCAACATTGATTCAGTTCAGAGACATGCAAATGAGACAGTAATGAATTTTGCTCATTTCAGCTCGTTTCTTCTCTGAATCACTTATTACAACAGTAACATTACTAGCACTCACCAGCAAAGCACTCATACCTCGCAACCTTTCAGCACAAGAAATCTGTACAATGCCAAAAATAATGGGGGTGGGGACAAAGGCCCAAAAATCAGGACACATTTTAAATATTGTTCTTACAATCTGAGAAAGTTGCTAGAATCAAGATTTTGTGCTACCGTGCATTTTCTGAAGGAAATGAAATTTGAACCTCAAATGTCTATTATTATTTAATGAATTAAATCCTGACTGATTTACCAGCAAACCACAGTTTTGATGAGGCACAGATCAAAAATATGAGGCAAAAATCTGGGCAGTCAGCAAAAATCTGGACAATTGAAAGGTATGAAAGCACTAATAGTACTACAGCATCTGAATACCCCTCTAATGAGCTGAACAAAAAATGTTTTATAAAGAAAAACCCAATAAGGTTGCATTTTATCAAGTTTAAAATGTTATTTGATGGTAAATCAAGAGAGGGTGAAATAATCAGTGGAATGAAAAGTATAGCTTGTTTTCAAATGTCTATAGATATTTTCAGAGAAGATATATTTGTGGGTTTACATTGATGTGCTCGTGTTTTATTCGCTTGTTTCTTACTTGCTCAAGCACGTCAGCTCAAGGTGATGCTGCTTTATCATATCGCTGTTCACTGCTCATTGCAGCAATGTGTTTTGGTTTAAAATAATTAGTGTTTGTCCTCTTTTGAATTAGGCAGTTAACAGAGAAAAAGAGTTGACAACTCTGAACATGGTACCGCTGCTATCTTGTTACAGGTTCAGCATAAGAAACTGGTTTCATTTATTTCCCTGCCAGCTTCTTAGGGTCCCAGGGCCCATTAGTGTTCTTAATCATATCAGCTGCTGTCTGTCAGCCACCCATGGTCACTGCTGTGCTTGTCTTTTTCTAGTTAATGTTTAACTCTGCCCCTAGCTTCTGAAAGTCTTATTCCAGTGCCCCCACGGTCATGCTTTCCCAGTGTTGTATGTTACTAAAGTGAATTCAGTTCAACTGTGGAAGGAGCAAGCATGGAACCTTACTAGAGACAGGAAGGTTCCATGTAGTCCTTTTCTTCATATTGTTACAAACAATAAGAAAACAATCTGCCAGCTCACCCAGAAGATCTGGGAATCTATGCTGGCAAAGTGACTTCTTCCTGTTAATCACAGCACTTGCCATTCTGCTGTGACTGCATACAGATGTTTGCTAGCATACAAGTACAGCCTCCTACCATTCGGGTCAGGACCACCATCAGTAAGAATCCTAACTGACTGTCAGACAGACATGTAGACAGAAAACCTATTACATATAATAGAAATACTGAATTCTTTGCAGTATTCAGTATTTGTTTTCAACTTTTGCATGTAACCTTGTTTGCATGATTTTTCTGCAGCATTCAGAAAAGCTGCTGATTAAACATTGCATAAAGAAAACATTTCCTAAGCTATTCATACAGTTTGAAACTTGAGTCTGTATCAGAAATGGCCTAAAGCTCAGATGCATTCATAGAGCTGGTGATCCGGCCAATTTGAGAAGATGAAGAGAAAGGTTCCTCCCCTACCATAAGCAGGTACAAAATATTGTTTTCTGCCTTTTGCCACCAAATACTTTGCTTCCTGCTTGGTGCACACAGAACCAGCTGTGTATCATTGCGGTTGACCGCCTTCCTTATCTGCAAATGTTACTGAGATTAATATAACAAACACATCTCCCACCAATGAAACTGTGACAGATTTTCTTTCAGAGACATACTCCAAACTTTGTTTCCTTCCTGTTCTGACTCCCAGCACAAAATATTGAATCACATTAACTGAAAAATTACTCAGTCTCTCTTTCTCTCTCTCTCTCTCTGTTTTTGCTGATTGCAACATAATTTCATCATTTTTGTTGGTCTATATAGCCTACAATCAGATGCAGGAGACAACAGGGACTTGTTTTAATTGTATGCCCAGGAGAGATGTATCTTGTTTACAAACATGCCCTTGTGACTATGCCATTCCCTATATTATGCTAATTAAAACAAAAAATGTTGTAAACCAACAGTAACTTTCATTTATACTACATAGTTTAGCATCTTTATCACTGAAAATTTAATAATCAGTGAACCTAAATGCATTAAACTATGCTCGAAATTATAGAATTAATTACATATATTAAAAAAAGGAACCCAAAAAGACACTGGTTTAAAACATTTTTAAAGAAATTATTTCTTTTTTCACTGTGAAAAGAAAAGGCTTGCTGTGCGCATACCAAAACTTAACAATGGTGCTGACATACATTTCATTTTTACAGAAGCCTGATGTTTTTGTGAAACCTGACAGCCTGTGGACACACTGGTGTAAATATTTTAAATTATATGTAGCATTCATTTTCATCTCACACTGAATGACATGTTTCTGTCACGTTGCTGTTTTTTTCTTGCTGTTTAAGTAAGAAGGCCTGGCAAGAAATTAACTAAGCTGATTTATCATCTGCTTGGTGCTTTAGTGTAAGGCAACATACAATTAATAGGGTGAGTATTTAGTTAATGAGAAACTGGTCACTGGAACCTGAACCTCTTGAAGGATCTTAATATTATAAAACTAACTTCAAAGGTAAAGCATTAAGTGCATAGTTTGGGGGAAGAGTTTTTTTTTTCACTTGAGAAACTCTGTTCTGAATCCAGCAGTTTAAAAACTGTTAGCAGTTTTAGATGCCTGAATAGTGGAGAAAATTGTACCTGTGGCAAGCTGATCACATTTTTAATGACTATCACACTTGGACTATGAGAAGCACTTCTGATGCCTGCACTAAAGTTGTAGCTGACAATCTGTTTTTTTTTTTTTTTTTTAATTCAAGAATACACAAAACTAGTAGAAACTATTAGTGAAAGGTCAACAATTAGGTGAACCCTATCTGCAATTATCATCTAATACCATTAAATTCAGATTAGCATTAATGTGTACTCTGTGGAATTAATCCATTACCAATACACACCCAGCAGCATTAGTCTTTACTTATGACAGGATGGTATACATATGGAGGTTTTTATGTTAAATTGGCGATATGGCATCAATAATTTTTCAGCATGTTTAGAACTGCTAAGTTTGTGTGTTCTGTTCTCTGAAACAAACTGATTGTCTTTCATAAAGTTTCATGATGACATTTTAAAGCATATGCTTAATATTTTGGCAAAAAAAAAGTTCAAACAGCTAATGCTGATTATTGTCATGATAAATTTAATGGTTGACAGCAATATGTCAGGTACACTGTGTATAACTTCTGTTTAGTAACAAATTTATAATGTTAAATTTCACAAAGAAAAGCAATGGTAATTAGTCATAAGCTTGCAGAATACAACATTAAGATGTGAAGTTCCAAAGAAATACATGAAACAATCTTAGAAATAAGTTTATCATATTCTAAAAAGATAAAAAAAAACAATAAACAGGTAAACAGTATTTTTGAAGAGGGCAAGCTGCACCCCCCCCCCCCCGCTAATTATATGTACCAATTCTGAGATCACACATCAGCAAGGAAGGAGCAAATTCCTGTACTCTTCTGGACTACAGTCCCATTCAAAGCAGCCAGTCGGCTGAAAAACAAAGGAAAAGGAATGTTTGCTTTTTTGAGTATTCACCCTTACAGATTGCAAATATATCTATATCTATATCTATATATATATGTGTATGTATGTATGTGCGTATATACATACATATATATATATATATATATATATATATATATATATAGATAGATAGATATATAGATAGATATATAAATATATATATATATATATATATATAGATATATATAGATAGCTATATAAATATATATATATATATATATATATATATATATATATATATATATATATATATATATATATATATATATGGATATATGCCAATTTATTGAGTTTTCAGAAACTCGAAATTCATATCAGTGAGAAAATATGATAAATTTCTGAACATTAAAAGAAAACCCCACAAAACTCTGGGCTGGATTCACGAAGGCTTGCACGGAGTCTTAGAGTAGAGTAAGACTCCATGCAGCCAACATGTCCGCCGAACGATCCAGGAGCAGCCGGTAGGGGCATGCAACTGAGATCTCTAAACTAGTCCTACACAGACAGGGCTGGGATATGCAAATTACCTCAATTGCAGGCGAAAGCTATGCAAATGAGGTACATTTGTGATCCAGGAAACCCGAACCTGTCCGAGTAGGAGTAGTGTTACTTGCAGAAACGTACTCAGTTGATAACTGAGTATGGTTCTGCAAAAAGCAAAACGGGGCTGTGTCAGCTGGAAATAAAGCATGCATGTACAGGAGGAAGCATGCCAATGGCCAAAAATATGGCCATTGGCAACGGGAAGGGATGCAAATTAAAAATAAAATAACTTTTTTTTTTATCCCGATCTCTGGGGTTTAACCATAGTGCAGTGCCACGCAAACGTGCTGTGCCCTAAAAAGCAGAAAATTAATAATTAAGGTCCACAAATGTGGATTTTATAGCTAAAAAGAATTTACAATGCAAGGGAATGGCAGGCTGAAGACAACATGGCCACCGAGTAGAGGTTGCTAAGGGAGGAAGCTCAGTGTAAGAGATGTAACTAGGCATTAGTAGGCAATCCTATGCAAATGAGAGTTAGGATAGTGAATCGCAAGTTTACATAGCAAATGAGCACAGTCAGTGGAGTGTAGGAGTAGGATAAAGGGAGTAACAGAGTAGAAGATAGGTGACATCACGAGGCGGGTATGTATGAAAGGAGTGAATTTCATTGGAGCAGAGTGTCATGTGTCAGCTTACATTCACATAATAGTGAAAGAGGTGTGTCAATAGGTAGGCCAGGTAAAGTCAAGAAATCAAAGGTGTATGCCATGGATAACACCAAAGTTTCTTGCTGAGCATGCATGTGTGCGTGTGCGCGCCAGTAAACCCGAGTAAAACAGTGTGCGCGCGTGCAACCGTGTGCGTGCGTGTAGGCTTGAGTAAGCATATGTAAGGCTGTGTAAACAGTTGTAAGCCCGTTTGCACTGGTGTGCGCACATTTTAACAAAAATAAGCAAGTTTTAGTCCGTATAAGCATGTGTGCGCACGTGTTAGCTGCTGTGCTCGTGTTTGCGCTTGTGTGCGCGGTGCTCCCCCCCTGAGGAAACAGAAAGGAAAAAGGAAGCATACCAAATAGTGAAGTTACGAGGGAGTACTAGCAGAGCTAGCAGGTGAAAACAATCAGAGCAGGCAATTACCCAGGCAGAACACTAGCCCAGCCCAGCACTTAAAACTCTGCAAACAACAGTCCATTATGTTTCTCTTAAGAGACACTGCAACACTGCAGTAGGCTAATAGAAGTGAAAACTGAAAAAGCTTCACTGAGACAAAAAATGTTAGGGGCTGCCATTGCTGTTATAAGGCGACATATGCAACATGCTGAGGGTGGTGATAATGCAAATGCTGCTGGGCAACCCACAGTGAGGAGTCGGAGAAGAGTGTACAGGCCCAGGGTTACCTACCAGGACTACATGAGCTGGAGATAGTGGAGTGCTACAGAGTGGACAGAGACCTCTTGCAGCAAATTGTTGAGCTGTGCAGGCCACCCCTCACACACAGAACCAACAGAGAGGAACCCATCCCAGTGGAAACTAAGGTATGTGTTGGCCTAAGAATATTAGCAACAGGTACCTTCCAGAGACCAACTGGTGATATGATGGGGATATCACAGGCATCAGCATCCAGGGTACTGCACCAGTTCCTGGATGCCATGTCAGCACATGTCAGTGATCATGTATATTTCCCCAATTCCCATGAGGTATTGGCTAGCAATATGCGTCTCTTCCAGCAAATAGCAGAATACCCTGAGGTAGTGGGTGCAATAGACTGCATGCACATATGCATCAAAGCACCAGCCGGTGAGCGGAGTAGGGTCTACTTCAACCGCAAGGGCTTCCCCTCCATCAACTGTCAGGTCATGTGCGATGCCCAGGGCATAATACTGAATGTGTGTGCTGGCTGCCCTGGAAGCTACCATGATTCCCATATCTGGCATCTGACGCAGCTGTACCAGACATTTGCCAATGGGGACATCCCACATGGTCACCTAGTGGGGGATGCTGGCTATGCACTGGAGCCTTGGCTGATGACACCCATCAGAAACGCACACACACCTGAACAGGAATGCCATAATGAGGCACACGCACAAACACGAAATGTAATCGAGCGTGTGTTTGGGCTGCTCAAGTCACGGTTCCAGTGCCTGGACACATCTGGTGGAGCCTTGCAGTACTCATCAACTACATGTACCCAAAATATCATGGTATGTGCTATGCTACACAATATGATCCTGCAAAAACTGCTGCAGCAGGACCAGCATAGGCCCGGGCCAAACAGCCCCCCACCATTGTCAAGGCCATCACAGGCAGAGCGTGACTCGGAGGAGGAACAACCTGAGCCTGCCCCAGTAGGCAGAAGGAGGCGTGCCCAGTATGCTTTGGCCTTGGCAAAGAGGCAACGCATAGCACATACACTGGCTCAGTAGGACCTCTGGAAATGATACCTCTCTCTGACCTGCACATATAGTAAAAGGGATGCCTATGTTGACACTACCTGCTTTCAAACATGTATAGGGAGTGTAGTATGTGCATCCGACATAGGCAGCCCTGCATCAACACCTGAGGCATGATTGCCATGTGTTAAGCAATATAAAGCAGTGCTAAACAGCATTTACCATCATGAAATATATGTAAACAAAATTGCACACACCAACTACTACAAATGTGGTCAATGTAGAGTAATATTGGCCAATGTCCAGCAATGATGGTTAATATTGAGCAATGTTGGACAAGTTGGGTCTAGGTAGGGCATAGCTGAACAAAAGCCAACATGCTCATATTTGCTCTACTGGCCCCTAAGCAGTCCGGTCTGCTCAATATGAAAATATAAGAAGCGATGGCTTTGAACCCAGCCTGTATGAACAAATCTCGATAAGTCTATGCAAGGTATTTCAATGGAAACCCTGGAGGCACAGCATAATCCCTGTTGAGTTATGACACAAAGGTGAGCCCTGCAGTAAGAATAGAACCTGACTTTCAACACACACAGTACAAATGTTAATATTGGACATGTAGACATACATCAAGAAATGTAGTGGACCTCAGACAGCAACATACTGAAAGGTCACACTGGGCATGCTCACACACTTGAATACATGAGACAAATGTCAGGCAACAGAACACTGACAGTCTGAACTGGGCATGCTCACACACTTAGGCCATGTTGGAGTACAGCATTGGGCTACACATAGCAGGCAGTTGCATGTGTTAACCCAGGAACCTCTCACTACCCAGCAATCTGCCCTGTGCACACACTGATATGACAACAGACGCGTAAATAATATAGTGGAACCTTGCCATAAGCAAATATGTTCTGCAGATACCTAAGCGGTTCATAGAAAGTGTGAAAGTAAAGATGATAAAAACCTGCAAACAGTATCAGCAATAAACATTGTGCATCATGAAAATTATCATAGGTTCAGAGGTTGATACTAGGCTATCTGCCCTAGGGCATGTACAAGCATAGCCAGAGTGTGTTTGGCTTCTGCAACCCAGTCTAATCAGAACACTGTGCCTCTGAATAGTAGGTCACACAAGATAGCCCATTCATGTTGAGTGTATTGTGCCTCTGTCTAGCAGGGACCCAGGAGATATCCCATGGGTAAACATGTGATCACCCATCCACATGTCAAGATGTCACCTGTAGGTGGTCAGTGAGTTTCTCTGCCTATGCAAAACCGGGACTACACTCCAGAGTGAGTGGAGGCTTTCTGATAATAATCTGTCCCCCCAGCATGTCCTTTTAACATCAGTGCTGAGGTATATGTCCCTGGAGTGTGTAGCTCCAAGGGAGTCGGATATCCTGAGGTGGAGCATGTCCAGTAAGTCTGGGTCAGATATTGCTTGCAACTACAGGCACACAACACATCTGTGTAGGTGGTAAGTGACTGAGTATAGCTGGAGTTACTGTATTGGAACTGTGCAGAGCATCTGTGTGAGTCCCTACATCTGCTCGATGAGTAACATTTGTGGCCATTACAGTTGCTGCAGGTGTCAGGTAAGGTACATCCCAAATGTGGCATGGTAACCAAGCATGGTTGTGAAGAGTATAGGGGCACAATGACCACACGTGATCAACATGTGAAACCATGTGGGATATGGTGGGCTATGTAGATGTACTGTCTAACCTCTATGGCAATAGGATTGTCAAAGGCGAGAGTACGAACAGGTTGTGTCCCCAAAACAATAACAACCACTACTGTATGTAATGGATTACAACCTATGTGGTAATGTGTAGGCATTTTGCTATCCTCAAAGGGGATGATTATGCAACTAATGGCATGTAGCCGTGGGCCATGGCTCAGGCACCATTCAACCTATCTCTGTGAGTCCCTGTATGAGTATGCATGTGCCAGCAGGAGAGCTGATTATGGCACCCAGTTTGCAGTTATCTGCGAACATGGGCAGCCATAACCCTCCTGTGATAGCCTGTACATCACACAAATATATACTGAACAGGAGAGGTCCCAGGACTGAGCCTTGTGGGATGCCATGTGTAATTGGTGTATAGTCAGACATGGCATCTGCAACACTGAGCATGTGGGTGCTATCCCTGATCCAGGTAGCAATCCATCGTGTCAGATATGTGTCAATATTGATGCTGGGGAGCCTATGCATAATGGCCGAACGGGGTATTGTGTTGAAGGGTTGTGCAAGGTCCAGGCAGGCTGTGTGGACAACCATCCCAACACTGATGAACCTGGTAACTGTTGAAAGATTATGAAGAGGTCCAACAGGCAAGATCTGCCCAGAACAATGCTGTAATGTGTAGGACCCAGTGTCTGTAGGTTTCCCATGTCTATGTGCATGAGTCCCATTACAATACACCCCATAGCTTTGCAGAACAGGCTAATTAGCTTTTTAGGCCGATATTGCCTGTGGTCTGTTGTGGCAGTATTCAGTGGAGCGGGACCACTATCGCTGTACGCCATTCCATGGGTACATATCCTGCAGTAACTCTTATGTCGAACAGTGACGTAATGTGAGTGTTATGTCTGTCATGAAGGCTGTGTACGACACAGGCTGGGACACTGTCTGGTCCCATTGATGCTGTGTTGTCCACTGTGGGGAAGGCAGCACTCATCTGTTTACTCGTGATGTCTGGGAGGTTACACTCTGTTGGTATGGACAGTACCACCTTAGGGGGGATGTGGAGGACACATCTGCACTGAACCTGTTTGCCAGGATGATGGCAATGTCAGTGGGTTCAGGGTATGTTTAGTCAGTATGCAGTAAAACACAGCATTTCAGTGTGTGTCCAGCCAGGTACCTGAATCGACTGAAGAAGGCCTTGTGAGTGTCCGACGTGTCTGGTGCAATTGTCCGTTATAAGTGTGCCTGACATAATTACCCAAGTGATTGTAGCTGTCTGCTAGTACAGATCACAGATGCCTTCCTTGTCTGTGATTGTGCTCTATCATGTAGTAGCTTCCTCCATTTGTTGTAAAGCATATAAATGGCTGGGTTCTACCACACAGGTCCACTGCCATTGCAGGAATGAGTCCAGTTGTTATTTTGGATGTAATGATCCATGCGGTCCACTAGGTGTCCATAGAATGTGTATGTAAAGAATACAGCAGTCTGAGCCATACTTACCACTGACCCAGGGCCTCTGAAGGATACCACTGTGGTTTGGAGGAGTGTGATGTTTTCCTATGGGAAGTTCACCAACATTACCCAGGAAGGATGTGGGGACGGGATATGGATGTCCAGTGAGATAAAGTATGTTCTGCCCTTAGCAATGAGGGGTATATTGCAGGTGTGGAACATAGAGTCCCCATGTCAGTGATGATCATGTCTGATATGTTGTCCCCTCGTGTGGGTATGGTGACCGGTTGTGCCATAGCATATGAGTGTAGAAATAGTAGCAACTGTTGGTCAAGGGTGTTGTGGCCTGAGTACTATCCACAGTCAATGTGTGGGTATTTGACGTCACCCAATATAATGGTGTTTGGGGAGACCTTCATATTGTCCAATGTTCCCAGGAAAGCTGAGTGGGGTTGCTGAGTTGGGGAGTGTGGTCTGTAGCAGGCAACAAACGAAAAGGCCGATTTGCACAATGTTAGGTGCATATGTATGGTCTGTGATGTTTTGTGCAGTGCTACCAACCTGGAGGTATGTGTATCTGTGATGTATATGGATACACCCCCTATTTGTGTTGGCCATTCCGAGTTATGTGGTCAGAAAGCATGGTACAAAATACAACCTGGTCGTGCTGGTGTGCATGTGGGAGCCTGAACCATGTGTCTGTTAGTGCACAGATATTGCTATCCTCCATACTGAGGAGATTCCTGAGTGGGCGCAATTTCAGGGTAATACAACTGGTGTTGAGCAGCATTACCCTCAGTGTTGTGTACTCTGTAATGTCTATGGAGGTGGTTCTGTCCTTTGAGCCCTGCTTAAATAAGGCACTATGGTGGCAGCAAGTGCCCTAGCCAGTATTCAAATGTCCAAGGGTGACAGGTGCAAGCTGTCCATAGGGAAGCTACATGGAATGTCGAGCATGTCACCCCAGGGTGACAGACACTGTATCCCCTTTGAATAACACCAATATGTTAGCCAACTGTTAAACGTGATCAGTGTGTTGGTATACTGTGACATCATCCTTGGTGAGTGTAAGATGCTAGACAAGGTCAGGGTAATACTGGGCTGGGCTACATGATCACAGAGTTCCTCTATGTTTCATGTCATGTGGTCCAGGGAGGAACGTCTGAGGTTGTACGCACCAGCATGGACAATGATGGAGCCAGTCCTGGACTAGCTTTGGAGTGACCTGAGTGCATGTGTTATGTGGCGGATCCTGGCACCTGAGAGACAGCTCAAAGTGACTATTCCCTTGTTTGGCCTGGTGAGTGGGACGACAGTGTGTTTGACATTAAGTGTCACCTATAACAACTGTATCAGGTGTGTTGTTTAGCCCAAGGGGCAGTGACTGTGTGGCACACTGACATTGTGAACTGTGTGACATGTGGGCATTGTAGTGGGGTAGCAGTTATATGTGTGTCTGCTGTGGAGGTCTCTGCTGCTTAGGCAGAGTGTATGTAGAGCCTCCGAATATGTGTATGTGTAATAATGTGGTTTGTGTGCTGTCACTATCAGTGTATGTGAGACTGATATGTGGTGTGTGTGGTCACCCTCACCACCTGATAGACTATGCCAGTCATGGGTCGAGAGAGCTCAGTGTCCTGTATGTCAATATTGTTACATCTCCCACATATATGTGAGTGTGATGTGAGGAGGAGAGGGTTGTCTGTGTACATGAGGCAGATGTGACATTGTGTCATAACCACAATATTCACTAGCTGGACTGGAGAGTACACATTAAACCGACCCCTGGACATGCCAGTGTATTATGATGAGCACAAAGGATCAGTAGGGTGTTAAGTGTGTAAAAGAGTATAACCAGGATTAATGCTCAGGTTTGTTGGTGTTTTGTAAAGAGTAGTTGAGAAGGAGTCCAGACTGAGAATCATGACATGTCCTTCAGCTATGTAATAAATAGTAATGTACACGCATATATGTGCTGAGTCAGGGACAACTGTACCTTACTGACATTGCCAACATCCTATCAGACAGGCCCATGTATACATACCCACCTCCCACAGACAGTCCCTGACATCATACCAGGAGATATCACATGTAGAATGGCTGAACAGCTCCCCCCAAAGCCAAAAGCATGGCAGCAATTGGATTGCATTGTTTCCCAATATGTATCATGCATGCACTACAGAACAAATAGACCCTGCACCTGAACAGTCTGTTGAGCCTCACCCACTCCACGGGACCTGGAACCGTCGAATGTGTTACAGCAACATAAGGCACTCCCCACATGTGTGGGTGAACAACACACCATGGGAAGTATAGTCCAGTAAGCCTATAAAGTCTGATCTGCAAGGCCATGGAGTGCATCATGGCAGATGTGATAAACAGAGCTATTGGAAACCGACAAACACACAACCCTACCAACTGTGGTATGTTCATGTGCAGATCATGGTTCCCAAGCATGCTACACCATCTGCAAGGCAGCCACCCAGGACATACATCATGGAACAGAGCTACACATGTCCCACATAGACTTTGAACAGCTCTTCATCAACATCACAAACACATGTTGTATCCACAAAATCAACAATCTGTGCACAGATATGTGTTGACATATGAAGGGATGTCAATGTGTCCACAGATAGATCACACAAGGTGAGACTCACGGGGTCCTGTACAAGCTGTTGATACCTGCCAACCTACATGGATCATTCCTGGGATTGCAAAACAGTGTGTACACACATTACCATGTCCAGTCTGATGATGTCATCATCCTACAAATAAACCAGGAGAACAGAAATCACCCAGTAAAGCATATTGTGCGCCGTGTTAATGCGCATCTCTCTAGTATCATAACATAGTTAGGTAGGGGTTTGAGTACTGCAAATGCCAAGTGTGTGTGGGGTGGGGGATGTGTGTGGTTTCCTTTGAGAGAAGTAGCCTTTTTGGAGAATGGGAAAACACATTAAAAGAGGTACATCCCTCTTTGGAAAGTCTGATGATGTCAGCATCCTACAAATCTTCAAGGAGAACATAAACCACCCAGTAATGCATATAGCACGCTGTGTTAATGTGTATCTTTCTAGTATCATAACCTAGTTAGGTAGAGGTTTGAGTCCTGCAAATGCCAAGTGTGTGTTGGCGGGGTATGTGTGTGGTTTCCTTTGAAAGGTGTAGCCTTTTTGAAGACTGGGAAAACACATTAAAAGAGGTACATCCCTCTTTGGAAAGTCTGATGATGTCAGCATCCTACAAATATTCAAGGAGAACATAAACCACCCAGTAATACATATAGTGTGCCATGTTAATGCGTATCTCTCTAGTATCATAACATAGTTAGGTAGGGGTTTGAGTGCTGCAAATGCCAAGTGTGTGTCACAGGAGGTCAATGCAGTGTGTGTTTTGCTTTTACTATGGTATGACATATGTTTCAAACAGTATGTGCATTGCACACATAAGGTATCTGCATGTCAAATAAATATGTGTACATGTGACCTCATTCAGTACATAGGTGTGAAGCCTGCATACGACATGAATGCATTTGTAACCTTCGACAGATTGTGCCGCTGCTTCACAAATCATAGGTCACGTATGTATGTCTGTGTCAAGCCCGGCCAATGTAGTGATCCGTGGCCAAGGACATCTCTGCCACACACACCCATGACACATACTATAGAGTACTGTGAGTGAGGGTAATTGCCGGGGTATATGTCAGACATGTTCATACACAACAAAGACTGGCAATAATGGACAGTCATTATAGGTGTACACCAGCCCTGTGGATATGCATGCAGGCCCCTAATGTGTTATGTGAAACACTGAGGGACCCCACAATACCTATGGATATGTGGATACCAAGGGACAGATGACATAACACATGTCTGTCTGTACACATTGGTACCCAACATAAATGTTGAGGGCTACCACCTATGTGGTACTGTTGGGATAGTATGTATAGTAAATGTGGATGAATATGCCATAGACGGCTTACTGCTATACAGCATGTATTGGACAACAGGTATCTGTCTGTATGATACCCTTGTGTAGGATATGCGTCCCATCCAGGGAATGTAGTGTAGGCCAATGCATGCATTTCCAGATGTTGATGGACATATCCCTAGTGTATTTACATGTACCTAAGAGGGCTATATGCGACACAGGTGTGGTCCCAGGAATGTGTGGCGGTCAATACCACTGGTTACTGTTATTGTATAGTACTGGAAGGATCCAACTGTTACTGAGTTCCCTACAACTGTGAGTCATTTGTCAGGACATCATCTAATGATTGGTTATAGTCATGCTGTTGAGATGGTGTATACTACCAGACTGCAGATCATTGACTGATATCAACAGTATCACCCACAGCATAGTGCCAACCCATGTCATACACACATGTGTACCCATGTTAGTACATATCTGTAGTAGAATGCATACTGGCCATCGAAAGATACCATGAGATGTTAACAATGTGTAGAACAGGGTATGTCGCACATCCCACATGTCCACTATGCACGTACATGCAGACAGTGTGCACACACCATGTTCACAGATGTACACCCGCTAATTTGTAATGCAAACATCACACACGTACTGTCCACTCACTAACACATGCTGGCAACACTGTACAATTCAGCCAAGTGGCACATGGGTGGACATTACATACTCAGGACTAACACTGGTGTAAACAATGCTACAATGACTATGACAGCTGTGATGCATAATGCCTGCTCAGGTATACCTACAAGGATATAATTACACTTTCCTGTTGTCAACTTGCTACTATTGCTACACTGCTATAATGTCACTTTGTGCATCAGAACCATGTTAGCCTGTTCCTGCATCAATGTTACAAATGACAGGATGTGGCACATGTGTCATCATATGCACAGAGTGTGGTGTAGGCTTGCCAGAGCCCGACATTGACCCATCCAATCGGCATGTGTGTGTGTGTGTGTGTGTGTGTGTGTGTGTGTGTGTGTGTGTGTGTGTGTGTGTGAGGGACAACAGTACTGCATGGGCCAATGTTGATGTAATGTGTGGGTGTATGTGTGATCCCTAGTTGTATGGTAAATGTGTGTGTGCCTGCATGCACACAACTCCACCATGTGGCTGCCATATACGGGCGGTTGTGGGAGAGCCACAGACTGTACCTGCTAGGCCATACAGATCACTGTCTCCGGCCATGGACATGGTACCTGTGCCTAGCAGGGGTGCTACAGGCAGTATCGGGTACCAACCCTGACTGGGTGCTGTCATCAGAGGCAGAGGTATGATGACTTGACCCATGTCCCTGCTGGGACTGGCCAGTGCAATGTGCACGTGGTCTAGTAGGACGGTCAATGGACAGGCCAGCCCCAGCATTGCTAGGGCTGGTACTGCCACTACGGGAGTGGCTGTGATCCGTGGTCCATCCGCGATGACTGCCAGCTGATGCTGTTGCTGGCATGCATCCAGGTCAGCTTCTCATCCGTCCCGCATGGCCCTGGCTCATGACTAACACATCATGGAGGACATCTAATGTCTCCCTCCAATGGCTATTAATGACCTCGGTGTAATTCCAGATGGCACCGGCTAGGTCAGGGATGCTGTCATTGATAGCAGTGTAATGGGCCCTCTGTGCCCTTAGTCCCTGTTTGGTGTACCATTCCATACATGCCTGTGCCTGCATTACAGCCCAGAACATGCTAGAGGTTGTAATACCTCTGGGGGCACGTCTGCCAGGGGCAATACGACCAGTGGTGCTCCCCCAAAAACCCCTGGACATCCACCTGTGGTACCGTTCCAGTAATCCGGCTATGGCTGCTGTGAGGGGATGCACATGCCATAGGTACCACACTCTCCTGGTCAATGCCAACTGTATGCTGTCCCTCAGCTAAGGCCATTGGTGACGAGGGATGTATTGGCAGTATGAGTGTGCACATAGATGGGGTTGACCGCTGTGTAGTGTAGATTGGTGGACCAACAACAGACCCTGTCAGACCTTCCTGTGCCACAATACATGTCTCATCATCTCCACTATTAGTGGTGGTGACATCAGGTTCCCTGCTGCATTCAGCCACCCCTAACTCAGCACCTGTGGAAGGAAGACAGGAAACACACTTTACAATCTGTATGTGATGTTAGCACACATGCACAGATGCACACATGCACACATGAACACATGAACACATGAACACATGCACACATGCACATAAATACACTGCTCACCACAGCACATACACACACACACACACACACACACACACACACACACACACACACACACCAGCAATTAAACACATACACAATAGTGGCTGATGGTGGGTGACAGTATCACAAGGCAAACAGTCACCACACACGTGTCAGCATGCAGAATATGTGTTGCTCAAGACCATGCAGTGCAAGTGTAGACAGCCCTATCTAATGACATTATACATGGCTTTGATGCATGTGTGTAGTTGTTCAGTGATTGGGTACACCCTGGAACAGAGTGTGTACATGGACACAACATTGCTGTGCAAGTATTATCTGCTCTGCAATGTCATGTGCACCATCACTCAATGGTATATATACCATGGCTGCATGTGTTATCTGTGTGACACATAGATTTCCATGTCTGATGACAGTGTCTGTGTCCATAGCACATAATAGTGGGCACAGGTGTAGCAAATGCATGCAATGTACAGACATGGGATGAGGGGTGCATGTAGATGTGAAGGAATCCCAATGCTCGACATGGACATTGTACAGTTGTTATGGTGAGTGTGGGACATATTGCAGATATGTCAGTGCCAGCCATGACATGGCATGCTACATGACTGCAACATTAAACACCACACATACCCAATGTGTGTCATGTGACCTGTACACCCAATAGTATTCCAGGACATATATGTGACTCTTTGTACAGATGGCAACTGATGTGCAGAATGTGTATACTAGCATATGTAAGCACACACACAACATGATATGCATGCTGTGTATAGGTGCATATGTTTGCACACACAGAACAATGAGGTGCACAGCAAAGACTGCTATGTGTAGTACTGTGGTCACTGTAACAGGATGGGGTGTAGTACCATGTGCCATCATCATCATCATGCATCTTGTGGTCACTCACAGCTACTACTGTGTGACAGACCACTGCCTAGCATGCTGTACCTGAAATGCAGTGACGTGGATACGTTCACTATTACACAGCCACTTTGTACATGGGTGTATGAGGTGCCCAGTAGGGAGCATTGCCTCACATGACTGTGTTATATGTTGAAGAGTGTTGCACAGCCCCATGATAAGCCTCTACCCCCGAGGTACATCATGTGTGTGTGGATGACATGTGGGATACTGAAGTGGGACCTTACAGTGGGTGTGTGGTTACGCCATATGTAGCATGACTTTGTGTACTGCATGTGATAAATGTGTTATGTTGTGTACAGGTGTTGCAACTATGCCTATCCAATGTGCAGTACTGGGTTGCCACATCTGTGTGTCATGCTCTGTGTATTGCATGTCATTGAGACAGCTGCTGACATTACTGAGCTGTGCAACGTCTCACAGCAAACATGCATGGCATGCATTATGCGTAGGTGTTACCTCACCTATGACATGCATATTTCATTACCAACATTGCAGGTATAACACACTCACCAGCATGGACTGGCTGCCCTGCCGTCACACCAGAGGGACCTACGAGAATATGAGAGGGTTTGTCAGTGGCCACAACTGTGGCATTGCTACAGTGGGTAGGCTAAACTGCAGTACAACAACAGTCAATAGTCACAGGTGTAGGGATATTATTCAAACTATACGTATTGCACAACACTAGGCAGCTGAACTGCTAAACACACTGTCCACATCTCACGTACGCATAATCTAACAATTCAGTTAACTGTAGTCTACAGATTGGGCATGTTACCTGCTTGCTCCAGGTGGATGTGCTGGGTGGCTCCGGCATCCATTGCAACACATGTCAGTGGTTGATGTAGCTGTTGTCCAGGAGCCACCACGCTTAGGAGCAGCTCCTCCGCTCTGGTGAGGGGGGGGGGTGAATGGCCACCCCTCCCACCTGTGGCAAGCTGCTGTCTTTGGATATCAGATGCATGCCACTGGACTTGTCTAATTAAATCACTGCAGTGATGGCGTACCTGCTCATATGTCCGGTTATGCATGCCTATGTCATTTACCCGACTAACAAGTTCCTGCCACAGTGCAGTCCGCTCCTGCTGGTGCTAGCTGCTTCTGGGGAAGAGCATTGTGTACCACTGCAATAGGCTGTCGAGTATCACCTCATCCTCATCCGCTGTATATGCTGAGTTGCGGTGGTGGGCCATCTGCATGAAAAAGATATGAACAATATGTGTGAGAGTGTCCTGTGTCACACTTTACACCTTTACCCACAGATATCACTTTACTGCCATATATACCATCCTATTGTCTGTCAGAGGTTGCACACATTCAATACCACTTATTGGTTCTCAGGCCACAACTAACTAACACTGCCTGGCAGACTCTATATATCACACCACTATACAACAGTACCCAACACACTGTTTGTGACACATTGCACAACCTCAAGACAGGGGTGTATATCACACCGATGCACGAACAGAGATGTCATCCATTGCAATGGATGTACAGTACAGATACAGTAGTACCAATCAACAACCCTAGTCCTTGATGCCATAGCCCTGCCTAACAGATGTGTCCAGTTGTTACTATAGGTGGCATACTGCTGTAACATACTATATATGTTGCTGGATACACACATTTACCCTGTAACATACATATGATTGCAGCCATTGTATAGGCATAATCACACACACATCAGGCAAACATACAACGCACCACTGTATGCCAACACAGATGAGCATTACGTGTGTACCATATGGTACTGTGTGCCACTACTTACACACCCTTATGTCTGCATTCTGTCCTCTGTGGAGACTACAGGAAACACACATGACAGTGTTTCCAAGCAATGTGAACACACACCACACTGTGCTGTTTAGGCCTACAGCTTCAGGTAGTACTACAGTTCATACAGGTGATGGATTCACCAGCAGTACCACTCACTAAGCATACATGTATTGCTTTAGCCTACAATGAGACACCACATTTGTCAACGGAGAACTACGTCACATCATCTGCCGTACTACTATGTCTGCCTAACAGTACATTACACATTAGTTGCTGTCCTCACAGCTAGGATAGGCACTACCATGTCAGATACAACATCACACTAAGCTATCACACCTTTACAGACCTTGCACACATTCAGCATTACACTTATGCAACCTCACATAGCAGCTATTGCATTAAGTACATGTGTGAGTGCATAGTGTAATAGGTAGGTAATATGCTATTGGCCCTAGGGCCTACGGCAGCCTAGCCATATGCTACCCTGGCCTTTGACACACATGTACTTTGATTTCACTTGCCCCTGCCAACCTGAACTACAGAGGTGTTCCCTGGGGTGTATTACCAATCTCCTACACAATCATCAGGGGTATTTATAACAACTGGTAAGAAGGAGCCTTGTTTGCTATTGCTATGTGGTCCATTCCGGTGTATGGTATATCTCTGAGATGGGAACCTATCCCTCCAGCATGTGCCGTTTAGTGAGCTGACAAGGTTTAGGGCTCTAGAGCGTGTATCCTGGAGGGATTTTGATATGTTGCCATGGTGGTTGTCACCCAGCTATGGGTGTGACATACCTCTGTATGTTCGGCAGAGGTCACCTCTGTGTGGCCAGTATGCAATACAGTGTACTTGTGGTTTTGTGAGTCAGTCTGCATAGGGCATCTGTCTGCAGCCAGTTTTACCCTCTGTGGGTCTGTCTGTGGCCTGTTCACCTGGTGTAGTTGTCATGTGAAGTACATACCACACAGGGCATTGTGATGAGTAGAGGGGAACTCTACCCTATACTTCCATAGCTGACACACCTGTTGTCATGACACATACCACACAGACAGATTACAAGTGTAGTGTGGCACTGTCTTCATTAAAGCGGAGGCTACTATCCCCCTGTACCCCATGTTCCCTTATCACACCTTCACTGTTACGTAGATCTCTACCTATGTGGTAGTTAATGGGTACACTGTTTTGGGAAGGTGGAATGGCACTGCAGTATCAACACTTGTCTACAGTCCATGCCTTGATCACATATGAACCCGTGTCTCTCTGTCTCTCTCACTCTATATGTGTATATACATATATATATATATATATATATATATATATATATATATATATATATATATATATATATATATATATATATATATATATATATATATATATATATATATATATATATATATATATATATATATATATATATATATATATATATATATATATATATATATATATATATATATATATATATATAGATATATATATATATGTATATATATATATATATATATATATATATATATATATATATATATATATATATAAATATATATATATATATATATATATTATATACATGCATATCTATACATGTACACATCCATTGCTGTACACATGGATGTACATATAGGCACATGTACGGTCCACCTTACATGGCGGGGATATCACTTATGCGACAGTTGTGGGATGTACAGTTATGTGATTAAATTGCACAGTGTTGTGCAGAATGCATTTGGGTGTCCTCAGCCCTTGTAGCATTAACAGGCCTCACTGGCTGTAACACAGCAGATCTGACAAATCTGTCCTACAGCATTTAACCACCACATGACATACATCAACACTACCATAGCTGGCCTTAGGCATAGGCCAACTGGGCGGCCGCCTAGGGCACCGGTCTAGCAAGGGTGCTTTTCCACTATTTATGTGGTGTAGTAAGACAAGGATGGGGGCACCAGGAAGTGTGGTAGGGGGCACCGAGCAGCCCTTTTGCCTAGGGCACCAGTTGATCTACAGCCACTCCTGCGCACTGCATGCTGTTTTCTAAGCCACACACTACGACCTACATGGATATATGCACATATCAACCTTCACTGACAGATATCTGTCCACCCTTCACTAACAGTTGCAGTATGTCCCTTGCCCTATGCACATGTGCAGATACAGATAGATACATACTGCTGCCACACATGGATGATTTGCAGTGTGTAGGGTACTCTTCAGGAACATCTACAACATGCTAACGCATACATGTGAGTTACATACCTTACCTTAGTATTTCCCTGCTCCGTGTGTTACGGTTTTGTAGTTTTTTTTTTTGTTGGTGTTTTTTTTTTTTTTCTCCCTCTATTCAACTTTCTGTCTCTGTTTCTCACTCTGTTCTGTTCTGTCTCTGTCTCTGTCTCGGTCTGTGTCTGTGTCTGTGTCCGTGTCTCTCTCTCTCTCTCTCTCTCTCTCTCTCTCACTCTCTATCTCACAGCACCTGCAATGATATAATTGCATGTGTGGACTGCAGGTACAGCCTGCTTTTCTAGGTATCTGCACTTGTGCATGTGACAGCCTCTGCACCATTTGCTGCCCACCATTCGGTAATTGCATGCAGCCTGCTGTTTGGTGATTGCATTACTCACTTTGATTGCAGCCCACTGCTATAATATGCTAGGTTAGGTAGGCATAGCCCTTTCAGATTTCCTAGGTGGGGCCCATGCTTGTTTGCTCGGGACACCGTTGTGTCAGTCTGAAGGTTGGTATATGTCTCTTATCTGATGCTAGGGTTGTAGCCAGTTATATGCATGTTGTACTCAAACCAGAATGTTGCTGCTTCCAGTACACACATCTCAGGGTAGACATGTACGCACCCCTCCAAATGCTAACATGGGATACATGGGAGTATGTACTTTTTTCTCACTTACACAATTAACTGCCATACAAATGTGGTTATAGCACTGTATTCCTGTGGCCAGTATTAATCCTGGTCTGATACTGTGTGGTGTTTGTAAGGTGCTACTGTAACATTATTCCCTGCTAGGATGGCTGGTTCTCCTTTCACAGTCATGTCATTCAATTCCACAACCACTGCTGGTAAAGACCCACAGAAAAGGATTTGTGTTATACCATTCCTAATTTCCATTTACATTCCCTCATTGTAATGCATGATATATTTATTTCAGAACCAAGTTGTTTGTATATATGCTGTGGCTTAGTGGTAATTCATGCAGTCTATTGTGTCAATGGTCTGGGGTTCGAGACTGGCAGAGGTTTTTCTTTTGCTGCTCAGCAGAACAAGGGCCCTGCCATAGAGTGACTAAGGCACTTTTAAGCAGTTGTAAGTGGGTTTGCATGGGTTTGCGTGATGCTTAGTGACACTCAGCTAAGCGTACACATGCACACACTTGCTTAATCCCGCTTACTACTGCTTAAAAGTGCTTACTCCCACTAACCTCCATGCTAATTTCTTTTAAAGAAAAGAAAATGGGGAGATAGGAAAGTGGTGAAAAAGGGGGCACAAAGAGGGACACACAGTAGGTAAACAAGCTCGGGATGTGCAGGACGGGTGTAAGGAAGGTCCATAGCTGCCCATTTCTTTAACAGCAACAGCTGTGCATATGCAATGAATTTGGAGTGAAATTTGAAATCTTCCACCCCTGGGAGAGGGGTGAGGACAACAAAGTATGTTGTACTGCCAATTCTAATTATCAGCTTACATGTTTGTCCAATAGACATGTGTGCAGAATGGGCAGCTATGTATGGGGCGTAACTTTTTTGTGGGTACAGATTGCCCTTTTTTTTTTTTTTTCAGGTGAGAGTGGGAAGTGAGGTAGAGGAAAGGAAGCAGGTATGTCCGGGGAGGTAGGTTGGGAAGGTAAACAGACAAGACAGACAAGACGCATACAGGGGCGGTGTATGACACATGGGTGGGTGAACACAACTGACGGGGTCGGATGTTTGGAAATCGCAAGCCCATGAGCCCACAGATGGTAACAGTGGAACTGAGATCCCCACCCATGGGCAGTCACCACTGACCCTTCACAGCGCCGAGGGTGGCTGTGCTGGAGGCTGCATAGGACGGGCAGGCTCACCCATGAGACACGCCACTCTCACCTCAAGCTGGCGTAGGGGATCAGCGACTGAACGCTGGATCTCCCTATGCACTACAGCCCGGACCCTTTGAAGGGTGACAGGTGGCCATTCTCCACCCATGCTTGCACAGGGGGGACGAGCCCCATCCCCTGCAGCACTTCCACCTGAAGGTGGCACAGGACCAACGAAGGAGGGGAGCCCGGGCTGGGCATCGGACCTGCTGGTGCCAGGTGCACTCACCGGCTGAGGAGGGACAGGTGGATCTGCTGGGACCGGCCTTCCCATACGTTCTGTGATTAGGTGTGTTTAATTACAACATAAGCAAACCAGCATTCCATATTAGTTGTAACATCATGCAATAATATTCCCATTAACCCAACACACCAAGGGTACAACGGTTGAACAGCAAGCATAACACATGCATATATTGAACCACAGTGGTTATTCCAACAGCATGCAGGGATGTTTGGTAGCAACAGGCCACCATGATTGTGGTGTTTAAACAGGGCACATGCATCAACGTGAATGCAAATATTTATAGAATAATAGGACATATGTCCCAACAAATATTTAAGATTACACATACCCATTGAGGTGTGGAATTGCATGGTTTATGTACATACAGTAGGGTGTAGAAAAAACCTCAGTTAACATCTTATAATGACCTTTTAGTTTACACTACATTCCTAGTGACTGCAAGTGTATATCCCCTACCTGTATTATTACACTTGCCACCATACATTAGGTTGTGTAATGGGTTTGGCTAGTTCAATATATGCCTGACCTATATCTGACATACTAACTGTCCAGGATGCAGATGTTACTGCTACATATTTCTTGATTGCATTTATATTTCTTTATCTGCATATCTGGGATGTTTTCACATGACATTTTCACTTTGATTTGTACAGAACCCTGCATTTCTTGACACACACTCACATTTCTGGGGAAAAAATAACATGCTACACGTGAGCCAGGTTTACTTATTCATGCCAGCCAGTAACTGACTGTTGTGGACTGTAAATATGTTTCACAGCTACTAGCACTTCCATCACCCACTTTATATGGGACTGCACAACTCTGGGTTGCCAGCACCTTTTCAAACAGTACTGTTTGTATAATGCAAGGGTGCAACAACATTTCAGACTCTGTGACACAGACACACTCTGGGTTTTAGACCTTTATTAATGACATTACACACTTTTCCACAGGTTCACTCCTTTATTTGTTTTAACGGTGTATATGGCAGACATGTTCAAGACATATTATACCTTTATTAATAGGTTAGAACACTCTTTTTTCAGGCTCACTCACTTATTTTATATGACAGTGCCTGCAGAGATATTATTCCAGACATATGTTACCTTTCTTAATGGGTTACTACACTCTTTTTCTGTCTCTCTGACATTTTTATCTGACAGTACATGCAGAGGACTTATTCAGGCAATGTTATGGCTGTATTATTGGACTATAACACTTTCTTTCATGCCCTCTCCCATATTTTATATAACAATACATGCAGAATAATCACTAACCTGCCTGGTGGCGCAGCCTTAGCAGCCTATCAGCATAGGCTTGCTGATTCGTAGCATGGTCACCTGCAGCTGTAAAGTAAATGAAGGGATATTGAGACATACCTATCCATTATACATACTCCATTATCAATTCTTACATACTCCATTCCATGACTACATACTCAGTTGTGGGGCATCCCGCATCCCATGGGCCTCCTGTATCCATTGGTTCAGGCGGTCCTGCTTTCGTCTCTTCAGGTCTGCATGGTGGTGATGAACCTGCTCACCAGTCCGAGGAATGCCTGTGGCACTGGTGAGGTCATGAGCTAACCGGTTCCAAACCTCTGCCTTGTACTCCATCCCTTGGAACTGGCCCTGCAGGAGTCTTGACTCGTGATGGTGGACAAGGAGCCAAACCATGTATTTGTACTCCTCGATGCCCCAACGTTGCGCTCGGAAGCGTGTTCCCTCTCCGACACCAGACATTCTAACTGGAGATGTAAGCTACAATCAGTTATGGCGTGTATTCCCACCTGTGGGGCTTAAATATGCCGCATTTCCCGCACTTTTTTGTGATTGGCCGTTTTGTAAAATTCTTGGCTGACTGCAGACCTGCTTAGTAATGGTTAAATACCATTCATAAGTGTATGAATGTTAATAGTGGCTGTTTCTCCTATGTTGTCATGGCTTAGTGGTTCTGTACTTTGCTTCTGATGCACAGAGTCCTGGGTTCGAACCTTGTCATGCATTTTATTTTCATACTTTCCAGACAGGCTAGTGGGTGTGGCTGCATTTAAGCAACTTTGCTCTACGTTGCTCCTCGTTGCCCTACAGTGCCCTGGTTGGCGCGGCGCACACGTCTGCGCAAACACATTGCGCTAGGTAAAGCGCCATTGAACTATGGGCAACTCTATTGCACTGTGTGAAGCGCTATTAAACTATAGGCAACTCTATTGCACTGGGTGAAGTGCTATTAAACTATGGGCAACTCTATTGCGCTGGGTGAAGCTCTGTTAAACTATGGGCAACTCTATTGCGCTGGGTGAAGCGCTGCTTAACTGCAGGCAATTTTATATCAGGATCCTTTAAAATATTTAGTTTTTTCACTTATACATTGGCCATTTCACTGCTTTTTAGTAATATTTAAACATATTTGTCAGGTATTATTTCATATTCTGATTTAAAAAATAAATACAAAGGGGAGTGGTGAGACTCGAACCATGAATGCCTCTTCTTTGTGTGAATGCTCTACCATTATGCTATTGCTATTTTGTGTGATTTGTATAAACATTCTTTCTGATGCTCTTCCATGTCAGAATTGCTAACTCTAGCTAAGCAATGGGCACACCCTCGCACACACACGCAAATACGGGCAGCTATTTTGGGAATTTAAAAAAATAAATTTAATGTTTTGCGTTTTATAACTGTGATAGGGGTTTACAGTATCAGGGAGTGTGGTGTTGGGTGCAGGGACATTTGAGGGGACTCGCTTTTGTGTATTTGCTTTTTTTACTTTTAAAACACTTGCAGGGGCATGGACATTTAGACTGCTCGGCAGTCGGATATGCCCCCTGCCTTCTTACACGCTGACATCATACCGTTCAACTGCAGCCTCCGAGTAAGACTTATTAAGTCTTACACGGAGGATTCGTGAATCCGGGGTCTATGTTTTCACAGTTTTGCGGAGGGCAAGTCCCCCTTCACCTCTCCACACCACCTGCTAATTATATATATACCTACTTCGAGATCACACTGCAGTGAGGAAAAATGGTAAATTTCCCAATCCTCACTGTACTACTATCTCAATTCAAAAGCTTTGTATTTCATAAATCCGATCATATCATTTTGCCAATAGGAATTTCGAGTTTCTGTAAACTCAATGTCTATATTATAACATGATGTTACAGAACATCAAACTGCATATGGCTGAGACCATATGAATTACTTTCTGCAACACTGAAAATTAAAAAAAAAAACAATAAAGATCTGTGGATTTTTGCAGGAGGGCTGCATGCCCCACACCCCCTGCACATTATATATACCAACTCCATGACTGAACTGCAGTGGGGAAGGAGTAAATTCCCTGAGCTCCATTGTACTGCCATCTCTGTTGAAAATATTGACTTTTTTTAAAATCGATCATATAACTGCTGGGGACCCCTACTTAAGTAAATCTTAGGAAACTCAGCTGTATTTAACTAAACGCAGCACTGTAGTGCCTTACTTAGCTAATCTGGCCTTCCACAAATTGCCGTTGTACCTGCTTCAATTGCTCAGGCATTACTCCTAGTCAATGTTGAAGACCTCACTCACTTTTAATTCTCAGTTATATTACACCTAGCTCTTGTTTATTTTTTGCATGTTATTTTGCAATATTTGTTAAACTCCTGCCGTAATTGGTTTAGAAGCTGCATTCATATTCTGTAGTTTTAGTTATCAATAAGGGCAACACTGTGTTACAGCGTTTTGCTTTGTTGTTTAAGGAATTGCTCTCTCGCTCAACAAAGGCTTGTAAATACTCTGCCTTGCTTTGTAGCTTGTAAAGTGGATTATATGTGTTAGTTAGAGTAATATTGTGTTACTTTTCTCTGATTGTTAATGTTGTATTTTTTACTACTTTACAGGCCTGATACCTGTGCTAACCCTGTTCATTTTCCTTTTTACTTGCCTCCCTTCTCCCCAAAGTACCCAGATCAGCTCTGCTCTGATTCCTGCCCTAGCCACAACCCATCTGGTGTCACAAGAACCCGTCCAAACTCAGGTGACTGCATCTGCTTGCCTCCTTTTTGTACCTTCTATCAAGAAAAGAAGAAAGTACATTATGGGCATAGCCCTGCTGGTATACTTGGCCTCTGTTTTGGATATCTACAAGGGTCTTACAGTTTGCCTGAGCTTAAGCCACTAGCAGCCGGTACCGCTCCTTCTCAGCCTCTCTTCTACCTTCTCACCTCCGCACCTATAACTTTCCTACTCTTATAATTAGTTTTTACTTTATTTCTTCACTAGTTAGCTTCCCCACTCTCCTTCTTCTATACCTGTTTTATCCACTAGGTGGCACCCTCATCCCTTCCTTTTTTCACTGCTGCTCCCTCTTGCACTAACTGTCCTACGTCTGTAATTTTAGTATTGGTCTTCCTATCCCCCTTCACCCTCATCCTTGCCAGTACTCTCTGTCTGTCTCCCTTCTTTTTGTTTTTTTACCCCTGAAACTTGCCTAATTATTTTTCTATTCCTTGACCTGCTCCTCCTCTCTTTCACCTTATGCTTAAACACTGATTTAACCCTCCTTTATTTTTGTCATTTCGCTGGTGTACTTGGTCATTCTAGACCTTTTCCTTTTCATGTTATACCTCTCTTACCTATAATCACCTGCATTTCTGATAGTCTCCTTTCCAGTTTTTCCTTCAATTGTTTCTACCCGCTCCGTTCACCCAGCGGGCTCACTCCGCTCCCTTACCCTACCCCCAATTCCCACACACCCCCAGGGGTCCTAAATTTATACCTCCCTAAACACACCCCCTAACTCAACCAACCAATCCCTTAACTCACCCTTCCCACTTAATTTAACCACACCCCTACCCTCCTATTACTACTTTCTATAATATTCTCCCTAAAATACCTCTATTCTTAACCTTCTACTCATAATTTAAATATCCTTTTATCCCCTCACTTACATTTGCAGGTTCCTTATTTATTCTCTCCTCCAATCCCACTTCCTCTACCTTTTGTTTCACTCTAGTTACAACTTTACTTCTCCACAAAGATGGCTCCCTATACTCTAACCATGCTTACACTTTCAGTTTTACTCTTAACCACCCTCTTCTCAGCCTACCTTCTTACCTCCTTTGAAAATCTGCACTATGTCCAGCTTATACACTCACACAAACAAACTACAACTTGCACATATACACCCCTAACTACACACTCCAATATTACTTCCACTCCTAGCTACCTTCTTTCTAAATACCACAGACTCTCCCACATTAATCATGTCCTACCCACCAATAAAAAATTGAAACTTCAAACCTATCTAAAAAACAACTTAATAACAAAACCAAATAATCCCACCTTACAAGATGGAGACATCCACCCCAACCCTGGACCTACCAGCCCTACTTTTCAAATAACTAACCCTAAACTCAATAATTCCCTCCTAATAGGACATCTTAACATTAAAAGCATCAATAATAAAGTATCTCACCTTCATGCCCTCCTAGATATCCATTCCTTTGATATTCTCTGCCTCACTGAGACTTGGCTAAAACCTGATACAAAAGACAATGAGATTACTCCCCAAGGCTATAATATAGTGAGACTTGACCGATCAAAACGTAAAGGTGGTGGAGTAGCAATTCTTTTTAAGAATGAACTTAATATCTCCACCCTTCCAGCTTATCCAACCCAGGATAGCAAAGTAGAAGTCCTCATAACTAAATTCCAATTTAACACCAAGAAATCCCTTTACATTATCCGTATTTACTTGCCACCAGGTAATAATATACCCACTTTAGAAGCCTTTCTCAGCTGGGTATATACGACTTACCCCCAAGAAACAATAATCCTAGGTGATTTCAACATAGACTGGAAAAGTATCAATGCTGAAAATCCTACCTCTCACATCAACCTCCATGGTTTCACCCAAACCATCACCTCAACAACAAGAATTAATAAACCTAATAAGAAAGAGAGTATCTTAGATTGGATACTCATAAACAAAGTTAAACAAACTTACAAAGTAGGAACCCTGCCAGATGATGTCAGTGATCACTCTTTGACTTATTTTACAAGAAAAAAGAAAGATTTTCCTAACCTCCCCACCATTAGAATAATACGCTCTACCAAACATTTTAACATAGACTTATTTCAAACTGAACTCAGAGAATCCAACTGGAACCCCTTAAATTCCCTTCCTCTTGAAAATGCAGTAATATACTTTAATATATCTTTCTTATCCATTCTTGACAAACATTCTCCCAAATGTACCATCAGAATGAAATCCAACATAGCTCCATGGCTCTCTAATGAAACTAAAAATTTAATTCTACTTAGAAACAAAGTCTGGGCCAAATGGAGATGCCATAGAAATAGCTCTGATCTTCTTCATTTCCACCAGCTTAGAAATACTACTAAAAAAGCAATCATTACTGACAAAAAAACTACTACTGTAAACTTCAACAAACTCATCAAAATAATCCAAAAAAGTTCTGCTCTTGTATCAATAGACTGTTTTCCCCAGGTAACTCTAAAACTCCCACCCCTCTTGATGCTGATCCAGATACCCCCCACCTAACTGCAAATACCTTCAACTCTTTCTTCACTGATACTATACAATCTCTAGCTAGACAACTAAACACTGATAACTCCAACCTTCCAATCAACCTAGCACACTCTTCCCATAACTTTAAACTATAACCCATCTCTACCTCTCTCATCTATAGACTTATTCATAAACTGAGGCCTTGTACCCCATCTGCTGACAAGCTTCCTTCTCTTTATCTCCAAAAAGCAGCCAAGGTAATCGCATACCCTATATCTATGCTTATAAATAGGACAATCCAAGAAGGAACCATCCCAGACATCTGGAAAGTCTCCCACATTATCCCTTTACATAAAGGTGGGAACTCTATCGATTACTCTAACTATAGACCAATTGCACTCCTATCACCCTTATCAAAAATTATGGAAAAATGCATTCACCAACAACTTTTACAGTATCTCTCTCTCCACAACATAATAGCAAGCTGTCAGCACGGCTTTAGGCCTTATCATAGTACTACCACCGCCCTCCTATCCTTTACAGACACTATCAATAGAAACCGCAACAACAACCTTCTCTCTTCTGCTCTCTTCATCGACCTCTCTAAAGCTTTCGACATGGTTAACCATTCCATCCTAATTAACATTCTTGAATCTCTCTCCTTTGATAACCTAGCCATTAATTGGTTCAGATCTTACCTCAGCAATAGGCAACAGGCAGTTCTCTGGGAAAATCAAATTTCTGCCTTGTTACCTGTCACCATTGGTGTCCCTCAGGGCTCCATTCTTGGACCACTTCTTTTCTCTTTATTCATTAATGATCTCCATTTAGCAATTCCTCAAGCAACCTGCATTCAATATGCAGATGACTCCACCCTTAATTGCTCAGCTACCTCTCCAACTGAACTTTCTTCCCTTACTCAAAACATCTTCAACACAGTAGAAGCGTGGTTTACCAGACGTTACCTCCTATTTAATGCCAAAAAAAACTAAACTCCTTCTCTTTACTCCCACTACTAGGTCCTCCCCCTTAGACTTCACAATTTCTTCAAATAATGCCACTGTCATCTCACCTGACTCTACTACCAAACTGTTAGGAATAACCATTGACAATAATCTCTCTTTTGATCAACATATTAACAACACCATTAAAATAGTCAACAGAAAAATAGGATCCTTATATAGAATTAAGTCTTTCTTAACCACATCAGCTAGAGCCAAGATCGCTCATTCCCATCTAATCTCAACTCTTCTGTATGCCTCACCTGTTTTTACTAACCTTAAGAAAACTAACCTTAACAAACTTGCAACTTGCTAAAATAATATTGCCCGATTCGCTACTGGAAATCACTTTAGAACTCACCACTGTTCTAACCTGAAACATCTAGACTTGCTGGAATTTCAAAACCATCTGTTAATCCCCCAACTCACAATTGCCCACAAAATACTGTACCAACCCAATAATACCCCTATACTCTCAAAACTTTTAATCCCATATAATAATCTCATCTCCCTTCGCTCTTCTAGTAAACTCATTGCCAGCTTAACAAAGTCTTATAACACAGCTGGTGACTCTCTATTTACTAATACAGCAGGAAGGAGCTGGAATCTGCTACCTAGTGATATAACACTAACTACATCATTGCCACTCTTCAAACAAAAACTCAAAAATTGCCTCCAAAGTCACTGGCTATGTCTTTGTAGTAAACCTGTCTAATTAAAACCTATACCCTGTTTTTCTCCTCTTCTACCTTCTTCCTAACATTTAATAATTAGTCGTGTAACTAAGACTATCACTATACCAGACTTTATTCAATGTATTGCTTAAATCCCTCAAGTCTGATGTAAATTATTGTACTTATCTCTTACTAGAGTGCACCTATTCACCTCTATAAGAAAGATTATGTTCTATGTTAACTTTCTGAAGTGTCTTTGATCTCTGAAATGTTACACTGTATCATATGGTTTTTAATCCTTTTTTACCATGTAATGATATATTTCTATTTGTGTACGTTTTTGTTTTGGTTTTTTGGTTTTATTTGTATTTGTGTGGAGCTTTTCTCCCCGGGCCTCTACTGAAAATGGATATATATCCAGCTAGACTAGCCCAGTCAACAAATGTAAAATAAAATAAATAAATAAATAAATAAATATGGTCACAACTGAAAAGTTGATGTTATAATATAGACTCTGCTATCTGTCTGTATATATATATATATATATATATATATATATATATAGACAGATATATAGTAGATACACACACACACACACACACACACACACACACACACACACACACACACACACACACACACACTGTCACTGCTAAGCCAGGGAGTGAGCCAATAAAACACATTGCTATAGTACAGGTAGAATTGCCTTTTAGTAAGGAAAGGCAGGATGTCAATAGGAGTCAGCAGTGGCCTTTGGGAGTTTAAGAAGGACTCCTAACCCTGTGAAAAGTAAATTCCTGACCTCTAGATTTGGAGAACATTCAGCAGAGGTGTCTCAAGGGGGTTATGGACCTGTGAAAGATGAAGACTGGAAGGTGTTTCTGAAATATTTTTTACGCCATTTGATGAAATTCATCACAAGTGTATAAACAATAGTGCTAATCTATTAAATCAGCAGTGTGGTGGGGTATTGGTGATTGTTAATACATTTTGTTTTGTTTTTAGGTGTTTCTGAAATACTTGAGTGGAACTAATAGCTTGCAAGGTAAATCCTAGCAGAAAAAGACTGATGGCTGTAACTCTTGTTTTTCTATGCATGTCATGTCAGAAGAATTCAAGAACACTGTTAAAGGATTGTTCCTTGAAAGTCTTGTTTTACTGAAAACTGTGTGTGAAAGAAAAACATTTTTTCTGTTGTCCCTGTAAATAAACCTTTCAGGTGCTGCAAACTGTCTTTGCTGCAGCACATACACACAGACACACACACACACACACACACACACACACACACACACACACACACACACACACACACACACACACACACACCAGACTGAAAGAATTTTGAACACACGTAGCTGCCAAATTAATTGCACAGACTACTAAACCAGTTACAATATTTGCAATATGGAACACACAGACTCACTGAACTACCAAAAAATTTTAATGTCTCCATAAAAATTCTGCATTTGAAGTATATAGTTCTCTAAACAGCCATATGCCATGAAAGTCAAGATATAGCTCAGCTAGAAATTCTACATGTCTACTGTGGATTCTGAATACCACCACCATTCAAGCTATGGTTTTATACTTTGGTTTGGCTCACTTCAGTCATGTTACAACTCTTCTCTGTGGAGTCTGTTCATACTGTGCCTTTGCTGACCTACAGTAGCTAAGTACATACAACTTTTGAGCATTTTTGCAGACAAACACGATGAAGTGGTGAAATGTTTCTGTTCACCCCACGAACTTGATAAGAGGGCATTTGGCAGAAAATATTCTTCTCAAAAGCAGTACCAATTTAAATTGATTTGACTGCATTTTATTAAGCCTGTAAATGATACTGTGCTGTGACACTTTCTCAGAAATGACCAAGGGGTGTTTTTTTTTTAAGTCTAACCTAGTGTCAGATATACAGAATCCTGAGAGCTATGAGGATGCTGGGAAAATGTATAACAGGGCATGACAGAGGAGGAAGTTATGGCATAGTAAATAGAAATGGTGCATTTGCCCTTTAAAGAAGCTGATAAATTTAAACATAAAAATACAGGAAAGAAAATATCCAAAATGCCTACTTGTTACCGCTAGAAAACAAACAAAATCTTAGTATGAAGTATCTGGAATCTTAAGATACCTGATGTTGCTAGAAGCAAAAAAGGCTTTCAGTATGGAATGGACTCTTCAAACTGCTTTGAAAAGGCAAATATGGGCAAACATTCAAGCTGGCTTGTGGAAAGTTTGGATCCTGGGAATGATTTGTCTTCAGAAACCACCACAATAAATATTAATTTGCTAGATGGTTCTGAGTAACTTTGGGACAGTACTATGCAAAAAGAATAAAATGCAGCACAATATATTAATTTTTCTACTGAAACGCACAGCAAATGAAGGAAATAACTCTATAGTTACTAAGGAAATTAAGTTGTGTATATATCATCTGAAGAATAATAATATTTATAATGTTAAGCCATGTTCTGCTGATTTAGTAATGGCTTACCAATATAAATCGGCAATCTTTCAGCATAAAATCATCAGAGACTCTTTAGGACTGGACCAGCATTAAAATAATTAGACATGAGAAACAGAAACAGATACACATGTAATTAATAGAGGTAATATATCTCAATGTCTGTAAGAGATAGAATATACAGATCTGATGCTGTATAAGTTGCACATAAATTTGACAGGAATTAATGCTGTAAGTTGTGATTTCTGAAATGTGTCAACCTCACTTGTAATACTTTTCTTACCGTCATGAAGTATAGTATTGTAATCTGAGTTAAGGACATGGCCAAGAGCAGTCTATGTAGATATGAAATTTTACTCATACCTCTCATGTTGTCAGGGTTGGCATAATGGCTAAGGTCTTAACTTCACAGTCACAGGGTTTGATTCTGACTTCTGTTTTTTGGCTAGGCTTGCAAACATTTGCCGAATAATAGCCTAATATTTAAAATGGGGAGGTTGGCATAATGGTTAAGGTCTTAGTCTTACAAATACAAGTTAAATGGTTTAATTGTGATCTCTAGTTATTAGCTAGGCTTGTAATAGCCCACAGATTGATAACCTAGTATTTATGTATGAACAATGAAATAACACATATTACTTTTCCATAGGTACTCATTTTTTCTTTAAGTAACATCACCCTTACAAACTGAGAAGTTCCCTAAGAAATGCTATTCTGGTCTGATTTTCTATCATTTGACTATCATCAATACAATATTTGCTTTGTATTTTATATACTCATTCATTCATGCATTAGGAATTCTGTTTTTTTAGACCAACCAGTCTGTTAGATAGAGCAAATACATCTAATCTTTATACACATTTGTTTACATTTCTTATAAAACCTTTATGCTTCTTCTCTTGTTATATACTTTTATGTCACTACTTTAGTAGTTTAGTTTGATTACTCCTGTACTTCATTGCTTTGGAGATTTTCTCAGTGAGCTTTCTTTGTAAATGGCTTTGCTTAGAAGGACTCAGAGTAGTTAGTAACATGAAAATGATAAATGAAATCACCCAAACAATAAAATGGTCTGGGATTTAGGAACGTTGGAAAATACTACAATTATTTTAGAAAGAGACAGGGCTAAACATTCTTTTTTCTCTCTTTTTCTCTGTCTCTCTCTTATTATGGAAAAGAAGGTGAACATATTTTAAAATTTTTTATTTAGTGCTGAATATAACTTGCATTAAATTTTTAAGAACTACCTGTGTGTGGATAATAAGGTACCTGTACTGCATTGGAAGATTATAACACAGGAGAACACATGCCATAATTATGTTCAGTGCAATTATTTAGTATGGAAGGTGTTATCATATGACATACAAAGAGAAAGTAGGTCAATAAAGCTGTGTTAATGTGGAAATAAATTAAGGTTAAAGGATTAGCAAAGGGAATGTGAACAAATAATTCAGAATCTTTTTTTTTTTATTTTTATTTTTTACTCAAATGATTTTTATTTTGATGAAATAACACAATAATTTAATACATTCATAACATTAAATAACTATTTACAGTATTTACATTCAGCCTAACAAAAAGGATTCAGATAAAAACATTTGTAGTTAAATAATAAATTAATATATAAACTATGATAGGAAGAGTTTGATTCCATCTGTAGGGTATCAATCAAATTCAAAACTTTCCTCCACGGACTATTAACCAATGGCTTAGGAAAATTTTTTAACTCTTTCATTCTTTTTTCCATTAGTATGCATTTTTTCAGTGATGATAGGAATTCCTCCATTGTGGGTGCTACATTCGAGTTCCATCTTCTAGGTATACATTTTCTGGCTATTGCTAACATTGTCCACAACAAATACAGGTCATCTTTCTTCATATTATTACTATTAACAACATTCAATAAAATTAAAGACTTTGTCAAAACAAATATATCAGTATAGACAGCTTGAAGAAATTTGTTAATCTCATTCCAATATGGTTTAATATTAGCACAGTCATAAAATATATGAGACTAGTCAGCATTAATGGACAGATGACATTGCCAACATAACTTGCTGTTTGAAGGGTTCATTTTTGAGTTTCTCAAAAAGGATCTGTGCAGAAATTTCCAATGAAAAATCCTCCAGATTTGTAAGTAAGAAGTTAAACTGAAAATAAAATGTTTGTTTTATCTTCCATTGATAATGATACTTGAAACCCTTTAGTTAGGTAATGCCAGTAAGAATCTTTACGAGCTGTCTTATAGACAATTAAAGTGTTATATAGATATGATAATTCATTCTTAACATTGATATTATTATATAGAATTCCAAAAATCCAGTTTATAATTTTTGGTATGGTTTGAAGGATGCGTTGTGTATTATTCTACACAGATCCTTAGTGTATGCTGTGACACTCTGAAGAACCAACCAGTCATTAGGGGATAGGCCATAGGTTGTCATTATACTTTTTGTGTTCAAAGCTTGTTGGTTTTCAATACATTGCAACCAACAAAATAGGTTATTTTCCCATAAACCAAAAATCTCTCGTGTTTTATCAGGGAAATCACTTGTAATAGTAAATGGTATTAAAAATCTAAGCCACAGTTTTATATCTAAATTTGGGTTAATGACTTTTCTAAACACATCAAAAATATTGTTTATTGGTGTTAGTTTAATTAATTTTGTTGTACTATACTGTAAATTTAAACTTAAATAGTGCCATATCTTGTTATCTTTGTCAG
The DNA here is from genome assembly GCF_019279795.1 of Protopterus annectens. Lineage (NCBI taxonomy): Eukaryota > Metazoa > Chordata > Ceratodontiformes > Protopteridae > Protopterus > Protopterus annectens. The sequence goes on from NC_056733.1 coordinate 37,319,724, forward strand.
TTACCAAAGCATTCTTTGATAAATAATTTTCATTCATTAGTATAATGGAGTGTAACTGTTTCCAATTGGAAGAGTATCTAGGATTTATCCAATTCATCACTATTTTAATTATAGATGCCGTTATATAAGTTTCAGTCTCTGGGAATTTTAATTCCCCCTTGTTCCCATTTTCTGATATGATGAGAATATGCCACTCTATTTCTTTTAGGGTACCATAGGAATTTCATCAGAGCTGAAGTGATTTCTTTAAGGATTTTCTTTCCAGGTGGAAGTATAAGGGCTTCTGCTATCTGTAATATTTTATGTAACACAACCATTTCTATCAGTTGTAACCTATCATCAAATGTTATAAACAAATTATTCCATTTGCTTATTAATGTCTTGATTAAGTCTATGGCTTTAGCATAGGCAAGCTGTAAGGTTTCCTCTATATTATTGCCTAGGACTATTCCTAAATAGTCTAGAGTTGAAACTTGGTTTCCAATAATATGACTAACTGGAACCTGTATGTTCTTTTTTATTTAATAATAAATATTTTGATCTAGATTTGTTGAAGGAGAGTCCTGAGATTTTTTGGAAATTTGTTGTTACTATATCCACTTCACCTAGCACTTCCTTAGAGTTGAGTAAGGTAAGTAAGACATCAACAGCAAACATCATTATTTTAGAAATATATTGATCATGTATATTTATACCTCTTATCTTTGGGTTATTATGTATTAAAATGGCAAGTATTTCTCTGGTCAGAGGAAATAGGATAGGGGACATAGGACATCCTTGTCTAGTACCTCTAGTGATTTGGATTGCTTTGGAAGAAAAGGGACCTAATTTGACATATGTTAGATTTAAGGAGTCAAAGGCCTTTTGAATATATAGACCTATTATCAATGCTTCATGGTTTCCTCTATTGAGGTAATCTATCAGAGTTAATACTCTTTTAATATTATCCTGTGTATGCCTGTTATGTATGAAACCAGTTTGGAGTTCATTAATTATTTTAGATATGGGTATTTTCAATCTATTGACTATAATTGACATAAATAGTTTATAATCATTATTCAACAAAGAAATTGGTCTATATGAGTTGCAATGATTAGGGTCCTTATTCTCTTTTAATATAGGGGAAATTAGAGAATATCTCCAAGAAGGAGGAATATTTGCTAATGTTTGAACTTCAAGAAAGGTTTTATGTAGGAGACAGATTATAGAAGAAAGGAACAATCTATAAATTTTGATAATTAAGCCATCTATTCCAGGTGCTTTATTAGACTTACTTCCTTTAATCCCATCTATAATTTCCTTTCGAGAAATAGGTTTTTGTAGATCTAAAGTAAGTTCCTCAGGAATTCTTGTTATGTTGGGAACTATATTCTCAAACTTATCACATTCATTTGTACTTATTTTATCTTTATGATGCTCTGCATAATGATAATTAAAATCCTCCATAATGTCCCCTATGCCTGAAACTTTTTTTCCTTTTCCCTTCATGAACAATACTATCAATGTTATTACTTTTTGATTGTATCTTAACTTTCATAGATAGGTTATGAAGATGCTTAGGAGAGGTAGCATAAGAATTTAATTTCAGTTTTTCCATAGCTAAATTAATTTTATGGGCTAATATTTCATTGTATTTCTTATTTGCTTCTTCAATTTTCTTATTATTATCTGTAGCAATTACATTTTTATTAGTTTTAAAAGATAATATTTGATTTTGGAGTTGCTGTGACTCTGAGTCCAATTCATTAATTTTATTTTTGTACCAGCTAATGCTTTACCATATAGATAGGCCTTAAGAGAATCCCAAACCATAATTGTGTTTGCTTCAGGTTTATAATCAATCTCTAAGAAAAGCTGAAGTTCAGAAGTTATCCAAGATTTAAAGTCTTTAATTTTTGTGATATATGAAGGAATCCTTGAAGTAATAACTAATTGATTGAACTCCAAGTGTATTGTTAACAACAGGGAATTATGATCTGAAAAGGGACAAGATTGTATTGAAAAATTCAAGATTTTTAGAATAAAGATCTTGTGAGATATAAATTTTATCTATTCTAGTTTGAGTACCATATCTATAGTCCTGGTGTGAGAATAGTAAAGAATTTGGTCCCAAAGCATTAAAGGTATCTTTTAATTTAGACATGTCTGTCCATTTTTTTAACTGTTTGGCTGAGAACAATAGTCTAGGAGATTTTCTATTGGTAGTTTCCGTAATATCTGTGCTACAATTGAAATCACCTCCTGGTATAACATTACCTTTAGAAGTAGTTGTAAAAAGTCTAAGTGTATCTTAGCTAGTCCAACCTCCCATACCTGGGAACCAGTATAGATTAACCAGGGTTCAAATTCTATTGTTAAACTTCAGTATAACTAAGGCCATGAGTCCATCATTATCTACGTGTTTGTAAATGATTTGGGGAAGTAATTCAGAATCTTGAATGCATGCAATGTAAGAAGTGAGCAGTATAGTGAAAAGGCAGAAGAAGAAAAATAAAGTGAGGATTAAAGAAGGGAAGCTAGCAAGTGCAAAGCCTATAAAAGAAACATTGTTAAAAAAGGATGCTTTTACAACCTCTAGACATTTATTAAGGGTAAACTAAAAGATTACCAGGAAAGAATTCAGTGTGAAAAATTTGGAGGAGTAAGAAATGAAGTGACAGACAGAAGTTTCAAGGAGTAAAACTAAATCAAATGTAAGAAAGGTGGGTATGAGAGGTAGAGACCTACAAATTTAACGAGTACAGCATGGACTGAATAAATAATCATGAAGGCCTAAATGATACTTAATCATGATAGATAAAGAGTGGGCATATTTCATATATAAGAAACTCATTAAAAAGGTTTAAACAATATATATCATGTACGTATATTAATCAGTAGGGTGTGAGAGAAATGATGGTACCTAAGAACTGCCTGTAAACAGACAAAGTAATTGCATGCACAGTAGTAGAAATATTTGAATGATGTTTTTATTACAGTTTTTTTGAGAGGAGGAGTAGTAATTTTGAGTAATACACAAATTAAGTGACCCTATACCAGTCCCCCTATCAATTACTCACTGATTCTCATTTCACCCTTCCCCCCACTCAAGTATCAGTTGCCATTCTTCAATAACAAATGTATACACATATGCACATTCAAGTTGTTTGGTCTGTATTGCTTCATAATTGTCACATACTGCTGTTTAACTGGGGTGCTTAACTTGTAATTTTGCATCTCACTAGTAAGTTGTACTTCTGTACTTGGAAATATATTACCTTCTGTAGCACAACCAATGTCTGTAACAGAAGGTAAGCTAGCCAAACAGATACATGGCCAATTCCTTACTCATGAAGTTAAATACAGCTGCAGTCCTTATATTAAAGATCTGTGAATTTTAACTGCCACTTTGTTACTGTATGATTGGACATGTAGTCTCTTGGGAAAGAATTCTGTATGCATATTTTTTTAATATTGGTCATACATTATTAATAATGCATCAGTCTTGATTAGCATTCTTTTATTTTATGTTATGTTATTTCACCTTGTTATACTCGTATACTATAGAATTTTAGTTTGATGCTTTTTTCTTAAAGTTGCAAAATACTATGAAAGCATACTTCATAACTTCTGGAGACAACTGGTTCTTCCAGTCAAAGTTGTGTAGTTTATCTTCTTCTGGCTTTTTCCCAGTTAGGGGTCGCCACCGTGGATCACTTGTCCGCTCATGATTGGCAGTGGAGTTTTATGGTGTTGAGTTTCCAGCCCAGCTCCCAACCTTCCACAGAAGGCACAAGCATGCAAACACTCACACCTAGGGCCAATCGTGTCCAATCCACCTACAGCACGTCTTTGAGAGGAAACCGCAGAACCTGGAGGAAACCCATGCGACCACAGGGAGGTCATGCAGACTCCACATAGAAGGTACCCCAGCCAAGCATCGAACCAGAGAACCTTTTGTTGCGAGGTGGCAACACTAACCGCTGCACCACTGTGGCCGCCCAAAGTTGCACAGTTTATAAATTCTCCAATTATCAATTTACCAGATCATGGTTCGCACTTAAATATTTTATTATTTTCATAGATAAATATGTCTGATACAACTATAAAGTGTCCAAATAAAATAACAATGATAAGCTTCTGTCCTCTTAGCAATTGTTAATCTAAATAACTAATCAGTGTACAGACTATATATATATATATATATATATATATATATATATATATATATATATATATATATATATATATAGTACCCAACACCCCAGTTTACGATTGTACAACCCACAATTGTACAACCCACACTATTAGACAACAATAATCACTGCCTCACTGCATTTCCCTCATTCTTTTTTTTATGTGAAAAATAATATACTTGTGATTTGCAGTCTTATTTATTTTTAAAATCTAAAATGTTGCAGATTATAAAGGTACAAATATTTTGCCCGACAGGAAAGTCAGTGGATCTATGTTGCATTGCAGTGCTGGAAATTATATAGTGAAACAATCAAATAATGAAATAGTTTATGCAAATTCTAACTAATGGTTTCTGTCCTAGCTTTCTTATAAGGAGGTATGCATTTTATATCAATGACATGTAGAGATGAAATGGTTGTACACTGAAAAGGCTCACTGAAATCTACAAGTTGTTTGACTATTTTTTCATACCTCATGGGCCTCTCTTTATGTATGACTATCCAGTTACCAGTTTTGTACCACTTTTGCAATGTCTCCACAGGTCTGAATATCATTCATGTATGTTCATGTGTAGTCTATTAATACAATTCAGGAAACAAGTCAACTATAAATATCCTATAATATTTAACAAAAAAGCTCACAAACCAAGAGATAAAAGAACATGTATCATAAAACACACACACTAAAACTGAATAATAAAATAGTCATTAAAAATAAAAACATTAAGTGATTTCATCCTCCATGGACATCATTAGACTGAGGCAGTAATCATCTCTATATTTTTTATATTAAAAAAGTAAGTCACATGACATATCAAGGATTAATGCAACTCCCAACAGTCAATGTAATAAAGCATGTCTGTTAAAATAGATTTTAAAAGTTTCCATTTCATTTAAGCCAGGACTTATGCAAATACTCATATCTGAGCTGCCAACAACATTCAAAAGTTGTATTTTATATAGAGTCCCAAATCCTGCACAAAGAGCAATTCCCCGGGATTCATGAAGCTCGGCACAAGGCCAGCGTTAGGCTTGCGCCGACCGTGCAGCGTGAAGATGGCGTAGTAGCGCCAAATGCATATTAATGAAGGTGCGCTTCCCCCACATGCATAGGAAAGGAGCGCGAGTGCATAGGGCATGTCGAAGTGCCGCACGGAGGCGGAGAAATGTCAGCTGTCGACGTGCAACCTAAAATGCTTGCATATAACAATTTGCAAGTAATAGTAATCACATCTGTCAGTGTCCGTGGATACTGAAACGTATGCAAAGCATGCAAAACAGTTCCTGTGAACACAAAATGAAGAAGGAAACACAAATGCATGATAGGGAATAACGAGTCCCTATCCCGTGAACAAATGACATTGAAAATCGTGTGCCCGTAGTCCAACGCAGTGTAGATAGTTATGCCAAGTGGAAGGGAAACGCATCATATGTTAGCACGCCGTCAATAGGTACGTCCAGCCCAATGGTCAGGGTCACCAGCTGACCCATATTGTGAGGGAGGGTACACAGCTGGGCAGATGTGTCCATAACAAAAAACATGATAAATGTAAATATCTAGCGATTGTATGACCGAATTATATCCCACAACGCATGTAATAGTCACATACAATAGGTATGTCCATATTTCACATACCAAATGTGACAGGAAATAGAATAAGCATGTAAACGAAACAGAAGGAGCATATAAACTGCAACAACAATAAGGCAACATGTAGGCTGAAAGGAACAGAATTATCTGTAGCATTGACTGTGGGTATGTGTTGTCCAGTACATTCGGATATGTGTCTGGAATATATCCCATCCTGGACATAGGAAAAGGTGGCATCCTGCCAATGATTAGAACAGTGGGCCAAAATCTGCACATCAACAGTCCAAGCCAAACTTGTCAGGATGTGTCACCGTTGAACGGGTATTACCCGGGTATACCAACCTTGTCATGAAAGTTAAGTATGGGTGTGTACCTATGTGCGTGAGGTATAGCATGTGGAAAGTCAAACATGGCAGGGTAGTCCACATAACCATAGAGGTACCTGACATGTGTAGGGTATGCAATGTGTTACCTTGACCGTGCCACGGGCCATCAACCAAAGCAGTGATGGATGGAGTGTCAGGAATATGTGTGTGGGGGGGGGATGGGTAATGGTATAATCCTCCAAGGCGACACTGTGTCATATGCAGAATAGGTGAACCGGAGGTGTATGAGGGAGCAGCAGGTGAAGCAGAAAGAAACACAAAAACATGTATACACATCTGCAATACAACCAGACAGGCCATACTGTAGAACACAATCCCACAAACATATAAATATTAAAATGTTCGATACAAATGTACAGACATGTCACCGGCACATACCCACAGATTGGTCCTGATGGAACTGGCCATATCAAATGCAACACACCTGGATGCATAATGGACTACCCAGCATCCCCTCCAGAGGACACAACCTGCCCCCATACCTGAATGTCCACCAAATCCAGCCATACTTGGCCTACTAATTTGGTGTAGCCACATCTACACATAGTGACCACTATGCATATGTAGTAGGTAGTGTCACACTAGACAGTTTCAGGATTGCAAACTATGTGTCCCTTGCATGTAAAACTCCCAGAACATTTTCATAATGTCAGAAGAATGTTCGTTATTGGTCTTGTTTTGGTCTTGTTAAATTTTTGGGATATCCCTCATGGGATAAGTAACCTGTGTAAACATTAGAATGGGTATGAAGACACGATGTCCAGTCCTGTAGATATCTGGATACAAGTTGGAATGTGCAGTAGTAGTGCACGAGACTGTCCAACCCTAGATGGTCATGCAGAACCTACTACCCAGGATCAAACACCTGCCCATGACGCACGTGTCCCGAAACGAATAAGCAAGAGAATATATTGCACACATTTGCATAGTGGCACATGGTATATGGGTGATGAAGGCACTGACATAAACAGGATATCCCCTGATCCACTGTGTGAGGGACAAGTAATGTGTGCATAGGTATGACCTGACCAGCAATGATAGAAGGCCAAATGTCCTGTGATTGTAGGAAATAACTATGTACCATACTGCATGTAACAGTTGCCTAAAGTGGTCATGTCAGGATAGAATAAACGTAATTCGTACAAGAAACAGGCAAACAACAAAAGTGCCAAAGGTATAGGCTCACAGCTAGTAAACAAATGAATGTTCTAAACCTGCACTGACCGTGGCTATGTGTTGGCCCAAACAATCTGGTGTCCCCAGTAGGGTTACCATCTGTCCCACTTTGTGAGGGACAGTCCCTCTGTGGACAGTTGTGTCCTGACAAAATATATTAAAAATGGCATATGTCCTGAGATTGTAGGACATAATTATGTCCCATATGTTATGTAATAATTGCATAAAATAATTATTTCTGTATCTAAAATACCTAAATGTTACAAGAAACAGAATAAGCAACTAAACCGCTACAACAATAGGGTTTTATGTAGGCAAATAAGTAAAGTTCTATCCTTTGTACTGACCGTGGGTATATGTCGGCCTGTAAAATCTGATGTGTGTTCCGAAAATGTCCCATCTTGGCCATTTGAAAATGTGGCAACCCTAGTCCCCAGAATACATCCCAACCTGTACATATGACAATGTTAACGCTACCAATGGTCAGAGCATTCGCACAATAACTGGCCAGCCTCTTAACCACTCACAAAGCCAGTGACCCTTGGAGGAAAGGTGTTGAATGAGAATGACTACTTACAACAATGAAGAGTAATAGACGCATTTAACTGCAGAAAATTAGTAGTATTATGAATCTGTCAACACGTTCCAAGTTAATAGTACTAATATGGTAGAAGTGTCAATGATTGTCCCTGAGTTGTCATAGCTTTGTCCCTGTCACTGTAGAAACGAGTCCCTGAGTATCACAGAGGTCCATACACATAAGTACACCAACCAACTGTCACATCTGTTGACAGGACTATTGCATACCTGTAGTGAATTTATAACTGATGTCCAGAATAATATTCATTGTATCTATAAATGAATGAAATAGTCAAATAGGAAGGGAAACATGTGGAAATGTGCATAGGGCCCCAACGCTCATGAGAGGGCAATGTGCAAAGGTGTGTCATGGCTGTGATATCAGGTGTATAATGGCTGTTATGCGTGGAAACTCAACACGGGTGTGCAGGAGAAACTATGGATATGCGATTATGGACACAGGAGTGTTAGGGTATGTTGCACCAGGTGCAATGGAGTGGCCCATGGAGGTCAGCTAGTACATAGGTGCGATTCCCAGATAGAGCATCGTTCGCGTGGAGACATGCGTGAATGGGCGTATCGTTGTCAGACGTTGTGCATCAGGGCTGGCAGTCCGGCATGTAAAACCTATACGCTACCCATGAGCAGAATGGAGTTCTGCTGTGACAACCCCAAACCGGGAAAAGCAGAAAGACACAACTACATGAAGACAACAATATGTTGACGTACAGTCACATTAACACAAACACTCATCCTATCAACAGTAATAATATAAATGTGCACAGAAACAAACACAGTAGCAGGAATAATAGGCTACGCATTCGGGTAATAGGTCAAATGACACTGTATCGCATCCCAGTTAGCAGCAGCACCCCAGACATGAAAAACGTGTGACATCTGTCCACTGTATAATGTGCAATATACTGATCACAAGTTCACCGGAGTGAAGTGTCGGTGTCATAATGACTCAGGCAATAGTATGCTGTTGTAGCAGAGATAAAACCCAATATGCATGTGTAAGTGTCCATGTCCGGGAAATGTATAGGTTAACGGACACACAGATGTATATATAGATAAAAACGTATATATACATATATCTATATTAATTTACATACACATATATATTCATACAGATATATATATATATATATATATATATATATATATATATATATATATATATGTATATATATATATATATATATATATATATATATATATATATACATATATATACACACACACAAGGATATACTATGGGCACATATAGATATATATACACAAACAGGTATTGATATATACACATACACACAAAACAAAATATATATGTCAGTGTAAATATACACATGTACATAAATAGGTTACTTCACAGCAATTAGGGGTAACATATTTACAGCCTGGGCATATGTGACTGGGAGGCTCAATAAATAAATGTTATGTCCCCCACATCGCCCAGCTAGGCCGGACAGATATACAGGCAGGCAATACAGATCACTACACTGCCGCTGTCCAAAACACTGATAGGAAAGTACCAGTGGGAGAGATCTGCAAGGTCTACACTTTAAACATGGATAACGGTGTCCCTTGTGGGACCCCAAAAATTCAGGGTATGTGTGAATCTGCTGACATTGATATGAGCAGGATGTAGGTGTACATGGAACAGTAGGTTGTGCAAGTGTGATAATACATGGGTTGACAAAACGTACATGTGTCCCGAGACAGAGAGAGTGGGCAATGTGTAGGGGTGTGCTCATACCCCAGCTGCGCTCGCTGTAAGTATTTGTCATGACTGCTGTAGAGGGGTACCAGGTAGGTGGACCATGGGTATGCAATAATGGGCTTAAGTGTGCAGGTGCTGGTTGGCAGAGATGTAGTAGGCCCACCCAGTGAAAGTCATTAATATTCCTATGTGGGTATAGCATACACCTACACCTCCCAAACCTGAAGAGCACATCTACTGGATAGTCTGTAAACCATCGGAGAATACATAGAGACCAAATCAGTGCCGTGTACCCGATTAGCATGGACGTCTATAGTTATGTATCAGAATGTAACAAAGTCCAACTAAACACTTCCAGAACTAATGATATTAGGTGAACAGGTGGCGGAATACAGGTAATGACAGATGACAACATGTATGAGTCAGAAACAGCATGTACCTTGACAAACATGAATGAATACATATGCTCTGTGACTATAAATGTGTCTGGTTAATAGAACCAATCGTCTAAGTGTGTCCCACAGGGTGTTATGCATTGTTCCTGATACAGTGTTCATTCACACCCATTGGTATGTGAGTTCTGCTACTGACAGAAAGTGCATAATTTGCTGACCACCTTAGGTAGATGATAGCATAATAGAAGTGGTTCAACACCCATACGCCTGTGAGGGACACACCCATCTGGGCAGTTGTGTCCTGCAAAATGACAGTTATGGCACATGGCCTGTGAGTTCGGGAATGGAGGCTATATAGTGTGTGTAGTGGTGTCAGACATTAATTTGTTGTATTAGAAACAGCTACATGCAATAGGAAACAGTATTATCAATTATAATGCTACATTAATAACCTTAACATATGCAAACCATGGAAGTCGTCCGTTTACTACTGGCTGTGGGTATGTGTTGCCTTGACACATGTGATAGCTCTACATATAGGGTCTATAGGGCCGCCACCATTCTGAATGGCCAAATTGGAACCTGCTCTGTAGAAATGTCAGACATACCAGGGAAAAACATACCTACAGCCATGCATAGTACAGAAATATACATATCGGCACAAATCAAAGCGTAGTCTAGCAGCAGTAAAGTTGCCTATGCTACTACATATGACATATCAACGTGTCAGGTATACAAGACCTGTAACAAGCAACCAGTACAGACACGTACAACATGAGAATGTCCCCTAATCAGGACAGTTGCAATGGCTAGAGTATTGTCCATACCTCTCAACTGTCCCTGCATTTCAGGTACGTCCCTGAGTTTGACTGAAAGTTTAACTCTGTCCCTCTTAATCCCTCCTAAAATTAGTGACTGTTGAAGGAAAGGTGGTGAATCACACTTACTGATTAATGACAATAAGTAAGAGTTATAAACTACATTTACTTTAGAATATGTGTGTTGAGTCATATGCTCTGATTCTGTCAGTGTTTCAAGTCAATAGCACTACTTTTGTAAAAGTGTCCCTGATGTTTTCTTGACCTGTCCTTGATTCTGTAGAAATGTGTCCCTGATTGGTGGAGAGGTCTGGTATTGTCACATGAGATATGCCTAATGAGGGACTGTCCCATGCAAAGAGGGAAAGGTGTCACTCCTACAGTCTCCCGTCGTGCAATCTGAAAGGTGGACAACATGCAGTAGGTATGCGGTAGCATTACTCGGTGGACAGCTGCATTAACAAACTCAAGTCACATGTCAGCATTGCAGAGTATTGGTTCCCATGTATCAGGCAGATGGGAGCAGATCATATGAGGAACATGCATATAATATGATTACATCACTGGACAGGCCGCCGAGTCCGTACAGTCGAACGCCTGCCGTCACAAAATGGTTACACATACCCGATACTGTAGTCATGTAGTCCGATGTAATATGCATCACAAGGGATTGCACACACCCAGCATGAGTGACAAATGTAAGCGGAAATGTTGGTGAGTGAGTGGCTGTAAGCATGTTTGTCTACCAGTATGCCAGTAGTGCACTGTCAAAGAAATGTGGAGTCTAAACGTGTATAAGGTGCTGTGACCAGAGGTCAGCAGTGCTTAACACTGTGCAAACCCACGCACAACTGCTCCCACCTGCTGGAATGTGCCTTACCCAGTCCGTATCCAAAGGCATTGGTCTGTCCACAAACAAAGAACCGCCCTATTCACGTGTTGGTAGCAGTACCCTGTGCACATAGCTCATGTGAATTAATAATAGACCATGGCATATGTACAGACAATAGACCACACACACACCATACAGCACAGTCATCCAACAGTATAGCAATGTACTGGCAGATATGTCCGGACCACTGGTGTATGCATGCCTGGCCGTCCTGTGTTTCAGTGTGTGAGCATGCCCAGTATGACTGTTATGCATGTTGTTGACCGACATTACCATCATACCATCATGTGTGTGAGCATGCCAAGTATGGTCAACTGTATCGCATGTGCCACATGTCCACATAGTTAGTACTGTGTTGCTGACCCCTCCGTTCTACACAGACAGGTGTCATGCTGTGTCTGCAGGGTAGCTAATGGTCATGTGGCATTGACAGTTGCTACATGTCTGCATAGCATGGGGGTACATCCAACCACAACCACAGTCCTACACAGCACCGTGGGTGGCGCACTTGACTCTCACATGTGTAGGTTTGACAGGGGGCACAGCCAACAGTTGTACACATCTGCCACTACTGTACTGGTATGCCAGGTACTCCATGTCAGTGTGTGGACCTACCTAAATTGCTGGTTGGAGGGATACCAGTGTACGTCAGTTCCCAGCTATAAATACCAGCACAGTGGTGTTGGATGTCCTAGCTTACACAACCTACATCAAACTGCCTGGCCTGCTGTAGTCTGTGTGTGTCTTAGGGGGTTGGGGTCATTAACTGGGCATATCCATAGGCCATCGTATATCATTTGTCTGTATTGGTCCACATCTGTCCAGCTGCATGGAATGTGTGTGAGCTGTATGGACACACATGATGGTCAGCCCATAATCTGCAGTGGGTTAGGACACCCTGTGTACTACAGGCTACCATTGTGACCCCCGTATGTGCTACAGAGGTCATGGTGCCACTACGGATGTGTACTGTCTGCTGCCCTAACATTTTGCCACCACAGTCACTTGTATGCTCACATACATACCATAGCAATGGGTAAATACACATTCTAATACAACTGCCACTTGTTAGGTCAATAGACATACCCTGGGTGTGTTCTGGACTTGAGGATGGTGCTGGAGGGCTGCCTATGTCGGATGCACACAGTGCACCTCCTATACATGGCCGAGCACAGGTAGTGTCATGTTTGGCATCCATTGTACTGTGTGCTGGTCAGAGAGGGGAAATCCGTGGGTGCCTACTGTGTTAGTGCATATGCCTTGTGTTGCCTCTTTGCCAAGGGCAGGTCATACTGTGCATGGGCTTTTGCTGACTGTGCCCTGCTCAGGTAGTTCCTTCACCAAGTCACACTGTGCCTGTACGGGCCTTGGCAGTGGTGTTGGGCTCTGTGATCCTGCCCCATGCTGTTCCTGCTGCAACTGTTACTGCAGGATAAGATTGTGTAGCATAGCAAATACCATAACACCTTGTATGCATGTAGCTTGTGAATACTGCAGAGCTCCAACAGATGTGTCCAGATACCAGAACTGTGAACAGAGCATCCCAAACACATGCACAAGTATATGTCTTGCCTGTGCATCCGCCTCAGTATGGTGTGAGTGTTCATGTGTGTGTGCATTGCTGATGGGTGTCATCAGCCATGACACCAGTGTTTACCCAGCATCCCCCACTAGAAGACTGTAGGGGATGCCCATATTGGCATTGGTGTGCTACAGCTGTGTCAGAAGCCATATATCAGAATCATCATAGCTTCCAGGGCAGACAGCACACACATGCAATGGCCTAGCTGTTTGAGGGTATGCCCCTGCAGTGACTCTAGGCCCTACCCCACTCACCGGGTGGTGCTACGATGTGTATGTGTGTGCAGACTATAGCACCCAGTACCCCAGGGTAGTCATCCATGTGGTTGAACAGATGCATATTGCTGGTCTACTAATCACGTGTGTTGAGGACATGTACGTGCTCACTAGCATGTGTTGACATGGCGTCTGTGAACTGGTGCAATACTCTGGATGCAGATGCCTGTGAGATACCCATGATATCCCCAGTTGTGCTGTGTGAGGTACCTGTGGCTAGTAAACCTAGGCCAACACATACCGTGGTATCCACTGTGATGTGTTTCCCTCGGCCTGTTTGATGTGTCAGGTGTGGCAGGCACAGGTCAACAAGCTGCTGTAGGAGGTCTCTGTCCACCCAATAGTGCTCCACCATCCACAGCCCATGTAGCCCCTGGTAAGTCACCCTGGGTCTATAAAGTCTTATGTCACCCCAGTAAGGGTTGTTCGGCAGCATACACATCCTCACTGCCCCAGCCTCCTGCACATGTTGGTATATGTTGCCAGCTGCAGCCCATCTCATTTGGTTGGACTGTGTCGTGAAATGTCCCCGCAGGTATACACCGGTGGTGTAGAGTGCAGATGAAACCTGTGTGTATGCTGCTTGCTCGCATTACCGTAATGTTCAGGTGTGGGCTGGCCATGTCATCTGCTGATTGTGCTGATCAATACCTGTTTGTGCAGCCTGTACACCCTGATGACCCCACCACTGCTGTCATCCCTCCCAATGTCACCAGGCAGGTATAGACACACCCCTAGCTTAGGTGTGCTAAGGCAGGAGCACTCCCGAGGCTTACAGTATGCCTGACCCCCCTCCCATGCTGTCAACTATATTCAAGACCTGCACCCGGCTGACTACACACATACACTCCAGGGACCAGCATCACACCCTGGTGATAAATGGGATACAATATTGTCAACCTCATCTGCATAGTATAGTCTTCTAATGAACAGTTATATGACCCATACCGAACCTCCAAATTAATAACCACTGCTCAGTGATGTTCAGATCCATACACAACTGGCAACAGGTGCCTTACTATCACCATATTCAATGTCCCATGGTCTTCCCAGCAACAAAATAACCGGTGTCTACACGACTACAACCCATGACCCTGCACACTACAGACGATGTGCATTACCACCACGCCATGGCAGATATACATAGATCCCAGGTTATCATGTACAGATCATCCGGCACCAACATTCAATAGTGCTGATGTCCCCAGACATATACGTTCACATCTATGTCCACCTCTATATCTACATATATCATATATATTATTTGAATACATATATACATGGACACACGTATATATATATATATATATATATATATATATATATATATATATATACATACACACATATACATGTGCACACATATGTAGATATGGCATTTATATCACAACAGCAGACTACGTGACAGCAATGCATTAGACAGGAATGAAAAGGAAACTACATGTGCCACCTGCATCATGTAGTGTTGTTACTATCAAGGCATGTGTGTTTGTTGCGTCACATGGGTCAGATTGTATCAAGGGTAAGAGTAGGGCTGCTGACAGTTACTCACCAGACCTATTGGTGAATGTATATGTTGACAACCCAGTGTCTTGGCAGAATATGCGGGCTGTGGACACTATATAGGTCAGCAACAAAACACACTGAACACATCCCGCAGCTAGCCACCCACAGACACCAACACGTACGGTATAACTGCCAAACACACACACCTGCCATGCCTTGGAATCGAGCACTTACCTGTCTAGTCTACCACACTACAGCATTATGCAGTAACAGAATGCGCTACCGAGTTCCAGCATCACTGCACTCCCACAGGCATACATCTAGGTGGATGACATCATCCGCAAAGGCAAAGACGCCGATAGGGAATGTATGGGGAGTGAGCCATCTAAAAGCATCACTCTGTCCCCAGGCAGTTGGATACACACACAGACTTGGCAGGGCTGGGAGTTGAACATACACCTAACTACCTTATCATACTACAGCATTACGCAGTTACAGAATGCGCTGTCGAGATTACTGAAACACAACACTCCCAGAGGCATACTTCTAGGTGGATGACATCATCTGCAAAGGCAAAGACGCCGATAGGGAATGTATGGTGAGTGAGCCATCTAAAAGCATCACTCTGTCCCCAGGCAGCTGGAAACACACACACACACACACACACGTAGCAGAGCTGGGAATCGAACATACACCTAACTACCTTATCACACTACAGCATTATGCAGTTACAGAATGCGCTACAGAGATTACTGGAACACAGTACTTCCAGAGGCATACTTCTAGGTGGATGACATCATCCGCAAAGGCAAAGACGCTGATAGGGAATGTATGGGGTGTGAGCCATCTAAAAGCATTACTCTGTCCCCAGGCAGCTGGAAACACACACACACTTGGCAGGGCTGGGAGTTGAACATCCACCTAACTACCTTATCACACTACAGCATTACACAGTTACAGAATGAGCTACCGAGATTACTGAAGCACAGCACTCCCAGAGGCTTACTTCTAGGTGGATGACATCATCTGCAAAGGCAAAGACGCCAATAGGGAATGTATGGTGAGTGAGCCGTCTAAAAGCATTACTCTGTCCCCAGGCAGCTGGAAACACACACACACACAGCCACACACTTGGTAGGGCTGGGAGTCGAACATACACCTAACTACCTGATCACACTACAGCATCACACAGTTACAGAACAGGCTACCGAGATTACTGGAACACAGTACTCCCAGAGGCATACTTCTAGGTGGATGACATCATCCGCAAAGGCAAAGATGCCGATAGGGAATGTATAGAGAGTGAGCAGTCTAAAAGCATATTACTGTCCCAAGGTAGACTTGGACAAACACATGGCAGTGGTGTGAGCGGGACAACTGCCTATCTACCAAACACTATTACAACACTACATAGATACGAGACGCGCCACAGACAGTACACCCTTCAAGACAGTCAACCAGTGTGTTCAATGTAGGAATCCATCCTGATGTGGGGTATGGACATCTGTTGCCTGGATGACAACCATCGCTATACAGGATGTCAATGGCCATGCCCATACACAGAGGCACATCACCGACACAAGGTGTCACTGGGCATGCTCACACACTTAGTATCACACGCCCGTTTGGAATGTACTGTGTGTCCTTCTATACAAAGGCATACTGGGCATGCTCACACACTTAGTAGAAGCACAGGGCTGTCTTGCATGCACACAGATTCTAAACACGGAAGGGCACAGTTTGGAATGTACTGTGTGTCCATCTACACAACGGCGTACTGGGCATGCTCACATACTTAGTAGTAGCGAAGAGCTGTCTTGCATGCACATGGATTCGGAACATGGAAGGGCAGAGTTTGGAATGTACTGTGTGTCCATCAACATAATGGCGTACTGGGCATACTCACACACTTAGTAGTAGCAAATGGCTGTCTTGCATGCACACGGATTCTAAGCACGGAAGGGCACATAAACACGGAAGGGCACAGTATGGTGTTACTGTCCCCACGTACATGAAGGCCACTCACATGTACAGTACTGACCAGTACATACTCAAGAGCAATCACAGATGTCTCAGGTGCAGATCACAGAGGTAAATGCCGCATTCTACTATGTAGCCCTCAGACATCACCATGTCCTTGGACCAGCAACACACATCCATACATTACCACAACACCATGTGACTCATGACCAGTGGACTGTACATAGGTCTAGAGCAACTGTGCAGACTACACATGTACTGACAGGGTTCCATCATGTGTTATGCAATGCAATGATACTACTGTTCATAACCAGGTCGGCTCTACACATAACAGGGGCCCTGGGTCTTAAACAGCTGTAACAGATGACCGTCGCTGTACACCAAAGAACACACATGTTTGGATACGACATACATGTAATCGCAGTGGATATGTACATGGACCACACACACACTCAACACATATGTACATAGCATAGCTTTTGCTGTCCTCCGTGCAGACAAGTGGCTACACCAATCACACACATGCACATAGAAGGTAGGTCCATGGCTGTTGAATGTTAACAGTACATAAGGTAGCAATGTTGACCGAGGTAACATTCCCTCTGTACTAGTTACCCATGACAACCATCATATCATACAACAGTCCATGTGTTATGTATGTCATCACACATGTCCACCAATTGCAATGCATACAAACATGGCTACTTGACAGGCATGTAGGACCAACACACATAAACATGTAGTGGTGTGCATGCAGCTACCATGCATGTGCAGTAGCTGATGTATGTAATTCATCTGTGCCTAACTACAACATGCAGTTGCAATGCAGCACCATCATTGACACCTGTATATGGTGATAAATCATTGATATTCAAACAAACTATTGGTATCCTCTTTCTCGAGTCTGGGGATCTATTTTCTGCTATTTTTGTGTTACAAGTATGGTGACATACTGACAGTACGGTAGGATGTACATCAGGTATGGATGGATGTGTGTGCATAAAGTGGTGATCCACCTTTGCAGATGGATGTTTGCCAAAGACGACTTACAGGTGTGTCACAAGCCATCCTACCATTACATGTGCAAACAGTACGCTATGTTACTGTTACTTGATGGTGAAGACATACAACCTACACAGCAGCCAGATTGTTACTGACTGTAAGTCACTTGACACCTGTAACACTTACATCCTCCCATGTGCATATAGCAGCACAATTGCCAAAGATAGCGTTGGTACACATAATGCGGCCAATACTGCTGCATGTCTGTCAGACGTATCATCATATAGCAGGTGTATCATTCACAGTACTGCCATCTGTGTTTGCTTGTATGACCATATATGCCACATATGGTGGGGAATACATCCCAATTGTTACACACCCCTGTACACTGTTGTAGAGATCTGTACATACTGCAGTGTGGAAAGCATGACGTAGGCAGGGTGGTGTGTATCACACATGTCAGCTATCTGTATGTGAATGACATTTGTGGAGTAGAGATCTGTACATACTGCAGTGTGGAAAGCATGACGTAGGCAGGGGTGGTGTGTGTATCACACACATCTCAGATATCTGTATGTGAATGACATTTTTGGACCCCACAGTGTGTGTGTGTGTGTGTGTGTGTGTGTGTGTGTGTGTGTGTGTGTGTGTGTGTGTGTGTGTGTGTATGTATGGTATGTATGGCTGTCTGGTGCATGGAGTGAGGGTGCATGCTACCAAGATACAGACACAGACTTTTATTGCTTAAATAATATTTTAAAATATTTTTAACAGTATTTGTTTTTTTGTTTTTTAATTAATTTAATTTAATTAAATAATTGTTTAATTAATTTATTAATTATTGTGCTTATTTAAGAGTTGTCAGAAGTGATTTTTGCATTCTGAGGAAGTCTTGTGAAGGCAGGCATTAAAATTGAAGCACGCTTATGCTGGGTTTTTTTTTCTCTCTTGCTTTGGTTCGGGTTTGGTTTTGCAGGATCCCTAACCCCTCATGGTGATGCAGTCTACTACCCTGTTGATGCCTCAGTCTTACTGGCTACCTGTACATGTTCATTCTCTGTGTCGTGTTGTGTGGGTGCACAGTACTGTGAAGGTGATTACCGCATAGGCAGGGGTCCTCACTTCAACATTATTGAGTGTGTGTTATAGTGTTATTGACCCCATGAGTGTGGGCATGTTACTGTGTGTTTCAGTGTATGTCTGTGTGTGTTCTCATCCTGTAATGTGACAGGGTATTACTGCTACACAGTGAGGCCTCATGCTATCAAGTGGCCTCTAACATTATCATTGGCCAGACCGCTGTGTAAACCCCCCTCACCATGTCAACATACCTGTGATGTGACCTGGTATGGATGTCACATCTCTAGCCACTGTAGCCTATTAAACAGCCCACATGCTTCTGGATCAGTAGATGTGTGGACATCTGTGGAATGGTAGCCTAACAGTGAGGTTGAGGCTACATATAGCATGTTGGTATTGCCATACATGCCTGTGAGTACTCCACATTTACACATGTGAAACTGCAAACACTGCTACTTATTGGCACATGCAAGTAGACCTTAAGGGGGGAAGCAGGGCATCATTACCAACATGCTGTTACTGTTGTTACCAAGACACATACTGTGACCATACAACAATGCACTCCAACTGCAAACACTGTAACATAATGGCACATGCGATTGGACCTTAAGGAGGGAAGCAGGGCATAATTATCAACATGCTGTTACCATTGTTACCAAGACACATACTGTGAACATATAACAATGCATTATAAACCTTACTACATGGCATGTCTGGTGTGTGTCAACAGTACACAACTAATGTCATATACACTTATCTCACTATTTCGTTCACCCTATTCATCAGACCATATGAGCATGTCCCTGCACCAATGGTGTTGATGACATGGATGCGGCACAGGCATCATCATATGCACAGGGTGATAATGTTTGCCAGGGGCATAGGCTGCACCAGTGGATGACATCATGTGTGTGGGTAAGGTCCGGTGATCTCATTGGACATGTGTGGTCGATATGCATGTGGGAGTTGCGGTGCCCTACAGATGTTTCTGCTGTGTGCGTGTATGTGTGCACACAGTTCTGCCTTTTGTCAGTCCTACACAGGGGTATTATTGACAGCTCCAGATTGTAAGACCAGGATGTACAGCTCACTGTGTCCAGCCACGGCCACATGACCTGTGCCTGCCAGGGGTTGCAAGGGCACTACCAGGCAGAGGTACAGATTGGCTACTGTCCAATGACACTTGTCCACTGGAACCGTGTCCCTGCTGGGAATGTCCAGGACCACGTCCCTGTGGCCTGTTGTGTCCTGGTGTGGACAGCGCAGCACCAGCTGCACTGCTACTGCTACCGGCACTATGGGAGTGGGCATGTGAGGTGGCTGGTTCACGTTGACCTGCACTAGATGGTGTAGCTGGCCTATGTCCACGTGGCCTATGCCTCACTCCTACCAGATGTTCCAACACAGACAGCTCATGCTCGCGGATTGCCATGCCACAGTCAAGGATTCCAACCATGTCACCCAATCGCCTGTCCAGAACATCAGCAATCTGCTGTTGAGCATTTGCCAATTCCTGGATGTTGTCATTTAGAGTATGGATAGCAGCCCTCTGAAGCCTCTGCCCTTCACTGTTCTGCCATTCAGCACATGCCTGTGCCGCCATTACAGTCTGGAACATGCATCTGGTGACACCAGCTGCTGCACTCTGTCCTGCAGGTGCAAATCTGACAGAGGTTCTCCTACGAGCAGCACTGGTCAAATGCCTGTGTGGCACATCTGCAGTCATTACACTGACACCATGGTGTGGAGACACACCTTCAGTAGCCACCACACATTCCTGTTCCGAGCTAACACATTCTGACTGTCCTTCCTCTATGGCCACTGGTGATGGGGTATGTGTTGGCATGAGAACTGTGTGCGGGGAAGAGGGGGACATAGATGGGATGGCAACCATTGGCACAGATTCAGCCCCTGACAACCCTGCCTGTACCTCATGCATATGTTCATCACTGCTAGTATCTGTGGGGACACTAACATCAGATGGACTGCAGGAGGGTAACGCACCTACATCACCTGTAAAAGCAAAGAAAGACGCTAGATTACAATAGACACACAGCCACACAGACACACCATGCATGTGATTTGACATACGGCATGCAGCATGCATGTGATACTGCAGACGGCATGCAGCTCAGACATTAATAGTGGTAGTTAGCATACCTCCCTGGGTTGCACACAACAGCAAGCAGGTGTCATATCAGTAGCCATGCAGTTCACACAATCATGGTAGTAAGCATGCATCCCTGTGATACACCATGTGGACCAGCACAGGTTAACAGTACACATGGCTGAAGTGACCTTGACATGTAATCTGCTGATGTGTGCATTGACATGCATACATGTCTGACACAATGGTGTCCTGACACATGTACAGCATTGTAATGGGTATCACATTGCAGTGTTGTCTGTATGCCCTACAGATAGAATACACTTTTAGCAAATGTGCATGCACATTGAAGGGTAGTGTGAGGCGTCTACATTGCTATACAGTGTGAAGTACAGACATTGTGCCATTGCATGGCATCATGAGGCATCTATAGTGCTATACAGTGTGTAATATGCACACAGTGCATAGCCATAACTGCGTGCATACATATTACATAACTGTGGATTGTGACCCACGTTGCTGAGGTGTATACACACCAAACCATGCTGCGTCATGTGACAGGTCACTGGAAGACCTACGGGTGACACCCCTTCACAACTACTACAAAGTCTTAGCTGCCTGGCAACCATGTCCACACATGGCAGACTTGTCAATACACCATGTCCCACATGACATTAATGTACCACACACGAGGTGCACGGCTGACAATGATGTCCTACAGCAGCAAGGGAAATGTACGGTATATGTGGCCTGATGTGGTGTTAATGTCTGTGGAAGCTGTACAGGTGACTACTGTCATACTATGACACAGTCGTGATGTTCAACACATCTTATATTGTCGAATTAAGTGACACCTCCACTAGCTGTGCACAGGCGTTTAGGATGTCCAGTGTTCCACATCAATTATATAATCAGTCAACTAAGGCTATTGTTGGACCATGTGTGGACAATATGCAGCAGGGTGTATACACATCACAACTACTGTGTGGCTACATGTCTCTGGCCATCCTCCATGGCCATGTGTGAACATGTGTTGGCCAAATGTTTGTGATGGTCATCTATCTCACATGTCTGTGTTGTCCCATATGACATACACCCAGAGATGTCAGATATGTCACTGTCCACAGGGCTATGCAGGCAATGGGTTGTATGTTTGGTATGTGGGTTATGTACTATGGGATAGTGAGACAGTATTGCAGCCGGAACACTACATGTCTGGGACATGTCAGATGGCACATCACAATGTGTGCACCCATTGCAGAGGCATATTATACAATGGTGACTCCTGTGGGCTGCCCATATCCCAGCTCACTGTGTGGTACTGTTTGCATACCACACATTTGTTGTTCCAATGTATAGTACATATGCCTACATTGAACACTTCCACCATTGTATGCGCAGCTGTCCACACATCTAGCAATGACAGGTACTATGGTTTCATGTTGGTTTTTCATTTAGTTTGTATATATTGCACATGGGTAGCCAGCGTGAATGATGACAGATGCAACCTGTATATCATGACTGGACCATACATTATGTGTACATGTGTTAACTGGCCACATGGCATATAGATATATGCATTAACATGCCTGATACTGATAACTGTCTCACCTGCAATGGACTGATGTCTGTGTGGCATGCCAGAGGTACCTGTATAGGGGTGACACAGCAGTTTGAACATTATCCATGACTGTATGACAGCCACAGGGTGCACTGTGCATGTTAACACATTCACCTGTACAATAGCATATAGTATGCACATGTGTGCATACACAGGGTAGCATACTGTAGTATGTGGCATGTGTGTAAACATACCTTGCATATGATGTTACATTACATATTGTACAGTGACACATGCAACTAAATGGGATATAATAGTCATATGTGCAGTAGTGACTTACCAGGCAACTCTAGGCTCATTGGTTGGGAGACACCCACCTCCACGATGGCAGCTAGTGTTTGTGGATGCTGTTCTGAGGGTGTCCCCAGGCTGGCCAGTAGCTTCTCGGTGTGTGTGAGTGGGGGCTGGGTTCATGGGCCACCACCTGTTCCACCTTGTTCCCTGGCGATTGCATTAGCATGCTGTTTCGTATGTCATATCAAGTCCGTGCAGTGTCTGCACACCTGCTGGTAGGTGCGGTTATGGTCACCCACATCATTAACCCTCCTGCGAAGTTCCTGCCACAAGTCGTCACGCTGCTGGGCAAGCTGTGGCACATGGCTGAACAACACCTCGTAGCTCTCATGGAGGTATGGGATGAGGGCATCATCCTCCTGGAGGCTATACGCTGGCAGGCATGAATGAGGCATTATCTGGAAGACATAATGATGGGCACAGGTCACAGTATCACAGAGATGTACAGAGATACAGCTGCACATACATTTGTATTAAATCAAGTACATCTGAACAGTTATCTTTGAAATCGTCATGACACTGACATGACTGCCATGTTTGTGTCACACACATGTAACACCCATTATGCATTGGATATCATCACCATATATGTGTGTCACTTCATTACATTGCTCATACTCCATGTGAATGCTGTCTTGATGTGGGCATGTCTGTTTGCCTGTACTGGTGTTCTTACCTATCAGCACATGCCTGGATGTGTCCACAGTAATGCTGTTGACCTTGATGCTGTGTATATGTCACATATCAACACATACACTACCTTAATGGACATGAGCAGTGACAATGCACACATACACATGGAAACCTTTACATGCATGTGTTTTGCCACATACATCTACACGGCACTGTACACAGTTCAACATCCTGCCACATATCGCCTGTGTTGCACATGTGATAGACATGGGACAATGGCTAGCCGGACGTCATTCGCAGGGATGGTTATCAACTATGGCATGTACGGGCAAGGTTTTCTAGCTGTATCCGACAGCCATTTTGCCACCGCGGGGTGCATCAGTGCCACATTACTGATCCAGACAGTTAATAATACATCTACCATGCGGTCATCGCACCATGTATGTCAGAGATGACATGTGCAGCTTTGATGGACAGGGTTGCATGGTATGGCAGGAGTATGTAACATGTATGGCACAGGGATCTGTCCAGCATGTGGCGATCCTTGTAGTAGGATGGTGGCTGTCCATGACATATGTCTTTTGGATCAGCATATGTATGTGTAGTACGTCCAACATCACAGTGCAGCACATGTTTTTATGCAAGGTAGCCAGCAGGCTGCATAGTGGAGGTAAGGATTGCTGAAGGCTGGTATCTCCCAACCAATGAGCCTAGAGTTGCATGGCCAATATCCCTTAAA
Organism: Protopterus annectens; assembly: GCF_019279795.1. Taxonomy (NCBI): domain Eukaryota; kingdom Metazoa; phylum Chordata; order Ceratodontiformes; family Protopteridae; genus Protopterus; species Protopterus annectens. The sequence continues at coordinate 37,344,275 of NC_056733.1, forward strand.
GGTTATATGTGATCCGATATTGGTCACCCGAGTGCTGAGTATGCCTGTGCAATGATCTCCATGCTCATGGATGGCACCCTGTCATGACATGGGTGCCTAGTATGACTACCTAATAGGCCTGGAGACATCACCAACTCAGGGAGGTGAACTGCACAGCACCATCCCATACACAGTGTCCATAATGTTGACCGCTGCCGAGGTGATAGTTAATGGGTACAGGGTTATTCACCTAGCAGTGACAATGCTATTATCAACTGTTAGATTGTCCACATATGTCACACACCTCACCCACAAAGCCCATTCTGTATGTTGTCCACAACACTGAAACAGCTACTGCTCCTAGGTCATGGACATTCACATCCTTACATACACAGATGCCTCCCATTTGTCTGTGTGGTATGGGCTACACTGAAGGGGGAGTACACAACATTAACCCTGTTTTACGGTAGCTGCCACTGGTGTGATATGCACATGTCACTCAGACACCTTTTGTAGTGTTGCTTGTGTCAACAGGCCACTGGTAGAACACTCCTGTGACAAACAAAGGTACATCTAGTATACTCAGTGTAGCTGGAACACGGTATGGGTGATGATGCCCTATGACCTGTCACAGGTATGCTATGCAGTGTGAAATCATCCATACTGTCATCTACTTCTGTACTGCTAACATCTACGTTGATAAAGGTTCATAGACTTGCAGACCATACTCAGCAGGGTAATAGTGCAGTGCCTCCAATTATGACTGTCGTCTCCACTTGTGGGTTGCAGTGGGTTGATATTATCCAACACCCTATCTGTATTGCATATTCATGCTCAGCACTTGTTCAGAACATTTGAGCACTTCATGAGCTACTGATTACTATAGCACCCATTTCAACTCATGTCTTACAAGTACACTGTCTGTCCTTACATTTCAAGCTTGCTTACAGTACAACAGCTGTTGTACACACGTAACTCACATATCTTGTGAGACATGGTTGAATATACAGGCATGCCCAAGTGTCACATACAGTGCTATTGCCTGTCTATATGATGAATATGGCAAATATGTGGCAATAGAGCAATTGTCTCATGTACACAGTCAATGCTCACCTCCTAACATATGACATTACAGCCTGTGGGAGATGCACATATGTGGCCATGCTGGGGGTAATGTTCTCACCAACCCAGACTGGACCTGACATTCATGTGGGGATGTTTAACATTTGCAACACACCCCACTCATCACATAGTCTCAGTAGATCTCCACCACCACAGGCCACACATAGTATGAGTACGACATTTGCAGAACCTCTCCATACTCTGTGTAGGCACCAGGGGCAGCCCCCATTACCAAACACAACAACAATTACTTATAGCCCACAGGCTCATGTGCGCCCATCAACTACAGCCAATAGGGTGTTATAACATACCCAACACACCGGTCATAGGTGATTCTGTAGGCGGTCACACTGATACACCAGGGATCACTGCAGTGGCCGTACTGTATGGAGATGCAGGTAACACATGGCTCTGCTGTTCACAGACAGGACACTACCCTAGAGAGGTGCCACCAGTGTAAACACTGTAGTTGGGCTTACACATAAACTTGCCAGATAGCATAGTACCTCACTATGTACCTGTGAAGCTATTACATGTCCTTTGTGCATGGTTAATTCAGTTGCTCTTCCATTTCAGTTAGCTATCATGCTGTTACAGTGTCCCGTGACTACAAGCCATATGTATCCTGTTATTGTGTATTGTACATGCCAGTTGATGATACCTGTTGTTTGCATGATATAACAGTTGTGCTGTGTAGAATATCTGACATATCTACCTACAATACTGTACATTACACATATTTTACACATTTTACACATACTTGCACAGCAGGACCACCTTAGGCATGTTATTGTCATTATATGCCCATACACATGCCTACTGTGATGGTATATCAACATATACTATCCCCTGCTTTGGCACATACTTGTTAGACATACCCTACCACTGATGGCAGGTGGTATGGAATTGTTCTGTTTAAAGCCCTCATGTAACATCCCTTGTGGTGTATGTGATGTTTACCTTGTGGCCCACAGCAGGACACACAATTTCTACAAACGTTGCTATGCTCAACAAGACATCACTACAGAATACCTTTTCCCACTTTATGCATTGTGTACACTTTTAATTAATACAAAACAGGCTCTACGTACACTAACATACTGAGTGTTCTACATACCTTGTTAGCATTCCGAATCTTCGTAAATATCTCTCTTACACCTTTACTGTTTAAACGGTTCTATGGTATGAGCATATGGTTTGAATGTATGGCAAGTCATCCTTATATACATCGATACCTGTAACATGTGGTTTCCTGCTGCCAATTGGTGTTCCTGAGTAAATTATTACATGCACACCAGCTGTGCAGCTACTCCATTCACCAATTATGCAGCAACAGTGGGGTATAATTTAATTCTCCACTTGGGCATTGCCCTTTTGCCCTATCTTCGGGGAGACGACCTGTATGTGTTTTGTTGTGAGGAATTGCAACTGCTATTTGTAGAGACATGGATATTTTTAATTCATGTCCCCCATGGATTGTGTGTGACGGCTAGAGTACGTGGTTCTACATGTGAGTGTACCTGTCACCTCAACCATCTGATAAGGGACTATTGCAAACAAATCCTGTAACATCGCCATCTGTTCCATTATACAACAGCTACGATTTCACATGGTGCCTTTACAAATGTGTCTCTCACAAGGTATGTTAATGGTTCTGCAGATGTAATTGAGTGAGTGGATGTTTGTGATGTTATTACAGTCTGTATTGCAATTGTTTCGGGTGTGGGGGAGATGTAGGTGGGTGTACATAGCATATACAGGTTTGTGGGGACTGCATTCCTACATATTCCATATATGTGTGTGGGCTCCTTCCCTAATTGAAGACCTATCACTTAGTAGACTGAACTATGGTTGTTACGGGCTTATACATTGAGCCATTGTTAATTGGTTTTTATATAGTATGCAGGTGAGGTTGATACTTCCGTACCTCAGAAATACAGCGATATGTAAAGGAATGTTACTAAATGACAGCTGTCTTGTGTATTTCTGTCACAGATATTTGCACTCATTGCAGTTGTGTTGGTGACTGAGCCTCTTTGGCATGGGTTGCCACCTTTTCAAATGGCCATAGTGGAACATTTGCAGGACACACATCGGTGTTTACAGGCCGACACATACCAACAGTCTGTACACAGGATAGAACATACTTTTATCCTTAATACATACTTATTCTTGTAGCACTTTAGCTACTTATCATGTTTAATGTAACGTTTACGTTTTGTAGATACAGGCATAACTATTTAATGCAACTGTTACATAATATATGGGACATAATTATGTCCTACAATCTCGGACATTTGCCCTTTTTAATATTTTTTGTCAGGACACAACTGCCCAGGGAGGGGCTGTCCCTCTTAAAGTGGGACAGGTGGTACCGTATGCCTACGGCCAACTATGACCACACCTACCATACTGCTCTACCTCTGAGTTAGCACTAACAGACACACCATGCAAACACACACACACACACACACACATTACAATCCCACGGAAATGCACATGGCACCCTCAACACACACATACACAGACTACATGTATGGGCAATCTATTCCAGAGTCTGGGGAGTCTCTGGGTCAGGAACCTATCCCTCCAGCATGTTTTGTTTATTGTGATGACAAGGTTTAGATCCCTGGAGCATGTAGCAATCACAAACACAGTTGAACACAGTACCTACATGGACCACAACACCGGCAGCAATAACAAAATGTCCCTTAATATCGCGATAATATTACACATGGTTCCAGTGTTCCAGTACTGTGTTCTTTCGGTCTTTAAGCCTCATGATTATGCATGTTGGTATGTGACACATTCCATAGTTGGCAGTATCCTATTTATTTCTACCTCCATGGTTGTGTACATGTTGTTGAACTATCTATATATTTGCAGATATAGGTGAATCCGGATATATCAACATATATCTCTCTATCTCCCTTTCTATCTCTATTATATATATGTATATATATTTTTATATATATATATATATATATATATATATATATATATATATATATATATGAGAGAAAGTGAGAGTGAGAATACACCTTTCATTGTGTACATGTCGGTGTATACTGTTTCTTGGACTCCGCACGTTTGTGTTTGAACCTGTCACATTACACGCCTGCCGTTGGTACATCTTGGGTAGCTTAGTGTTAGGTGCTTGTGTACATGATTGCGTGTTCTACTCCTAGCAGTGGTCGTTTTACCCTTTGGAGCAGGCACTATTAGTACAGGGGTGAATAATGCTAGTTTCACCTGTTCTGGACCTCATTGACTGTGATCTGCACGATATTCAGAGAAGCTTAGCCCTGTTTCACGCATATCCGTATGGTCATGTTTAAACGACGCTTACCAGCACTGGGCAACGCATATTCCCATTAACATGTGCTAAACCTGATCTGATGACCTGCATCCACCATCCATTATTCATGCCTTTGGGATTACATAACGTCCCTTGCAGGACGTGGTACTGGGAACATGCACGACAGTCAGTGCATTTACCACTTGGGCATCTGGGATTTGTACATGTGTTATGGCATTTTGTATGTGGACTGTACTACGGCTGTTACTCCATACTGCAATCAAATGGGTAACTCAGTTAGTTTACATATGGATGAGACCTATTAATGGTATGTCCAAGTGATGTTTAATGGATGTGCCCCAGCAATGGGAATGTATGTCACAGTGAGCCACACACTATAATGTGCTACACCTTCACACAACCATAGGTAGAGCATACTGGGGTGACAGATACCTGTCATGGGTACACCCCATGCTTTGCCACTACATCCATGATTGAATTGTATAGAGCCCCTCATTTACACACCAGGGAATCATGCAGAGTGTGTGGGGAACAGTGATTACACACATGGATCCTGCAATTGGCTCTGCTCCACTGAGGGTCAGTTGGTTACTCGATGTGGTGGCGACAGCAGACACTGTTTGCCTCAATTAATGAATGGCCTCTGACAATCGGACGTGTACCTACCGATGTACCTAGGAACCTATACATACAGTACCAACATATGCTGATAGGTGCATGTATTGTTCAGGTGTTGACATTTCTTGTTCCAATAGCTGTTGTGTGTGCAATGGTTGAGGGCTGCCTATGTAGGATTCACACAGTAGGCCACCTATACATTACAATTTACAGGTGGTCGTGTGTGTGTGCCATCCATTTTACTGTGTGTGCAGGTGGAGAGGTGTGTCAGTCTGTAGGGGCCTACACTGTCAGAGTATGTGCTATACGTTCCATCTTTGCCAAGGCATAGGCATATTGGGCACGCCTCCATCTGCCTACTGGGGCTGGCACAGGGTGTTCGTGGTCTGAATCCCTCTGTGCCTGTGATGGCCTTGGCAATTGCAGTGGGCTGTGAGGGCCTTCACCATTATGTCCCTGCTGCAGCTGTTTCCACAGGATCATATTATGTAGCATGGCACATACAATGAAGATGTGGGCACACGTGCCTGGAGAGTACTGCAAGGCTCCACCAGATATGTCCAAGCAATGGAACCGTGATTTCAGCATCCCGAACACATGCTCTGTGATGATTCTGGTTTGTGCGTGTGCCTCATTATGGCGTTCTTGCATGGGTGTGTGTGCATTTCTGATGGGAGTCATCATCCACAGCTCCAGTGCATAGCCAGCATCCCCCACAAGGTGGCCATGTGGGATGTCCCCCCTGACAAATACCTGATACAGCTGTGAGGCATGCCAGATGTGGGAGTCATGGTAGCTTCCAGGGCAGCCAGCACACACATCCATGATAATGCCCCGGGCATTGCACATGACCTGGCAGTTGATGGAGTGGTATCCCTTGTGGTTTATATAGCGCCTACCATGCTCACTGGGTGGTGACTTGATATGTATGTGCGTGCAGTCTATCGCACCCAGTATCTCCGGGTAGTGTGCCACATGGTGGAAGAGACGCATATTGCTGGCCAACTCCTCCTGAGTTTGGGGGAAGTATATATGCTGTATATATGCTCATTGGCATGTGGTAACATAGCATCCAGGAACTGGTGTAGTACCCTGGATGCTGATGCCTGTGAGATCCCCATTATATCTCCAGTTGGCCTTTGAAAGGTACCTGTGACTAGTATTCGCAAGCTTACACATACCTTCATGTCCACTGGGATGGGTTCCCCTCTGTTGTTTCTGGATCTCAGGCGTGGCCGGCACAGCTCAACTATTTGCTGTAAAATGTCCCTGTCCACCCTGTAATGCTCTACTATCTCCAGATCATGTAACCCCTGGTAGGTTACCCTTGGTCTGAACACTCTTCTCCTCCTCCAGGGCCTGCGGTGGTTGTCAGCATCATCCCCCACAACACCTTCAGTCACTAACACATGGTGATGAATCACAGCTATGGCAGCTCCCAACATGTACATTGTAAAAGTTCCCCGTATGTTTACACCTATGGTGCAGTGTTTGGGAATACACAGGTATGTGTGAGGTGCTTTCACACTTTATACTATTGTGCTGTGAGCACTGATGATGTCATAGGGTGTGTATGTACGATCGTAGCTACAGGGTATCTTATGTGTTTTACAACAGGAACTACTATTGTGGTGCCTTTGGTGCTGAATTACATTTGGCTGCCATGGATTACCTCTTGCCCTTCCCTTTACATTTCTTCACGTTTCACCTCCCATTTTCTGGCATGCATCCAGCAGCCTGCTTTTATTTGTACTTTCTTAAACCTCACTTATCTTGCGTAATGTGTTCTATGGCCGGTATACTGCAGGTTTGCTTTGCTCTGCTATGACAGTTCTCTTTTCTTTGCAATCCGACACCTCCCCTATCCTGTTTTGCAGGTTTCTGTGAGCAGACTTGTCAGCTGCCGTCAACTGCCCGCTGTGAGTTAATAGGTGTTAATTGCTCAGGTGTACTCCAATTACCCTACTACGGCATTTCCTTATTTTCTTCCCCTGACCTTCCTGTTTGAGCTATGGTGCGTGGCGTGTTCATCCACTTACCGATTTTCGGGCATGTTTTCATCCCCATACACATGCGCTTTCGGGCACCATATGTGCTTTCAGCTAAACGATGCTATGCCTACCTCCCCACCCCTGTCCTGTGGCTTTGCTTAGCAATGGCCAGGCCAGATTTGCATTGCTCCAATGTGCTTACAGCTATGGTGGCACACCCCACTGCTGATGTCATATATACCTCTAAACCACTCCTCGGTGTTACAGCGCTGCGCCGTATGGTACATCCTTAGTCTGGCGGGATGTTTGTGATTCACTATTACCTGCCTCATTTGCATGGCATTGACTACTAATTCCTAGTTACCACACCGAACACCGTCACAGACCCTTAGCAACCCTTGCAGTTTGGTTGTGGTGTGCCATGCATACCATTGAGTATTATGGTGAAATCATGATTTGTATTACATTGCAATTTTATGACATTTGTATATATTTTCTTTGTGTTCCCATTTGTGCACACATGCCCTGCAGTTGTACTTTGCGTTACTGTGGGCATGACATTAAATGTTGTTTTTTAGGTGTTGTGCATCTTTTCTTATGCCATTAGCTGTATATTTAGCCATTGGCATATGTTAACTTTGTAATACATGAGTCTGGACCACTTTTATAGCTCCGATGTTCTGTTTGGAAAAATGCAAACCGTGTTTTTTGGTTTACATTTCTGTGGGCTTATGCTACGCCTGCACCACTTCATGAATCGCTATGTACCTTTATTTGCATGGTGTGGCACTGCGCAAGGGGTGATTAGCATACCTAAGCCGAGGGCTGCGCAGATCTGGCGTACGCCGGTAGTGCACATGGAATTGGATCGTACCTGAATCGCTTGGCAGCCATATTCAGCGTTATACCGCCTACGCTACGCCTGTGCCTGGCGCAAGCTTCATGAATCCCGGGGATTGTTTTATCTATCTGTTGTCTAGCTATTTACCTGTGTATCTATCTGTTGACTTATTTTATTTAGGAGTGATCACTCTTTCTCCGATTTGGAATGACTTTGGAATAAATGTAAGTATGGGAAGAACAGAGGCAACCCCTCAAAGTGTGCACATGGCTTGCATCAACAAAAATGCTTGTTCTATATTATGTGTCCACTTGCATGTGTGTGTTTCATGTATTTCAGTTCTCAGATTAATGGATTTTTTTCATTTATGTATGAGCATTTGTCTTTATAACTTCTGTGTTTTAACTGATCATTGTAAGCCTTGGTTAACTAACTTGTCCATCCCATTTCATTATCTGAAGTATTTAAAGGTGAACTCCACCCAGACATCAAGTTTCTCTTTCCAACATGTGCTTTTCCTTCCCTGTAATCCAACACTAAATATGCAACATACAGAAAAAGCATAATTTAATAACTATTTCATTTGCTTTATGTCTGAACTTATCTCTGTTTGCCTTTCTTTTCTGTATATATCATGTCAGCTTTTACATTAGTGGCAAAGTGATTAGGTTAGGTCATTTACCAACTGCAGAGTCATTAAGAAAACAATGGCTTTTAAACAATACAATTTAAATGTGCATTATCTGTCACAGATTGCCAGCATCATATCTTAGTTAAATAGTATAGCCTGGAGTTTGAACATAGGCAATGCTTTCAAGCTTAGTTTTCAGATGAAAATGAACAAGAAAACACAACTCATGCTTAGTTTTAGTTTATTTGTGTTTTTGCCTGCTACAAATTAGTTGTATTTCCCTTTAATCAAATGCTGAGTGCTACAGATAAAGAAAATACTTTCATCTTACTCTAATAATTTTCTGTCAGTATTTGATTTTTCATTTTTCTGCACTGTATTTTCTGTTTTTGTTACAACATTTTTGCATTGCATACAGTGTTTTGTTAAGTTAAGTCAGTGAGTTGAGAAGGAAGATTAACACCAAAGGTGTTAATTCCAACTGCACATTAGAAAGTGTGAATGCAACACAAACCCACTCAGCCCAAGTAACAAGTATTAATCACATGGGTCAGATTCTCAGACTTGAATACTGAACTGCACTTGTTACTTTGAAAAGAAATGTTTGAATGAAGCCTGTTATTCAAACATTCCTTAAAATGATGTATCAGACATGCCAGTTAATAAAATAATGTAAAATGCAGATTATGCTGACAGTCAAAAATAGGCAGCTACATTATTATTGTAAGCTCATGAAAAAGAGATAGAGAACCGTACTAATCTATCGTAGGAATTTCTCTCTGTCCCTTTAAAATGATATCAAGGAGGTGAAAGCATTGACTAAAAAATAAAATCATACTGCTCATGGCAGCCCCCTTTCAGGCCATTTTGAGGTATAACAAATTAGAAAAAAAATAATAACTTACTTTCACACACATATATTAGCAATGCAGAAATTCAGGATATGCTGAAAAACATGATTATTATTATTATTATTATTATTATTATTATTATTATTATTATTATTATTATTATTATTATTTAGTTTTCAGCAGAATTCTTTAAGTGTGTAGCAAAAGAAAAATCAAACATTTCCTACCAAACATTTTTGGGAAAAAATCTACTATTAGTAGAACACAGGAGGGGCTCAGAGAAAAGGTCTTCCAGTATGCAAACTATTATCTGAGAACAATGCTAACCCTTATTCAAACATCTGTGCATGGGCAGCAATGTGAAGGTAAAAATGTTACATCTCCCAAAGATGATAATGTGTCTGTTTTCAGAAAACAGAACAAGGAGCGGTGATTTGAAAACAATGCTGACATCATATACAGTTACTTCTGATATTGTTTGTGTCAAATAATGAAATGTATATAAATGCAAGTAACTGCCACATGTTCATAGTATACAATACAGTTGACAAATTGTCACCCCTTCCAAAATGTTAGTGTGATTCCAGTAAATATTATCACCTTTCTGTTTCAAAAAGCAGTTTCAAATTGAAAGCTTCATTTAAACCTTTACACTTTAAAGAATTAATAGTGTAAATGTAGAATGTTTCTCTTTTAATCCAATATGTTTAATCTATGAGCCATGAAGTGGGCTATGCATCCCAAGTTTCTATTAAGCAAATAATGTTCCTGGAACTACAACATTACAGAGGAGTTCACCTTTTTCTTGTGAGGTTACTATGTCTTCCTATATCTTTCATTTAAATCTTCTGGTTCTCTAGCTAATATATATTTCAGGACATTCACAAATGACTAGATTTGTAGCAAATTAAGAATTTCCAGTTGCCTAATTTTAAACTTACAATTTGTGTTAGGGTGCTGTTTAGCTACTGTAATTCTCCCTCATGCGAAGGTTAAACGATGCCTGTATGTCAGGATTAACTTCTGTCCTCATATCAGGGTTAAATGATGCCCTGTAACTTTTATAGGGTCTATGCTTAGCAATCAAATGGAATGTTCATCAAACATCTGCTCATCGTACATAGACCATCAAAAGCTCCCTTTATCGAAAGGCCAAATTATAGTAAGAAATTACATAGAACGATCATAGTTGGCCAACATAAAGGGAATGGAAAGGATTACCTACTTACCAGTAACACAAGATAAAGAAACCTACTCTTTCCCCACTGTAGTGTGATCTTGGAGTAGGTATATGTAATTAGTGGAGGATGTGGGGGGCATAAGGAGGATCTGGTAATCCTTTAGGACAATCATTTGGCCTTTCGAGGGAATGAACCTTCGGTGGTCTATGTACAATGAATGGACGTTTGATGAACATTCTGTTCGATCTCTAAACACAGACCCACTTTTACATTTTATGGTCTATTACCACTGTGAGTCTGCTGGAACTTGAATATTGTAGAATGTTAATTCTTCTGAATGTCACCGAAGCATGTAAATAAAAAATGTAAGGCAGTTTTAAGTTTGTTTGCCATATATTCCAAATTTTGTAGAGAATATCTCCTACCATGGCAGGTTAGTTTGTCATATCAGATAGAGAATATTAATCTATAATGCCCTTTCACTTTAACTTTAACTTTAACTTTAACTGATTTGGTTCCATCAATTAACTTCTGTTCAATTTAGTCATTTTATTATACCCCCACATGATTCTAGAAACAATGTACTTGAATCAAAACTCAAACTATCATAACAGAAACATTCTGCTCAATAGTTTAATTTTACAATGCTGTCATCTAAAACACCACACACCAATGTATTCTCATTAGACAATAAGATGAACATTCTCAGTCTTGAGCTCAATACTACAAACAAGGTGAGAAATTCTTGTCTTTTAATCTTCATAGAGACTTGGTTAAATAACAAGATTAGTGACAGTGCTGTAAGCCTTCATGGTTTCATTTTGTTCAGAGCTGATATGAACCTAGCTCTGCGTGGAAAAGCTACAGGAGGCAGAGTGTGCATTTTTGTGAAAGATAGCTGGTACAAAAACTGTAACATTGTGAATTAACATTGCTCTGTAAATGTGGAATTTCTTATACTGAAATGCAGACCTTTGTATGTGTCCAGAGAATCAAATGGTTCATAGGTTCATAGGTGTGTACTAGGCTAATGGCCCTGGAGCATTTACAAGCCTAGCCAAAAAAATTGCCTAGGCACCACGCCACCCAATGTTAGTTCACAGTGCTCCTATCCAGTAGGGCAACTGGAGTGATCTCTGGGATTAACTTTCTGTTACCCATCCACCTGTCAAGATTTCTCTAGAACAGGGTCAGTGAGGTGCTCTGCTTGACATGAATGGGAAGCTTATTCCAGAGTATGGGCAGTCTTTGGGTGATGAACCTGTCCCTCCAGCATGTTTTGTTAATTGTGGTAATGAGGTTGTGATCTCTGGAGCGTATGGCATGGGGGGGGGTTGGGATTTCTTTAGGTGTAGCATTTCAAGTAGGGCTGGGTCGGACATGACTTTATAAGTCAAGCAGAGATCACCTCTAAGTAGACGATAAGAGACTGAGAACAGCTGAAGTTTCTTGAGTCTGTCCATGTAGGACATGTGTTTAAGGCCTAGGATCCTTTTTGTGAGGTACTTTTGTGGCCTTTCCAGCTGTTGTAGGTGTCTGGTCAGGTACATGCCAAACAGGGTGTTATATTCGATGATTGGTCTAATGAGGTTTGAGTAGAGAGGGATGATGACCTCTTTTCCTGGATACAAAACCTTTGGTTATAAGATGTGCCATGTAGAAGGGCTTTCTAACCACAGTGGCAATGTGGTGGTCAAAGGTGAGGTGGCTGTTGACCTGGGTGCCCAGATTTCTTGTGGCCCCTTCAGTGTTCAGTGGGCTCCCATCAATATGGTAATTAATGGGAACTGAGTTTTTTCCAAAGGAGATGATAACATATTTTTTGGCATTAAGCTTCAGGCCATGGTTTCGACACTAGTCATTGGTCTCAGAGGGCCCTTTTGTAGGATGTCTGCATCACTTGGGGAGTTGATAATGACTCCTAGCTTGCAGTCATCAGTGAACTTGGTCAGCTAGAGTCCTTCTGTGTTGGCCTGGACTTCTGAGAAGTAGATGCCAAACAGGATAGGCCTCAGGACTGAGTGCTGTGTGACTCCACTCATGACTGGTCAACAGTCTGACTTGGAATCTGTAACTTTCTCTCTGTGGGTCCTGTCTGTGAGCCAATTTGCAACCCACCTAGTGATGTAAGGATTGATGCCTAGTTTGGTGAGTTTATCAATGATACCTGAGTGGGGAATGGTATTAAAGGTCTTAACCAGCTCGAGGTAGGCTGTATGCACAGCCTTACCCTCATCTACAGCCTTTAGCCAGGTTCAGCAGGCAGGATCTCCCCTTGACAAACCCAAACTGTGTGGGGTCAAGAGTTTGGAGATTGTCTGTATCTTTGTTAAGCAGGTCCATGATGATGTGCTTCATAGCTTTGCATACCAGACTCAGGCTAATAGGTCGATAGTTCCCAGGGTCTGTAGTTGCTCTCCCTTTATGGAGCAGGATGACTGTAGCAGTGCACCGTTCATTAGGGACATATCTTGAGGTAAGGCTGTGATTGAACAGGGCACACAGATGTGGTGCCAGTTCATTTTGTAGCTCATGTAGGATGCAGCCAGGGATATTATCAGGTCTCATGGACACTGTATTCTTAGTGTTGGACAATGCAGCTTTTACCTGTGCCACAGAAATGGTGAGTACCAGGCTTTCTTCTGGTATTGTGATAGGGCCCTGGGAGGGGTATAGTTGGCACTGAATTTGTCGGCCAGTATGTTGGCTATATCTGTTGGCTCAGTAAAGGAGGTGCCATTGTGCAATAACTCAGAGCAAATCGGAGTATTGCCTTGGAGGTTTTTGATATAGGTATAGAAGGCTTTGTAGTTGTTTTTGGTGTCAGCCATAATTCTGCCTTCATAGATGACTTTAGAGGATTTGATAAGGGATCTCAGCTTTTTGTTGAGATTGATAAGGGAGGTTTTCCAGTATTGTGACTTTATTTTTTTCTGCAACATTTTCATCCTTCTAGTGTGGGGTTTATTTATGGCTGGGGACTACCAGATTGGTTTCCTGTTTTTGGAGGAGAGCATCTTAGTTCTATTTGGTATGGCAAGGTCCATGCATTTGTGTACATGCTCGTACAGTGCATTGGTGTATGATTCGGCAATCATGCAGCTATTTTCCATTGGCATGGGTGCTAAGAAGTTAGCCACCTCTGTTTTTAGAAGCCCAAAATTGGCTTTAGAGAAGTTTTTCAGGGTAGTCACCTTAGCAGGGGTTGTAGGTGAGATGGAGATTTCCATGGTGATCCGTTTGTGGTCACATTTAACCAGGGAGGAATTGATTATAGGTGTGGAGCAATGGTCTCCCATGTTGGTGATAACCAGGTCAAGGATGTTGCTTCCTCTAGTGGGGGTTAGAATGAGCTGGTCCAGGTAACTGGAATTGATAAATTCCAGAAAGCATTGGGCCTGTACTGTTGTACTTGAATAGTTTTCCCAGTTGATGGAAGGGTAGTTGAAGTCACCCAGTATGGGAGTATTGGGTTGGACCTGGATAGATTCCAGGGTGCTTAGGAACTTGGAGTGAGAGTCTTGGGACATGTTTGGGGTTCTGTAGTAGGCTATGACTTGTATCACTGTCTTACCCAGTGTTAGTTGTACCTGAAGTACCTCGGTTGCATTATGCTGGCCTACCAGTTCTGAGGCATGCATATCCTATAAGAATATGGAGACACCACTGCCTTTGGAGCTTCTGTCTGTATTCTGGAGCCAAAAGGCATGGAATGAGTTATAGCCTGGGAGTGCAGGTGTGCTTTCTGCCTCTTTAAACCAGGTAAAAGCAAAAAACAATGGCAAGGGATAATAGGCACCAGTTGGATTTGGTTTAAATAAACATTTTGGATTTTGGATTTTTTCTAGTAGTGCCCATAGTCTCTTGCCATTGTTTTTTTTTTGTTTTGTTTTTCTGGTTTGTTGTTGTGCATTTATCAGTTTAAAAACTTTAAATCTTTAAACCAGGTCTCCATTACAGCACAGATGTCGATATTCTCCATTTTGAGGAGAGCTTCAAGCAAGTGCATCTTAAGATTTAGACTTCTAGCATTGAGCAGCATGACACTCAGATTTCATTTGTTTGTAGCTGTTACAGTGGAATTTTGGTCTTTGGAACACTGTCTAAAAAAGGCACTAAAGTGGTGGCAAGAGCCTTAGCCAGTACCCAGAATCCCATGGGTGACAGATGCAGGCCGTTTCTGGGAAAGCATCGAGGTCTGTCAATCATGTAGTCCCAGCCAGACAGATATTGGATCCCCTTAGAATGACATCAGAAACTTAGCCAATTGTTGAAGTCAATCATTTTCTACTTGTACTGTGGCATCATTCTGGGTGATTGTGGAATACTGCTCAGGGCTAGGGTCATGCATGCCTGGGCCACATAATCCAAGAGTTCCATCACATCTCTTTTCATGTAGTCCAGGGAGGTACATTCAGGTCATTCACACCCACATGAACAATGAGTGAGTCATATTTGTACTTGTTGTGGAGTGACCTGAGTGCATGTGTTATGTGGTGGATCCTGGCATCTGATAGACAACTGACTGTCACCTTCTCCTTGTTCAACCTAGTGAGTGGGACATTGGTGTGCCTCACAGTTAAGTTTCCTACGATTAGTACATTGGACAAAGTGTTTTGCCTTAAGGGCTTAGATTGATGGGCACACTGTGGTGGTGAGCTATGTGTTCTAGGGTTGGTGTTGTATTGTGGTGGTTGAGTGTGTTTCTGTCTCGGAGGTCTCTGTTGTTTGGGTAAATTTTTATTGAGAGCCTCCGTGAAGGTGGGTGCATGGTTTGCGTTTCTATGTGTGGGTTGTGATGGTTGGTGTTTTGGAATGCTGTGTATTCTACGTAATGAGTTGCAGGTGTTGACCTTCTCCTCTTGATCAGCTAGTCCAGTCTTGGTTGGAGTGTGCACTGCTTCCAGTTTGGTGATATAAGTGCATCTCTCACATGTATGAGTTTTGGGAGGTAAGAGAAGAGGGTTGTCTGTGTACATTAGACAGTTGCCACACTGTCTCAGAATGCCCAAGTGCACCAGATTAGCAGGAGAAAGCTCAGGAAATTGCCCTACAATCATACCAGGAGGGGAGGTCATAATTAATAAGTACTGGTACTGTTACTGTGTAGGAACAGCTAGTGTTGATAGCATGTGTGCTACAATAAATGCTACAAAAGCCTGTTAAAGTGCTAGCCGATTAAGCTAATTGAAGTGCAACAAGTAAAAGAACAAGCACGTTCTATGGGAAAAATTGAAGAGCAGACTTCCTGGCACTGGTAATAGTCTACCTCAGCTGAGCACCACTGCGTGGTGTGCAAACCCACGCAAACACGGACTTTTAAACCAGAAAGTTGAAAGAGATGGAAAACCTGCCCTAACGACCAATACACTACAATTTCTGGACCAGAAACCACTCCTCTTGTGGTAGATAGGCTACCCCATGCTTACCACTTCCACTGATAAGCTCCTTCAAAGAAAACACAAAAAGAAAGACAGAAGAAAGAAACAACAAAAAAAACAAAAAAACAACAAGAAATCTTAAGACTGGACTAGACTAAGAAAGGTTTTTTTTTTTTTTTTTTTTTTTTTTTTTTTTTTTTTTTTTTTTTTTTTTTTTTTTTTTTAAAAAACAAAAAAAAAATAAAAAAAAAAACTTTAAATGTAGTACAACACTTTGAGTGTGTAGCAATATTTAAGGCAAATACAGTAAAAATAAATGCATAAAATTAAAAAAAAAAAAAAAACAAAAGAAGAGAGCAGATTAAAAAAAAAAAAAAAAAAAGGCAAAACTTAAAGAGTATCTCTTCTCCCTCCCTGTTGTTGCTCTTGTGGTCTGGACACCACCAGATCCCCACGGAGCTTAAATAACACTAAAAATTAAACAGACTAAAAACAGAGTTGGAGGAGGAAGCATGAGGCCTTCTCAAATGTTCTCTCTGTATTAGACTGGGAGGTGTGTCCCACATCAAATTTACAGTAGGGGCAGGCAACTGCAAAGCCACCAAGTATAGCTACTAGCTACACTACTGTAGGCAGAAAACACTACAGAAATGTTTATCACAGCAGAAAAACAGCATGTCTGTGTAGCAGCTGTATATATACGACCGAGTGCTAACATCACTGAAGCATTGAATATACTGTATAATACTATATGTGAATTGTAATGCAAGAATTTTGATTGTGCATTTATGATAGCTGGTGTCTTAAACAAAGCAGATCTCAGGGAGGTGTTACCCAATTACTACCAAATTGTGGATTTTCCCACAAGGGGAGCAAATACTCTGGACAAGGCTTACACTAACATAAAAGGGGCATACAGAGCTGTATAACAACCAAACCTGGGTGGCTCTGATCACTTCTCCATAAAACTAATACCAGCTTACAGACCTCTCTTTATCAGAGATATGCCTACTGTGAAACAAATCAGGGTCTGGCATGAAGGAGCCATGGAAAGTCTCAGGACTACTTTGATACCACAAATTGGGATGTCTTCAGGGAGACAGCCATGGTGAATAATCTGTTGAACATAGATGAATATACTGAGATAATAATGGCTTACATATCCAAATGTGTGGAGGATGTAATGAACATCAAAATATTAGTAAGTAAGAGCCAACCAAAAACCATGGCTAAACAGCAAGGTGTACAAATTACTGAGGGCAAGTACACTGCTTTCAAGGCAAAAGATATGAAGGGTCTAAGTGTGGCAAGGGCTAATTTAAAAAAGGGCATCAAGGAGGCCAAGAAGGAGTATGGAAAGAGGATACAATGATGCTTTGAGGGTGCAACAGACCCAAGAAGCCTGTGGCATGGCATTCAGCAGCTGACTGACTACAAGACCAAGCCAGCTCAGTGCGATGATAGAGCTGAATTTCTTGACAGTTTAAACACATTTTATGGCAGGTTTGAAGAAAAAAAAAACAACCTGGGGCTGTAAAGCTTCTCAATGTTCAAAAGTAGGCAGTACTCAACTTCAGTGCTGTGGATGTAAGAAACCAACTGAGGAAAGTGAACCCCAGGAATTCTGCTGGCCCTAATAACATTCTGCGGAAAGTATTGAAAGGTTGTGCAGACCAACTCAGCATAGTCCTGTTGGATATCTTCAATACCTCACTTGTCTGGGAAAAAGTACAAGCATACTTCAAAGTTACCAGCATAATCCATCTGCCCAAAAAGCCAACCCCACCTGCCTAAATGATTACAAGCCAGTGGCCCTTACATCAAATGTAATGAAATGTTTCAAATGACTGGTTAAAAAGCATTTCACTACTGTCCTACCCCAATCCTTTGACCCGCTGCAGTTTGCCTACCGGGAAAACAGATTAACTGCTGATGCCATTTCAGTGACACTTCACCTCACATTGGAGCATCTTGAAGAGAAGAACAGCTGTTGTTCTTAGAGTTCAACTCACATTCAGTATGGTAATTCCTATGCAACTTATAGAAAAGCTGAGCAACCTTGGCATAAATAAAGGGCTGTGCAACTCGATCCTCGATTTCCTGACTGGAAGACAACAATGGACCTGTGCTGGTAACTACACTTCAGGGAGTATTAGAATCAACACTGGAGTACCCCAGGATTGTGTGTTGAGTCCTCTACTGTTCACAATCCTTACCCATGACTATTCTGTGAAAGCTAGTAACAATCACATCATCAAATTCCCAGATGACACCACAGTGGTGGGACTCATAAGTGGTGATGAAGAGAGTGGGTATAGGAATGAGGTCAACTCCCTCATTGAATGGTGCAATAACAATAATTTGGACCTGAATGGCAATAAAACAAAAGAAATCATTATTGACTTCAGAAAATAAGCTCTGCTATGCACCTGCCCCTTAAGATCAATGGTGAAGAAGAGGAGAGAGTCCAAACTACAAAGTTCCTGGGGGTACATATATTAGTTGATCTTTCTTGGAGTTCAAACATAGGCCAGCTAATTAAAAAAAACACTAGTGACTACACTTCTTAAGAAGGCTTAGAAAGGCAAAGCTCTCTATGAATGCTCTAAATACCTTCTACGGAGGAGCCATCGAGAGCATTATCACCAGCAACTGCACTGTATGTTTCGGTAACAGCACAATGGCCAAAAGGAAGATGTTGCAAAGAATAATAAGAACAGCAGAAAATATCGTGGGCACTAGTCTTCCTACCTTATGGGAGCTCTTTGAACTGAGATGCAAAATACTGAGTGACCTTCTCATCCAGCGTATGGCTGGTTCACTAAATTTGCATCTCGTAGAAGGTTACAGGGTATCCACTGCAGGACCGCCAGATTCATGAACAGTTTTTATCCAGTTGCAATAAGACTCATTAATGCAGACATAAATCTGTATGTATCAAACTATAATAGGTTGTTACGCTCTCATTCTTTTCCTTTTTTCCATACAGTAATTCTATTTATTTATTGCATATTAAAATTAATATATTCTCATTCAAGTGCAATTGCAGTCACTTCCTTATGTGCAATATCACCCAATCTCACCTCTATGTATAGTGTACTTTTCTTTTCATGTGTTAATCAGTCACTGTTGTTCAGTGCATATAAATAGTGTACAAGCATGTGCATCAGCTACCCAAATATTTACTTCTGTACTATGGTTATTGTTTATTCTTTAATACCTATCATGTGTTGTCTTTTTGTGTCTATTTTCCCTTGTAAAAGAGCTGACACTCAAAATTTCATTTAGGTAGCACTTGTGTTTCTTAAATGACAATAAAGTTTCTTTTGAATCTTTTGAGTCTTTGAATCTTTTGTTGGCGGCAGCCCAACTTGAAAGATCTCTAAATAGATTAACTCTGAGATCACACAAAATTAAAGAAAAGGAAAAAGTAAGTTTGACCTTTTCCTTTTACTCTGATTACCTCAATACAGAGATAGTATTTAATAGCATCTGTGATGAAACAATAGTCAGATCAGTAAAGTATCAACATCAGATTCACTTAATGACTCATGATACTTTAAGGGCCGGATTCACGAAGGCTTGCACGTATCTAAGAGTAGAGTAAGACTCCATGCAGCCAACATGTCTGCCGAGCGATCCAGGAACAGCCGGTAGGGGCATGCAACAGAGCTCCTAAAATGAGTCTTACACGGACAGGGCTTGGATATGTAAATTACCTCAATTGCAGGTGAAAGCTATGCAAATGAGGTAAATTTGCGATCCAGGAAACCCGAACCTGTCCGAGTAAGAGTAGTGTTATTTGTAGAAATGTACTCCGTTGACAACTGAGTACTGTTTTGCAAATAGCAAAACGGAGCCGTGACAGCTCCAAAAAAAGGATGCATCCAGTTGAGGAAGCATGCCAATGGCCAAAAATATGGCCATTGGCAATGTTCACCCATGCAAAATAAAAATAAAATAATTTTTTTTTATCTCGATCTCCGATGTTTAAGCGTAGTGCAGCGCCGCACAAACGCGCTGCACTCTAAAAACCAGAAAGCCAATAATTAAAGTCCACAAATGTGGATTTTATTGTAATTCTTAATTTACAATGCAAGGGAATGGCAGGCTGAAGACAACATGGCTACCGAGTAGGGGTTGCTAAGGGGGGAAGCTCAGTCTAAGAGATGTAACCAAGCATTAGTAGGCAATCCTATGCAAATGAGGGTAAGGATAGTGAATCCCAAGTTTACACAGCAAATGAGCACAGTCAGCGGAGTGTAGGAGTAGGATAAGGGGAGTAACAGAGTAGAAGATAGGTGACATCACGAGGGGGGTATGTATGAAAGAAGTGAAGCTCATTGGAGCAGAGTGGCATGTGTCTGC
This sequence comes from Protopterus annectens, assembly GCF_019279795.1. NCBI lineage: Eukaryota > Metazoa > Chordata > Ceratodontiformes > Protopteridae > Protopterus > Protopterus annectens. Next base: position 37,364,557 of record NC_056733.1, read on the forward strand.
TGTCAGTTACACATCACTGGAAGAGGTGTGTCAACAGGTAGCCTAGCTAAAGGCAAGAAATTTAAGGTGTATGACGTGGATAACACTAAAGTTTCTTGTTGAAGTGCTTGCAACGTGTATGTGTGCGGGTGCGCGCCTGTATAACTGAGTAAGACTGTGCGCGCACATGTACGCCTGTGCGTGCGCGTTTAAGCCGGAGTAAGCATGTCTAAGGCTGTTTAAAGTTGTGTAAGTGCGTTTGCACCGGTGTGCGTGTGTTTTAGCAAGAATAAGCAAGTTTTAGTCCATGTAAGCATGTGTGCGTGCATGTGAGCTGATGTGAGCATGTTTGCACTTGTGTGCGTGGTGCTGCCCCCCTGAGGAAACAGAAAGGGAAAAGGAAGCACAACAAATAGTAGGAAGTTAACCAGGGAGTACTAGCAGAGCTAGCAGGTAAAAACAATCAGAATCAGGCAATTACACAGGCAGTACACTAGCCTAGCCCAGCACTTAAAACTCTGCAAACAACATTCCACTTTGTTTCTCTCAGAGACACTGCAACACTGCAGTAAGCTAATAGAAGTGAAAACTGAAAAAGCTTTACTGAGACAAAGAAATGTTAGGGGCTGCCATTGCTGTTATAAGGCGACATATGCAACATGCTGAAGGTGGTGACAATGCGAATGCTGCTGGACAACCCACAGTGACGAGACGGAGAAGAGTGTATAGGCTCAGGGTAACCTATCAGGGGCTACATGAGCTGGAGATAGTGGAGCGCTATAGAGTGGACAGAGACCTCTTGCAGCAAATTGTTGAGCTGTGCAGGCCACACCTCACACACAGAACCAACAGAGGGGAACCCATCCCAGTGGAAATCAAGGTATGTGTTGGCCTAAGAATATTAGCAACAGGTACCTTCCAGAGACCAACTGGTGATATGATGGGGATATCACAGGCATCAGCATCCAGGGTACTGCACCAGTTCCTGGATGCCATGTCAGCACATGTCGGTGATCATGTATATTTCCCCAATTCCCATGAGGTATTGGCCAGCAATATGTGTCTCTTCCAGCAAATAGTGGAATACCCTGATGTAGTGGGTGCAATAGACTGCACGCACATATGCATCAAAGCACCAGCCGGTGAGCAGGATAGGGTCTACTTTAACTGCAAGGACTTCCCCTCCATCAACTGCCAGGTTGTGTGTGATGCCCAGGGCATAATATTGAATGTGTGTGCTGGCTGCCCTGGAAGCTACCATGATTCCCATATCTGGCATCTGACACAGCTGTACCAGACATTTGCCAATGGGGACATCCCTCATGGTCACCTAGTGGGGGATGCTGGCTATGCACTGGAGCTGTGGCTGATGACACCCATCAGAAACACACACACACATGAACAGGAATGCCATAATGAGGCACACGCACCAACACGAAATGTAATCGAGTGTGTATTTGGGCTGCTCAAGTCACGGTTCCAGTGCCTGGACACATCAGGTGGAGCCTTGCAGTACTCACCAACTACATGTACCCAAATTGTCATGGTATGTGCTATGCTACATAATATGATCCTGCAAAAACAGCTGCAGCAGGACCAGCATAGGCCCGGGCCAAACAGCCCCCCACCATTGCCAAGGCCATCACAGGCAGAGCGTGACTCGGAGGAGGAACAACCTGAGCCTACCCCAGTAGGCAGAAGGAGGCGTGCCCAGTATGCTTTGGCCTTGGCAAAGAGGCAACGCATAGCACATACACTGGCTCAGTAGGAACCCTGGAAATGATACCTCTCTCTGACTCGCACATATAGTAAAAGGGATGCCTAACTTGACACTACCTGTTTCCAAACATGTATAGGGAGTGCAGTATGTGCATCCGACATAGGCAGCCCTGCAGCACCACATGAGGCATGATTGCCATGTGTTAAGCAATATAAAGCAGTGCTAAACAGCTTTCACCACCATTTAGTATATGTAAAGCAATTGCACACACTAACACTAGCACAAGTGTGGTCAATGTTGAGCAATATTGGGCAACGTTCAGCAATGTTGGTTAACATTGAGCAATGTTGGACAAGCTTGGTCTACGTTGGGCATAGCTGAACAAAAGCCAATATGCTCATATTTGCTCTACTGGCCCTTAAGCAGTCTGGTCTGCTCAGTATGAAAATATAAAGCAGTGACAGGCATCAAACCCAGGACACTGTGCACTGCAGTTATAGTACTGAACCACTAAACCATGACAGTATTTCACTGGTCAGCTTGTATGAAGAAATGTTGATAAGTCTATGCAAAGTATCTCATGGAAACCTTGCAGGCACAGCATAATCACTGTCGAGTTATGACTCAAAGGTGAGCCCTGCAGTAAGAATAGAACCTGATTTTCAACATACATATAGTATAAATGTTAATATTGGTCATGTTCACACACATCAACAAATGTAGTGGACTTCAGACAGCAACATACTGAAAGGTCACACTGGGCATGCTCACACACTTGAATAAATGAGACAAATGTCAGGCAACAAAACACTGAAAGTACAGACTGGGCATGCTCACACACTTAGGCCATGTCTGAGTACAGCAGTGGGCCACACATATCCGGCAGTTGCATGTGTTAACCCAGGAACCTCTCACTATTCACCAATCTGCCTTGTGCACACAGTTATATGACAACAGACACATATATAATATATTGGAACCCTGTCATAATAAAATATGTTCTGCAGATACATAGGTTGTTCGTAGAAAGTGGGAAAGCAAAGAAGATAAAAAAACCTGCAATCAGTATCATCAATAAACAATGTGCATCCTGAACATTACCATAGGTGCATAGGTTGATACTAGGCTATCTGCCCTAGGGCATTTATAAGGCTAGCCAGAGTGTGTTTGGCTTTCGCAGCCCTGTTAGATTAGTAGACTGTGCCTGCGAATAGTAGGTCACACAAGATAGGCCTTTTATGTTTAGTTTATTGTGCCTCTATCTAGCAGGGACCCAGGAGAGATCCCAGGGGTAAACATACGATCACCCATCCACTCATCAAGATGTTTCCTGTAGGGGGTCAGTGGGGGGCTCTGCCTATGCGGGACTGGGATCCCATTCCAGAGTGATGGGAGCCTCTGGGATATGAATGTGTCCCTCCAGCATGTCCTAGTAATATATGTGCTGAGGTTTAAGTCCCTGGAGCGTGTAGCTCTAAGGGATCCAGATATCCTGAGGTGGAGCATGTCCATTAATTCTGTGTTGGACATGGCTTTAAACAACAGGCACAGATCGCATCCGAGTAGGCGGTAAGCGACTGAGTAGAGCTGGAGTTACTTTAGCCAAACTGCACAAGGCATCTGTGTGAGTCCCTAGATCCACTTGGTGAGGTACTTTTGTGGCCATTACAGTTGCTGCAGGTGTCGGGTAAGGTACATCCCAAATGGGGCATTGTATCCAATCATGGGCCTGATGAGTATAGGGGCACAATGACTTTACTTGATCTAGATGTGAAACCTTTTGGGTTAAGGTTGGCAACGTGATTGTCAGAGGCGAGATTACTAACTACTCGTGTCCCCAAATCCCTAACAACTTCTACCATACTTAATGGATTAACACCTATGTGGTAATGTGTGGGCACTTTGTTATTCCCAAAGGGGATGACTATGCATTTAATGGCATTTAGCTGTAGGCCATGGCTCTGGCACCAGTTATCCATCTCTGTGAGACCCTTTTGGAGGATGCTTGTGCCAGCTGGAGAGTCAAATATGGCACCCAGTTTGCAGTCATCTGCGAACATGGTCAGCCATATTCCTCCTGTTTTAGCCTGTACGTCAGAGAAATATATACTGAACAAGAGAGGTCCCAGGACTGAGCCTTGTGGGATGCCACGTGTAACTGGTGTAGAGTCAGACATGGCACCTGCAATACTTACCATGTGGGTGCTATCCCTGATCCAGTTAGCAATCCATCTTGTGACATATGTGTCGATATCTAAGCTGGTGAGCTTATGTATGATGCCCGAGTGGGGTATTGTTTTGAAGGTCTTTGCGAGGTCCAGGTAGGCTGTGTGGACTACCTTCCCTACATCTATGGACCTGGTAACTGTTTAAAGAAGTCAACCATGTTCAAGAGGCAAGATCTGCCCACAGCAAAGCCAAATTGTGTAGGATCCAGTGTCTGTAGGTTCCCAATGTCTGTGTGTATGAGTTCCATGATGATACGCTCCATAGCTTTGCAGACCAGGCTAGATAGGCTTATAGGAAATAGTGTCTGGGGTCTGTTGTGGCACCACCTTTGTGGAGCAGATCCACTGTTGCTGTATGCCATTCCTTGGGTACATATCCTGTAGTAAGTCTGATATTGAACAGTGACTTCATGTGAGGGTTACGTTCGTCATGAAGCTTATGTAAGATTCAGGCCAGGACACTGTCCAGTCCCATTGATGCTGTGTTGTCTGCTTTGGAGAAGGCAGCACTCACCTGATCATCTGTGATGTCAGGGAGGCTACACTCTGTTGGGATGGACATTTGCTCATTAGGGGGGATGGGGGGTGACATTTGCACTGAACCTGTTTGCCAGGATGTTGGCAATGTTTGTGGGTTCAGTGTATGTATTGTCATTTTGCAGTAACTCACAGCATATCTGGGAGTTGGCACCATACCTCTCAACCTGGAAACATCAAAAATCTGGACAAGGGCCATGAAAAATAGGTACAAATCTGTACACTGATTAACATCAAATTTGCATACATAATTACGTAACCCCGCCCAATCCAATGGAATTGTGGGATACCAACTTTCGAACACAAACTGAAGAACAGACAACCAAAATATGGCACAGAGTCCCCCTGCAGCCATTCCAGTGTCCCATTACTTGGCTATTTCGCCTCATTTTCCATAAACACTAATGTGTGCATACTGCTTTACTTCTGCAATGATTATTTGGATTTTATTTTTACATTATTTTTACATTTTGCAGCACATCAATGCACAAACATTAACAGACATCTGATAAACAAAGAAACAAAGCAATACTGTCTCACAATGAAAATAGACTTGGCATTAAAACTTCTCTGCCCTTGAAACTCACATTCATTGAAACATTGAAACCTGCATCACATCCAAAGAAAATGCATCTGGCCAGTGGTGGATAAAGATTACCTTTGGGCTGTTTTCAAATCATTGGCCCCTTGCACACAAAACAAGAAATATACATGTGTTCTTTTCTCTGATACACTTTCCTGACTTTATTAAGTTATATTCCTTGTATAATACAGCACACTTGTTAGACAGAGCACATTTTAAATTTGTTTGAATGAACATTTTTCCATTAGGCTATACCGTAGGCAATGAAAGAAAATGCATGAACCAATAATTACAAAACTGACCAATTCAGAACATTTCCATCATGAAAGTCTACTTCTACGCCCAAACTATAAACAGAATGACAGTAGTGTAAGTCATAGGCATCTTGCTCAGCTTCTTGCAATTATTTTCAATTTTTTGGCGGGGGGCAAAAGGTAAAAAAACAGGGACACATTTTAAACACTGCTTGTATGATTTTGGAAAGTTGCTACAATAAAATGTTGTGTTACCATCATGCATGTTACTGGCAAGTCTTGAACCCAGAACACTACACACTACAGTCAGTGCAATATACCACTATGCTAAATCAGCAGTTTAAAAAATAGGAAGACTGAAACTTAATGAATCTCTGAAACCCATTTAATTCTTAATAATATGCTTAATCATACCATTATACCACATACACACCTTACTGATCCAACACAGTACTGTACTATGCTACATGAGCCAGTTTATAAAGTATGACTTCTTACTAAAACAGAGCAAGAAACTTTAGACTACTTATAAATACCTTAAGAACCTTCTCTATACTGTTGTTCTTATAGAATACTTGAGATAACCTCATCCGTGCTCTAAAGTAATGCCTGATCTGATTCTGAAAATGCACTACTGGGAGAACCAACAGCCCAATAAAGGTAGCACTAAAAACAAAAGTATTGATTTGGTTACTTTTCAATATATATCAGCACTGATAACTATCACTGTTGAAGTAACACCAGGCCCCATGTCCAAAAATAGTAGAGTCAGTCTGTGGCTAGATGAATTTATAACACTTTATAGAAAACCTTCCCCTAAAGTCAGAATCATTAATTTCCATCAAAAATAATACATGCCTAACAATCACACATAAACAGAGGTAACAAAAAATACCATTGTTTTAATAGAACACTGTCTGAATTATTAAAAATCATAAGGAATTTTCAAAAAACAAAATAACTCTTCATGCTTTAATTTTTGTGAGTGTTACATTTGGGAATTTTTTTGTGAGTGAAGCTTGTGATTTCTATTCTGTTTTGTACTGATTCAGTCATGTATTAGTATGGTAATTTATCTAATGTATTTAGGTAAGTAGGTCTTTTCTTTCTCTTTTTAAGAAAAAGGCATATTTGTAAGAGGTGAGGTACACGCTTGGAGAAAATGGCTATCATGATGGAAACGTAGCTGGCGACTAATGCAACAGATAATTAATATATTGTCAGTTTTTTGGTGGGCTATTTGTTTGGAATATAGTGCAATATTGTCTAACTCAAGCAGAAGATGAAGGGCCATTCATAGGATTCATAGGTTTAGATGTGAAATTACAGTATACATGCTAAGAGTTCATCTTAAGCGACAGAGAGTAATAACAGTGCTACCTTAATCAGCATGTGCATATCTGTTGTGCATAGCTATTGATAACATGCTTGAGGACTGTATGGTTTAGCAATTGTATATTATAGAGATTTTTCAGTTTTAGTAGCACATAGTATTAGTTACATTAAGACAAGTGTTTTGGGTATGCTGTTGTGATACTTTTGTTATGACTGGTGTTACTTGTAAATGATGCTGATGCCCACGTTCCAAAGTAATGTAGGATTAATACATAACGGGACTGCATAATAATAACCTGTTTAGTTCAGTAAAGGACTAAGATGAAGATTAACACAGAAGACTGTCCACTGTTAGAATCAGTGCACTCATCCTCACAGCTGTATGAGGGATGCCCGAGGTAATAAAACTTGGAATGCATGTAAAGGAAGGAAGAAAATGTAACTTATACTGAGGTGATTTGAAATAAGGATTAATGAAATTTAAATTCCACTCCACACTTTAATTTGGAGACAACCAGTCTGCTTTGTGCATGGAATCTAGCTCCCACATCAGTTTCCCATGTACTGATATTGTCAGAAGGGGTATTACTGCGTCTGTTATAGGTCAGCTCTGCTGCTGAAACAACTGAATTAGTAGCTGGAGGGTGTGAATTGCAGATTCAAGCCTGCCTAAGAACTTTATGCAGTTTCCTTTCTGAATCATGTATAAACCTTGGTTGAGTGGTGGTGGTGGTAGGGCCGATATGGATATTTAGAAATATTATATGGCTTATGTACAATATGTATACAACAGGCCAAGATAACATATAGAACTTTGCTTCATTTAGTGAGGTATTTTATGAATCAGAAATGGACTTAGCAATATAATTATTCTACAGACTCCCATGCTTTCCTGCTCGCGAAGTCGCGATGCCTGCCTGCTGCTTGGAAAAATAAAAGTAACTGATATGGTACTGCTGCCTGTAATTCCCATTTCCCATTGCTGCTGTATACTTGCTCGCGCCTCGCAGCCGGCCCGACTTGGAAAAAAAAAAACCCAAAACTGATGAGCAACATTACTGAGTCTGCCATTAATGTTCCTGCGGCCTGCCTGGTAAGGTTCAACTTCTCTCGGCGTTTTCGCTGTTCAGTATTCCCGCTCGCACTGCGCAGCCAGCTGGAAATAGGCGGAAATAATGACGCGAGCTCCTTGAGCTCAATTCCGACTGGCTGGAAGCCCTGATGGCGCTGACGTCATCCCGCACGTGATGATGTCAGCTCCGACAGCGTGATTTTTTAAAAAATAAAAATAAATGAAGCAAAAAAATCGTAAATGAAGGGGTGCCAATCGGGAATCGTGGCACCCCTTCATTTGGACCCCAAAACTCAGTAAATACCGAGTAATTCGGTATGGTTGGGAGGTCTGGTTGGCACCCAGGTTCATGACATAACTAAAGAAGGCCTTGTGATTGTCCTTAGTGTCTGGTGCAATTTACCTTTTGAAGCGGGTCTTAGATGAATTCATGAGTGAACATAGCTTCTTGCTAGTACTGATCAGAGATGCCTTCCCTTTTTGGGATTGTGCTCTATCATGTAGTAGCCCCCTCCTTTTGTTGTATAGCTTATTTATGGCTGGGGTCCACCAGACAGGTCCCCTACCTTTGGAGAAGTGAGTCTTGTTTTTATTTGGGATAGCACGATCCATGCATTCCAGGAGGTGTCAATAGAATGTGTTTGTAAAGGATTCAGCGGTCTGAGCCATATTCACCTCTGTCCCAGGGTCTTTGAGGGATACCACCTCGGTTTTGAGAAGTGTGACATTTGCTTTTGGTAAGTTCTTCACGGAGAGTACCTAGGATGGGGGTGGGGACGGGATATGGATGTCCAGTGAGATAAATGTATGGTCTGACCTTACCAATGAGGGGTATACCTCTGGTGTGGAACATAGAGTCCCCATGTTGGTGATGATCAGGTCCAATATGTTTTCCCCTCTTGTGGGTGTGGTGACCAGTTGTGACATAGCATTTGGGTTTAGAAATTATAGCAACCATTGGGCGAGGGTGTTGGGGCTTGAGTAGTATTCCCAGTCAATGTTTTGGTAGTTGAAGTCACCCCATATAATGGTGTTTGTAGAGACCATCATATTCTCCAGTGTTCCCAGGAAAGCTGAGTGGGGTTCCTGAGTTTGGGAGGGTGGTCTGTAGCAGGCTACAAACTGAAAGGCAGTTTTTACCACTGTTAGTTGCACATGTGTGGTCTCTGATGCTTCGTGCAGTGCTACTAACCTGGAGGTGTGTGTATCTGTGATGTATACGGATACTCCCCCTAAATTTGTTGGTCGGTCCAAGTTTTGTGGCCGAAAAGCATGGTATGAGGTATAACCTGGTAGTGCTGGGGTGCTTTTGGGAGCCTGAACCAGGTGTCTGTTACTGCACAGATATCGACATTCTCCATACTGAGGAGAGTCTTGAGTGCGTGCATTCTGAGGTCTAGATATCTGGTGTTGAGCAGCATTACCCATAGTTTATTTTACCTTGTATTGTCTATGGAGGTGAGTTTGTCTTTTGAGCCTTGCCTAAAAAAGGCACTATGGGGGTGGCAACAGCCTTAGCCAGTATTCAAAAGTCCAGGGGTGACAGGTGCAAGCTGTCCATAGCGAAGCTACGTGGCATGTCGAGCATGTCATCCCAGGCTGACAGACACTGGATCCCCTTTGAATGACACCAATATGTTAGCCAACTGTTAAAATTGATCAGCTTGTCTGTATACTGTGCCATCATTCTTGGTGAGGGTAAGATGCTACACAAGGTCAGGGTCATACTGGCCTGGGTTACATGATCAGAGAGCTCTTCTATGTCTCTTGTCATGTAGTCCAGGGAGGAACATCTGAGGTCATTCACACCAGCATGGACAATGATGGAGCCATATTTGTACTTGCTTTGGAGTGACCTGAGTGCATGTGTAATGTGGCGGAACCTGCCACCCGACATTCAGCTCAAAGTGTCCTTCTCCTTGTTCAGCCTGGTGAGTGTGACATTAGTGTGTCTGACAATAGCGTCACCTATTACAGGTGTATTAGGTGTGTTGTTTAGCCCTAAGGGCAGTGACTGTGTGGCACACTGACTTTGTGAACCATGTGATATGTGGGTATTGTTGTGGGGTAGCAGTTGTTTGGGTGTCTGCTTAGGAGGTCTCTGCTGCTTAGGCAGATATTATTTAGAGCCTCCGAGTATGTATTTGTGTGGTAATGTATTTTGTTTGCTGTCGCTATAGGTCTATGTGAGACTGGATTTGTGGTGTGTGTGGTTACCTTCACCACCTGATAGACTGTGCCGATCATGGGTCGAGAGAGCTCAGCCTCCTGTTTGTCTATATAGTTGCATCTCTCACATATATCTGAGTTTGTTGGGAGGAGGTGAGGGTTGTCTGTGTACATAAGGCAGTTGTAACATTGCCTCAAAATTCCCATATTCACCAGCTGGACTGGAGAGTACACACGAAACCAACCTTTGGACATGCCAGGATATTATGATGACATACTCTCTGTTGACTAATCAAACGGGATCAGTAGGGTGTTAAGTGTGTAAAAGAGTATAACAGGGGTTTAGTGCTCAGGTTTGTTGGTGTTTTGGAAAGATTATCTGTGAAGGAGTCCAGACAGAACCATGACACTTCCTTCAGCTATGTCATACATAGCAATGTACACTCATATATGCCCTGAGTCAGGGCCAACTGTACCTGACTGACAATGCCGACATCCTGTCAGACAGGCACATACATACATACTCACCTCCCACTGACAAAAGTCCCTATCATCATACCAGGAGATATCACATGTAGAATGGGTAAACAGCTCCTTCCAAAGCCGAAAACATGGCATCAATTGCATTACATTATTTCCCTATATGTGTCATAAGTGAACTACAGAACAAACAGACCGTGCACCTGAACAGTCTGTTGAGCCTCACCCTCTCTACAGAATCTGAAACTGTTGAATGTGTTACAGCAATATATGGCACACCCCACAAGTGCTGGTGCACAACAGACCATGGGAACTATAGTCCTAGAAGCCTATGAAGTCTGATCTGCAAGGCCATTGAGTCCATCATGATTGAAGTCATAAACAGAGCTATTGGAAGCCGAAAAACACACAGCCCTACCTACTGTGGTATGATCATGGGCAGATCATGGTTCCCAAACCTGCTAGACTGTTTGCAAGGCAGCCACCCAGGACACACATCACTGAAGGGAGCTACACACGTCCCACATAGACTCTGAGTAGCCCTTTATCAACATCACAGACACATGTTGTATCCACAAAATTAACAACCTGTGCATAAATATGTATTGTCATATGAAGGAATGGCAATTTGTCCACAGAGAGATCACACAAGCTAAGAATTGTGGAGCCCTGTTCAAGCTGTTAACACCTGTTGACCCACATGGTTCATTCCTGGGATTGCATAAAACAAAGTGCACACACATTACCATGTCCAGTCTGATGATGTCAGCATCCTACAAATATAGCAGGAGAAAAGAAAACACCCAATAAAGCATATAGTGCATTGTGTTAATGCGTATCTCTGTAGTATCATAACATAGTTAGTTAGGGGTTTGAATCCTGCAATTGCTCAGTGTGTGTGTGATTACCTGTGAGAGGAGTGCCCTTTTTGGAGACTAGGAAAACGCATTAAAAGATGTAGATTCCTCTTTGGCAAGTCTGATGATGTCAGTATCCCACATATACAGCAGTGGAAACAAATTTTGCAAATAAAGCATATAGCGTGTTGTGTTAATGCGTATCTCTCTAATATCATAACATAGTTAAGTAGGGATTTGAATCCTGCAATTGCTCAGTGTGTATGTGTGGAGGTGGTGTATGTGTGTGTGTAATTTTCTGTGATAGGTGTGCCCTTTTTGGAGACTAGGAAAACACATTAAAAGAGGTAGATTCCTCTTTGGCAAGTCTGATGATGTCAGTATCCCACAAATACAACAGTGGAAATGAATTTCACCAATAAAGCATGTAATGCGTCATGTTAATGCATATCTCTCTAGTTTCATAATATAGGTAGGTAGGGGTTTGAATCCTGCAATTACTCAGTGTGTGTGATTCCCTTTGAGAGGAGTGCCCTTTTTGGAGACTGGGAAAACACATTAAAAGAGGTAAACTCCTCTTTGGCAGGTCTGATGATGTCAGTATCCCACAAATACAGCAGTGGAGATGAAAACTCCCAGTAAAGCATGTAGCATGGTGTGTTAATGTGTACCACTCTAGAATCGTAGCATAGTTAGGTAGGGGTTTGAATCCTGCAATTGCTGAGTGTGTGATTTTCTTTGAGAGGAGTGCCCTTTTTGGAGACTGAGAAAACACATCCAAAGAGGTAATCTCCTCTCTGGCAAGTCTGATGATGTCAGTATCCCACAAATACAGCATTGGAAATGACAACACCTCCGTGGATATGCATACAGACCCCTTCTTGCTTTTGTGATGCACTGAGGGACATCAGCATACCTTTGGAAATATGAATACCAAAGGACAGATGACATAACATGTGGCTGTATGTACACATCGGTACCCCTGCTACATGTTGTGGGCTACTACCAATGTGGTACTGTCAGGATACTATGTATAGTAAATGTGGATGACTATGCTATAGTTGGCTTATAGCTTTACAGCATGGGTTGGTCAACAGGTATCTGTCTGTATGATACCCTTGTAGAGGATAAGTGTCTCATCCGGAGAATGCATTGTAGGCCACTGTATGCATTACCAGATCTGGATGGACATATCCCTAGTGTGTTTGCTTGTACCTAGGATGACTACATGCCAAACAGGAGTGGTACCAGGAATGGGTTGCGGCCAATACCACTGGTTACTGGTAGAGTATAGTACCGGAAGGACTCAAATGCTACTGTGTATCCTACATCTGTGTGTCAGTTGTCAAGACATCATCTAATGATTGGGTAAAATCAGGCTGTTGAGGTTATGTATACTACCAGAATGCAAACCAATGACCGATATAAATAGTATCACCCACAGCATAGTGTCACCAACACATGTGTACCCAAGTTGTAACATATGTGTAGTAAAATGCATACTGGCCACCAATAGGAAATATGAAGTGTTAACACTGTGTAATACAGGGTATGTCACCCTTCCCATGTATCCACTATGCACATACATGCAGACAGTGCACTGCCAACATGTTCACAAATGTACACCTGCAAATCTGTACTGCACACATCACACACGTACCATCCACTCACCAACACATGCTGCCAGTACCGCACATATCAGCCAAGTGGCACATGGATGGATAATACATTCTTGGAATTAACACTGGTGTAAACAATACTACATTGATAATCATAGCTTTAATGCATCATGCCTGCTCAGATATACCTACAAGGATATTAGTACACTTTGCAGTTGACAACATGCTAACATTGCTACACTGCTATTAGGTCACCCTGTACATCAGCACCATGTAAGCCTGTTCCTGCATTATTGTCACAGATGACAGGAGGTGGCACAGTTTCATCATATGCACAGGGTGTGTTATTGGTTTGCCAGAGCCCGACAATGACCCATCCAATCGACATGTATGTGTGTGTGTGTGTGTGTGTGTGTGTGTGTGTGTGTGTGTGTGTGTGTGTGTGTGTGTGAGGGACAACAGTACAGTATGGATCAATGTTGGTGTAATGTGTGTGTGTACGTGTTAGCCCTAGGTGTTTGGTTTATGTGTGTGTGTCTGCATGCACACAGTTCCACCTTGTGGCTGCCAAATACGGGAGGTTGTGGGACAGCCACAGACTGTACCTGCCAGGCTGTACAGATCACTGTCTCTGGCCACGGACACAGTATCTGTGCCTGCCAGGGGTGCCACGGACAGTATCAGGTACTAAGCCAGACTGGGTACTATCGTCAGAGGCAGGGGGATGTCGACTGGACCCATGTCCCTGCTGGGACTGGCCAGAGCCACGTGTATGTGGTCATCTAGGACGGTCTATTTACAGCCCAGCCCCAACATTGCTGGGGCTGGTACTGTCACTACGGGAGCGGCTGGGACTTGTGTGTCATCCGCGACGACTGCCAGCTGATGATGTTGCTGGCATACGTCTACGTCAACATCTCAGCCGTCCTGTACTGTCCAGGCACATGGACATTACATTGTGGAGGACATCTAGTGTCTCCCCCAATGTCTATCAATGACCTCGGTGTAATTACGGATGGCACGGTCATGGATACTGTCATTGATAGTGGTGTTGTGAGCCCTCTGTGCCCTTAGTCCCTGCCTGGTGTACCGTTCCATACATGCCTGTGCCCGCATTACAGCCCGGAACATACCTGAGGTTGTGAGACCTGTGGGGGCACTTCTGAAAGGGGCATTAGGACCAGCAGTGCTACCACGAGAACCCCTGGACATATGCCTATGTGGTACCATTCCAGCTGTCTGGGTATGGCTGCTGTGTGGGGTTGCATGTGCCATAGATACCACACTATCCTGGTCGATGCCTACTGTATGCTGTTCCTCCGCTAAGGCCATTGGTGTTGAGGGATGTATCGGCAGTATGAATGTGCGCATAGATGGGGTGGACAGCTGTGTACTGTCGATTGGTGGACCAATGACAGACCCTGAAAAACCTGCCTGTGCCACTACACATGTGTCATCATGTCCACTATTTGTGGCAGTGACTTCAGGTTCCCTGCTGCACTCATCCAATAATACCTCAGCACCTGTGAGAGGAAGACAGGAAACACACTTCACAATCTGTACAGGATGTTAGCACACATGAACACATGAACACATGCACACATGCACACATGAACACATGAACACATTCACACATGCACACATGAACACATACACACATACACACATGCACACATGCACACATGAACACATGCACACGTGAACACATGAACGCATGCACACATGCACACATGCACACATGAACACATGAACACATGCACACATGCACACATGCACATATGCACACAAATACACTACTCAGTCAAGTTGACACACACACACACACACACACACACACACACACACACACCAACAGCAATATGGAACATATTCATTAGTGGCTGATGGTGGAGTACAGTATCACAAGCCAAAGAGTCCTATCACACGTGTCAGCATGCATGATGTGTGTTGCTCAACAGCATGCAGTGCGAGTGTAGAGAGTCCTTGTTGATAACAGTATACATGTCGTTGATGCATGTGTGTTGTTCAATGATTGGCCTCACCCTGGAACACAATGTGTACATGGACACAACATTGCTTTGCAAGTCTGAAACACTTTCCAATGTCCTGTGCACCATCACTCATAAGTATACATACCATGGCCGGATGCACACAACTGTCAGGTGTATAGCAATGAATGCTATGTGTAGTACTGTAGTTACTCTAACTGGATGTAGTGTAGTACCATGAGCCATCATCAGGCAGCATCATGTGGTCACTCAAGGCCACTAATGTATGTCACACTGGCAACTATCTTGCTGTACCTGATCTGCACCACTTTGGCTACATTAACCATTTCACAGCCAGTTGTTACATGGGTATGTAAGGTGTTCAATAGGGAGCATTGCCTAACATGAATGTGTTGTCTGTTGAAGCATGTCACACCGCCCTATGATAGGCCTCTACCCCTCAGGTATAGTATGTGTGCTGTGTTGATGACATTTGGGATACTGGAGTATGACCTTACAGCAGGTGTGTACACATGCCATGTGTATCATATTAACACTTACTGCATATGACAAAGTGGTGTATGTTGTGTGCATGTGTATTGACTCTGCCTATACAATGTCCACTACAGTGTACCACAATTGGTTGGGATGCTCTGTGTATTGCATGTGTTTGAGGCAGCTACTCATGTTACTGGGATGGGCATAGTCCCACAGAGAACATGCAGAGCATGCATTATGTGTAGGTGTTTTGCATGTGTATATGGCCTACAAGTCTCCTATGACATGCACATGTTATATGCTATATTAAATGTAGAACACTCACCAGCATGGGTCTGCTGTCTTGCTATCACACCAGAGAGACCTACAAGGATATGAGACAGTTTGTCAGTGTCAACAACTATGGCATTGCTGCTGTGTGTTTCCAATTTTACAGTAGTACAAGAGGTGACAGTCACAGGCATACAAATTATGTTCCAAATTATCAGTATTGCATGACACCAGGCTCCACATCTTCTGAATACACAGTACACATCTAATAAATGCATGTTCTAACAATTGAGCTAACAGTAGTCTACAGATATGCCATGTTACCTGCACGCTCTGTATCTACGTGCTGGGTGACTCCAGCCTCCATGATGACATATGTCTGTTGTACTGGTTGGCCAGGAGCCACCATGCTGAGGAGCAGCTCTTCCACTCTGGTGAGGGGGGATGTGTTGCTGCACCACCACCTGTGGCAAGCTGTTGTCTGTGGACATCAGAGGCATGCTGCCGGACATGTCTGATTAAATCACTGCAGTGATGGCGTACCTGCTCATAAGTCTGGTTATGCATGCCTACATCATTCACCCGATGGACAACATCCTGCCACAGTGCAGTGCACCCATGCTGGTCCTGGCTGGATCTGGAGAACAGCAGGTTGTGATGATGTATCAGGGCATCAAAGATGACTTCCTCCTCCTCAGGGGAATAGGCAGGTTTCCTGTTGTGAGACATATCCCTGGAAGACAATAAAACAGTAATTGTGAGCAAGTCATGTGGCACACTTAACAGTGCCAGGTGCACTCGCCAGCTGAGGAGGGACAGGTGGGTCCACTGGGACCGGCCTTCCCATATGTTCTGTGATTAGGTGTGTTTAATTACAACATAAACAACAGCATTCCAAATTAGTTGTAACAGCATGCAATAATATTCCCATTAACCCAACACACCAAGGTTCCAACAGTTGAACAGCAAGCATAACACATGCATATATTGAACAACAGTGGACATTCCAACAGCATGCAGGGATGATTAGTGGCAACAGGCCACCATGATTGTGGTGTTTGAACAGGGCACATGCATCAAAGTGAATGCAGATATTTATAGAACAATAGGACATATGTCCCAAAAAATGTTTTGAGATTACACATATCCACTGAGTTGTGGAATTGCATTGTTTATGCACATACAGTAGGGTGTAGAAAGAAACCTCAATTAACATCTTATAAGTACTTTTAGTCTACACTACATTCCTATTAACTACAGGTGTATATCCCCTACATGTATTATTACACTTGCCAATATGCATTAGGTTGTGTAATGGGTTTGGCTAGTTCATTATATACCTGACCTATATCTGACATACTAACTGTCCAAGATGCAGATGTTACTGCTACATATTTATTGATTGTATTTATATTTCTTTATCTACATATCTGCATGTGTTCACATGACATTTTCAGTTAGATTTGTATAGAACCCTACATTTCGTGTAGCACACTCACATTTCTAGGGATCTAATTAACAAGCTACTCGTGTGCCAGATTTACTTATGCATGCCAGCCAGTAACTGACTGTTGAGGAATGTATATATGCTTCACAGCTACTGGCACTTCCATCAACCACTTTAGATGGGACTGCCCAACTGTGGGTTGCCAGCACTTATTAAAACAGTACTATTTATATAATGCAAGGGTACAACAACATTTCAAAGTAAGTGACACAGACACACTCCAGGTTTTATACCTTTATTAATTACATTACACACTTTTCCACAGGCTCTCTCCTTTATTTGATATTACAGTGCATATGGAAGACATATTCAAGACATATTATACCTTTATTAATAGGCTAGAACACTCTTTTTCAGGCTCACTCACTTATTTTATATGACAGTACATGCAGAGATATTATTCTGGACATATTTTACTTTTCTTAATGGGTTACTACACTCTTTTCCTGGCTCTCTGACTTATTTTATATAACAGTACATGCAGAGGAATTATTCAGGGCATTTTATGGCTATATTATTGGGCTACAACACTTTCTTTCAGGCTCTTGCACCTATTTTATATAACAATACATGCAGAATAATTACTAACCTGCCTGGTGGCACAGCCTTAGCAGCCTATCTGCATAGGCTTGCTGATTCGCAGCACGGACACCTGCAGCTGTGAAGTAAATGAAGGGATATTGAGACATACCTGTCCATTATACAGAATCAATTAGCATGTCTTACATACTGCATTCCATGGCTACCTACTCAGTATTGGGGCATCTTGCATCCCACGGGCCTCCTATATCCATTGGTTCAGTAGGTCCTGCTTCCATCTCTTCAGGTCTGCATGGTGGTGACGGACCTGCTCACCAGTCCGAGGAACACCTGTGACACTGGTGAGGTCTTGAGCTAACCGGTTCCAAGCCTCTGCCTTTTACTCCGTCCCTTGGAACTGGCCCTGCAGGAGTCTTGACTCATGACTTTGGACAAGGAGCCAAACCATGTATTTCGACTCCTTGATACCCCAATGTTGCACTCTAAAGCATGTACCCTCTCCAGCACCAGCCATTCTAACTGCAGATGGGAGCTACAATCAGTTATGGCGAGTATTCCTGACTATGGGGCTTAAATATGCCGCATTTCCCGCACTTTTTTGTGATTGGCCATTTTTGAAAATTCTCGGCTGACTGCAGACCTGCTTAGTAATGGTTAATCTACCATTTATAAGTATATGTATGTTAACAGTGGTTGTTTATCTTAAGTTGTCATGGCTTAGTGGTTCAGTACTTTGATTGTGGTGCACACAGTCCTGGGTTCGAACCTTGTCATTGCATTTTATTTTACTACTGTCCAGACAGGCTAGGGGGTGTGGCTGTGTTTAGGCAGCTTTGCTCTACGTTGCTCCATGTTGCCCTACGGTGTGCTGGTTGGCACGGCGCGCACCTCCGCACAAACCGATTGCGCTGGGTAAAGCGCTATTTAGCAATGGGCAATGCTATTGCGCTAGGTAGAGCATTGCTTAACTACGGGCAACTATATTGTGCTGGGTAAAGCGCTGCTTAACTGCGGGCAATTATATGTCAGGATCCTTTATAAATATACATTTTGTACACTGATACATAGGCCATTTCAATGCGTTTTAGTAAAATTTTAATCATATATGTCAGGAATTATTTCATATACTAATTTAGAACATAAATAGGAATGGGAATTGTGGGACTCGAACCGTGAACGCCTCTTTTTTATGCAAATGCTCTACCACTATGCTACTGCTATTTGGCATAACTTGCATAAACATTCCTTCTTATGCTCTTCCATGTCAGGATTGCTAACTGCAGTTAAGCAATGAGCACACCCGTGCACACACGCACAAATATGGGCAGCTATATCAGGAATTAGAAAAAAAAAATAATGTTTTACTTTTTATAACTGTGCTGGAGGTTTACAATGTCAGGGAGTGTGGTATTGGGTACATGGACATTTGAGCGGACTCGCTCTTGTGTGTTGACATTTTGCATTTCGGACACTTGCAGGGGCGTGGACCTTTAGACTGCTCGGCAGTTGGACACACCCCCTGCTTTCCTGCACGGTCCGTGTTAGACTTGGAGTTGAGTCAGCATGCCCTCATGAATATTTATGGCACGCTGACGTCATACTGTTCAGCTGCAGCCTCCGAGTAAGACTTATTTAGTCTTACATGGAGGGTTCGTGAATCCGGGGGTAAGTGTTGACAAAACATTACTTGACAAACAGTAGTGATTTCACACACACACACACACACACACACACACACACACACACACACACACACACACACACACACACACACACACACAATGTTCCATTTTCTTTGTCTACATTTAAAATAATTAATGAGTTGAGAAAATATATGCTGTGTGCAAAAATTATGAATATGGAACAGTGCAGAGGAAGGACTACAGATGATTACTTCTTGTATACAAAATCTTGTATACAAGTACGCATTAGCAGAGGTGTCTGTACTGAAAGCTGCAGCCTCTGTCTTCTCATTCACCCTAGTAGAAATGTTTACATCCCAGAAGGATATCATGTTGATCCTTAATTTATGTCTGACATATAAACCCCACATATTAGAATTTAATTGGTTCATGAATTTAACCACAACAGTTTCCTGACTTTCCATATCATCAATAATTAGGAACAAACACAAAATAAAACATTTTTTTCAATCCAGCCCAATGTATGTTTTACTTTACTGATGCATTGCTATAAACAAGTTTGTAAATATTTGCCATTATCGTTATAAGAGTAAATCACATCATCTAAAGAAACAGACATGCTGTCAACCAAATCATCTTTATTTTACAAACATTTTAATGCATGTAAATGCAGCTCACCTTGTGTGGATCTGTACAGTTCTTCAGCATTTACGGTGGCAAAATCCTAAAAATTTCTCAAACTGCAGCTTCTATTTTATTTTAAAAAATATTTAGTCTTTTCATATACCTGGAAATACTAAATCAATGGTTCCAAGTGAGAATTTATATAATATCCAACGTTTTCTGTAATAAATTTCTCACAGTAATAATGGGGCAGATTGTGAGAAGGCAGTTCACATTTTTTATCTCTATTAGGTATGACATATGAACATAGAACAACATGAAAGTGCCACTGGTATCACATGCTGTGGTGTGAATGTCAAGTTATACACAAGCAGTACTTCCTGCCACTAAGGCTAGAACACTTCTAGAGACTTCCAGTATTCCTAAGGTATAACTGTATCACAGTATAATGGTGAATAATTAGTCTTATCACTAGCAGCAAGATTCTTGCCAGCAAGCAACAGATCAGGCTTTCCCACTTAGCCAGACAATTCTAAGAGGCCATGGCTTTTATTTTCTTCAACAGTTTATTCAGTCTACTAATTAATACTAGAGCAGCACCTTGACAACCAGAAAAGAACCAGAAAACGAATCAATTTCCTCATATGCTGGAATCAATATAATCTCTTTTCTACTGCAGGCACAGAACAGTCACTATAAACTGACAGCACCAGACATTAGTCTGTTAAATAATCACTCTCCATCTTTGACATAATCTGAGCTGCTCATATAACCTGCTCATGGATGAAGTTATTACACATTTTGCAATTCAGACAATTCACACCTCAGGTGGATAACACATTTCTGCCAAAATACTAAGGGTTCCGCTAAAAGTTATTCAGATAGTAATCATATTTAACATGACTAAAACAACAAATAAAACACTTACAGACACAACTTCAACATACATAGAAAGCGTCCTAAACTTATGTCTTATAGCACTTAATGGTTGGAAATGTAAATGGTATTCACAAAGTCAACTACTGCTGTAATCCAGTCTGGTATCAAAAAGGCAAGTAGCTACCTACAGCAGCAATGCAAATAATTATGGGTACTATTGTAACAAGATATTACATAATAAATACTACTGACTATGGGTACTCCTTAATTTTTCTGCAGATTCAGTACCACTAAAGTGGTTCACCAGTGGTACCATTATCATTATATCTCATAAAATAAGACTTTCACTTTCCAGAAAGATACTACAGGAGCAGTAATAAAAGTGAAAGTCCTAACAGTGTGCCAGTGATTTATAGATTCATAAGTGTGAACTAGGCTAATGGCCCTGGAACCTTTATAAGCCTAGCCCATAGAAGTGCCCTGGCATCATGCCACCTGATGTTAGTTCCCAGTGCCTCTATCAAGAAGAGCCACTGGAGTGATGTCCGAGATGAACTTTCTATTTCCCATCCACTCATCAAGATTTCTCATGAAGAGGGCCAGTGAGGTGCTCTGCTTGACACGTATGAGAAGTCTATTCCAGAGCACGGGCAGTCTCTGGGTTATGAACCTGTCCCTCCAGCATGTTCTGTTGATTCTGGTAATGAGGTTGAGGTCTCTGGAGCACGTGGTGTGGAGGGACTGAGAATTCTTTAGATGTAGCATTTCTAACAGAGCTGGGTCAGACATGGCTTTGTAAGTCAAGCAGAGATCGTCTCTTAGTAGATGATATGAGGCAGAGAATAGCTGGAGTTTTTTTAGTCTGTCCATGTAGGACATGTGTTTAAGGACCAGGATCCTCTTTGTGAGGTACGTTTGTGGCCTTTCTAGCTCTTGCATGTGTCTAGTGAGGTACATGCCAAATGGGGCATTATACTCAATGACTGGCCTAATGAAGGAAGAGTACAGAGAGATGATGACCTCTTTCTTCCTGGATGCAAAACCCTTGGTAATGAGATGTGCCATATAGAAGGAATTTCTGACCACAGTGGCAATGTGGTGGTCAAAGGAGAGGTTGCTATCAACTGATGCTTTCCTGACTTTCAGGGCCAGTGTTAGAATTTTGGGGGCCCCCCAACAAATGTCAAGCTGGGGGCCCCATAAGCACTTCTACTCTAAGTATCACCCACTCACTGTCACCACTCCTAAGCAACCTTTTAGTTCAGGCTGCAAACTTTTAGGAGACGTATGCACAGACTTGACCTGTAGATACAACTGGACAAGCCTTTTGGCAACTGGTGCCCTAGGCAAAAGGTCTCCACAGCACCCCCCAACTTCACCCTGTGCCCCCATCCTGGTCTATCAGCACCATCCAGATTACTGGAAAGATGCCTCTGCTAGAGCAGCACCCTAGGTGGCCACTTAGTTGGCCTATGCCTAAGGCCGGCTATGGATACAGTGCTCTTACATGTACCACACTATGCCGGCCCATTTCACAGAGGGACATTAACAGTTAATGGCATTTAGTTGCAGCAATGAAACATTACATCTCTATGCACAGGGTTGGACTAGGTGAAATGACACCCTAGGTTGTTTCTCCCCCCCACACACACACACACACATCCTCCCGTGATCCTCTCTGTTTCCTCCCATCTTGGGCTCCCCATACCATACACATTAATTTGTTCATCCATTTCTCACATTTTGTCTTACTCTTCAGCTTTTTCACGAAGCTGTAACTTTTTGTGTGCTCTGAAGTGTACTTTAAAGTTTTTTTTTCTATTTACACAACTTTTTCATCCAATGATGGCTTAAACAGAAATTATGATTAAGGAAAGAAATACTATATCTTGTTGTTCAGCTCTATTTTTTTCTTGCATCCTTTCAGCGCACCTTTCCTGACCAAGACAGTACAGTAATAGCCATTTAGGAAATAACTCACTTAAGCCTGTGCCCCTAAAAGTCATAAGGGTTATAGATGCTCTGAGATGCATTTTACAGCATTTCCCAAACCTTTATTCCAATGGTGGCCTAAACAAAAATCATCAGTAAGAAAATAATTTCAGCCTTATTTTTGTTTTCTTTCAAGGAAGACATGAATTGTGCCCAAGGCTTAATATTCAAAGTTGACAAAATAGTAGCTCACAATAAACTAACAAGACAAATGTGAGGATGCACAGGTCCTATTTGAGAATACTGCCTGTCTCCGTAACACCCCAAAAAAGACAGGCACTGTCTATGTATCCCTCTGGTGTTAGACTGGGATGAAAGAAGAGATTAAAATTGCCATAGTCATGCAGTTCAAGTGACTTTTGGCATACATATACATAGCATGTCTCCCCACTCCTCACCCCTAACTTCCAAAAGGCAGCCACCTGTATACATGCCTGATGTGTGTGTGAGAAAAATGGGGGAAAAAAAATTAATAGTTACAGTATGTATTCTACTTTGCTGGTTCTAGATGGTGCAACACCCCTACAAAAGCAATAGTAACCTTCTTTGTCAACATCTGAGGTCTGAGAGAAAGTAAAAAAAAAATAATGACCACACTATCTCCAGCCCAAACACAAGCTATAATGATCTTCTGTGCACACTTCTAAGGTTTGACTGTGCTGAAAATTAAAAAATCACCACACAATCCCCACCCACATAACTTACAACAACTTTACACACACACACACACACACACACACACACACACACACACACACACACACACACACACACACATTTGAGCAGGGCTGGTTTTATAATGTGTGCAGATGAGAGCAGAGGCCATTATCAGCTTTATCCTAACAGGGTCTTGTCTCATCACTGTTCCGGTTAAAGCACATAATCAGAAAATGAATATGCTTTTTCTCTTCCTTTTTCCCCAACCACAACAGCTGTTGTGGGTTCCCAGCATAGTTAAGGATAATTAAGGGCCCCCCTGTATCCATTTATACAAACCGAGGACTGGGCAGACTATAAAAGATCTAAGTGTCTGAATGTACTGCAATATACTAAATGCCTTAATTTTGAAATATATTTACTTGTTAGCTGCATTTTTTTAGATACCCAGGTGAATAATGTATGTGTCCCAGCATTATTGGGTGTGTGCATGTGATATTTTTTTATACACACACATACACACACACACATCATTGCAATACTAGTTTTGTACTTATTTCAGCAAATAGCAATAGACTGAGCAACACTTACTGCCATACCAGATCAGTGACTGTTTTTTTAGCAGTCAACAAACAGAAGCAAGGGAAGTCATGTTTATTTACTTCATTGAGGAGTAATGCATACCTGTCACTGCCCCTAATTTCATAGACTTCCCTATTTTTGCCTCATAATTTTGCTCTGTCCTTCCTAAAACATTTGATTTGTTGCTAAATCATTCAGGATTACAGATAGTCAATGAATCCAGACATTAGAGTTTTTTACTTCTTTTTATCCAAAAAAATGCATGTTGATGCAAAAGGTGTTATTCTATTACTCTTTTAAGTGAATTAGAGTAATATTTGAAACATGTCCCTGATTCTGAGCCTTTATTCTGCTATTATTTTTGCCACTGTGCAAAATTCTTTAGAAAGAAGTTAAGAGTTATAGTATCTAGTGTTCTGCCAGACTCCTTGAAAGAGAAAAGCATCCCTTAAAACTGGAAGCATTTGCAGTTCTTAAAATCCAAGGGTTGCACTGAGATCAGTCACTCTGGGCTGCTGATCTCTGGTGCTTACCTTGCTCATGTTAATTATCAGCTTTATCCTAATAGAGTTATATCATACCCCTATTCAAGTTAAACAGAGTAATCAGGAAATTAATACTTTTTTCTCTTCGCCTTTCCCCAACCAGCAGTAGCTATTGTGGGGCCCTCACAAAATCACAGTGACAACGAGCCAAAAAAACAAAAACAAAAAACAAAAACATGGGATGAGTGAATCTTGAAAATCACTTTTCTCCTTTAAACTTGTTTTTTTAGGGGGGCTTGCCTCCTCTGAACCCCTTACACCCCTATAGATATATATATATATATATATATGCCAACTCCAGTATTCCAAGAAAATGCATCTCGGACTTAGAATAAAGTCTGTTCTTTCGACCATTTTGCTCTCCATATTTTGGGACTCACTCTAGTAGGTCCCGACATTTCAGATGGTTACCTGGTTGGCCAGACATATCACAAAATATCAAGATATGATAACCTGCTGTGGTTGGGGGAGTAGGGGGTTCCTAGCAACTGCAGGGTTCCCTCTGGTGCCTAAACCCGGCTTTGCTGACTTTAATCAGTACTTGGAACATAGCAGTAAAGAAATGTGTAAAGAGAATAACAGGCAGGGAATGGGAAGTAAAGATGTACTGCATCTGTCATTCAGCTCATTACTTGTGGTCAGCAGGAAGTTGTCACTTCACACCAATAATATCCATTTTCCATAAATATAGTGAAAAATTATGCAGTCATGTATCACCCATGCCCATTAACTTACTTTCTTAAAATGATTTTCTTATTTGCTCAGTCACATATACATTTGATTTCCTCAGCACATTCACAAGTGAAACATAGCATCAAGGCTTAATTTACTCTCTTTTAGTATGATATTACAAAGGGGCCTTAAAATAGTTTGTTTCAATATTCCACCTCTTACCAAAACAAGAGGTCGAAAAACTATTGACATTTAAAAGACAATTAATAAAACTCTAACAAAAATTACATTTTAAACGTTAAGTAGACACATACTCATTTTCTAAGTGCAATAAGGAGCTCCAGCATGGGCATTAAACACAATGTTTGAGGCAATGGGAGGCCTTCCATTTGTGACATCAGGCTTTTCAACAAACACAGCCAGCATTTTATTGCAGTGACTGACCAGTTCGGTATTTGGTCGGTAGCAAAAGTACAACCTTTTTGAAGCAACTAAGCATATAAACATGCACTATACATTGAACATTACAATAATTTTGTTCAACCAACTAAATACATAAAGTTAACACACAAAATAGATAACACTTACTTACTGCCTTTCAAATTAACAAATCATAAACAACTGTACAACAAGTATAACACCTGCATTATAATACAGCATTTAAACATGGACTTTCAAGTCAATGTCTAAATATTGTTTTCAGGGTTTTCATGCTAAGATAACCAGTGGCTCCAGGATGGTACTCTGTTAGTAGTCCTGTACAGGTCACATATTTGATACTTTGGGTAGCAGTTCTTTAAGAAATGTTTTAGCAGGGGTGAATCAATTTATTTATTTATTATTTATTTGCAGTTTGTTTATTGGGATAGTCCACTGCGCTGAGAAGAGCCCATTTTCAATGGAGACCCAGGGAGAAAACCTCCATAAAAACATTATATAATGTAAAACAAAACAGCTCCATAAAAACATTATACAATGTAAACAAATCATTGCCATTAAGTAATACAGTAAAACAGAAGAACATAGTCTGAAACATTACAGTTTACAATAGAAATTTTAAAAAGAAAATTAATAAAAACATTAGTAAATATTCACAACTACATTTAATTAAACAATGGAAATATAACAGTATAACAAAAAATTGTATCTGAGTTATAGTAGGGTAGGGGATAAGAGGAGTTAAGTGTGGAAGTGAGAAAGGAGGGTATAGTAAGGAGAAGTAGTGTAAGAGTAAAGAGGTAGAGAGAAAGGTGGTGAAGCAGTGTAGCTGCAGCATGAAGAATGAGAAGAGAGAGTGAGGAAGAGACATAAAACGGGGTATAATGCAGAGGGGAGTTATGTGGGGTGAGAGCAGGAACATTTCCAGATGGATGTGAGATGGGAATGAAGCAAGGTCTTAAAGGTAGTGTGGTTGGGTCTATATTATATTATCGAAAGGAACGAATCTCGAACAGCTTAAATATCAAAATTGCCGTTCATTGATTTTTTTTGTTAGATTGCGGTACAGTGAAGATCAGGAATTTTGCCCTTTCCTCACTGTAGTGCGGTCTCGGAGTTGGTATATATAATTAGCAGTGGGTGAGGGGGGTGCAGCCCTCCACAAATGCGATTTCAATGAATGGCAATTTCGATATTTAAGCAGTTCGAAATTCGTTCCTTTCAATGTTATGATATGGACCCCATGTGGTTATGGGTGGTGCAAATAAGAGGTGGCAGAGAGTTCCAAAGGCATGCAAGAGAGAAGGATACTATATGTTTGCCTGGTAGGTGGGCAGGCTTGTGCAGTTCAATTAGATTCTGGTTATTGGATCTTAGGAGTTGTCGGGTAGATGCATTTTGAGAAAGGAGGCAAAGGAGGGGCAGAGACAGGGATAGAAGATAAGTTTGTGGGCATGAATGAGTTGAATAGAGGTAAGAATATTGGGCAGTAATGACCAATTTGGTTTGTGTAGGGAATTATAGTGGTGGGTGGAGGATTTATAGCTGGTAGCGAACTTAGAAATTTTGTTGTAACTGGAAGAGAGTTTTGTCTATAGAGAAGATTGAAGGTTAGTAAGAAGTGGGCACCATATAAGAAGGAAGGAATTTGGTATGAAGAATGGAAAGGCTGTTAGTCCAGATGACATACCTGTGGAAGCATGGAGGTGTTTAGGTGAAATGGCAGTGGAGTTCTTAACCAGATTGTTTAATGAAATTTTGGAAAGTGAGAGGATGCCTGATGAATGGAGAAAAAGTGTTTTGGTACCGATTTTTAAGAATAAGGGTGATGTGCAGAGCTGTAGTAACTACAGAGGGATTAACTTGATCAGTCACAGCATGAAGTTATGGGAAAGAGTAGTGGAAGCTAGGTTAAGAAGGGACATGATGATTAGTGATCAGCAGTATGGTTTCATGCTGGGAAAGAGCACTGCAGATGCGATGTTTGTTCTGAGAGGGTTGATGGAGAAGTACAGAGAAGGTCAGAAGGAGTTGCATTGTGTTTTTGTAGACTTAGAGAAAGCATATGACAGGGTGCCTAGAGAGGAGTTGTGGTATTGTATGAGGAAGTCGGGAGTGTCAGAGAAGTATGCAAGAGTGGTACAGGATATGTACAGGGGTAGTGTGACAGTGGTGAGGTCTGCGGTGGGAGTGATGGATGCGTTTAAGGTGGAGGTGGGATTACATCAAGGATCAGCTCTGAGCCCTTTCTTATTTGCAATGGTGATGGACAGGTTGACAGATGAGATCAGACAGGAGTCCCCGTGTACTATGATGTTTGCAGATGACATTGTGATCTGTAGTGAGAGTAGGAAACAGGTGAAGGAGACCCTGGAGAGATGGAGATATGCTCTAGAGAGAAGAGGAATGAAGGTCAGCAGGATTAAGACAGAATATATGTGTGTAAATGAGAGGGAGGATAGAGGAATGGTGAGGATGCAAGGAGCAGAGGTGGTGAAGGTGAATGAGTTTAAATACTTGGGATCAATAGTTCAGAGTAATGGTGAGTGTGAAAGAGAGGTGAAGAAGACAGTACAAGCAGGATGGAGTGGGTGGAGAAGAGTGTCAGGAATGATTTGTGACAGACAAGTACCAGTAAGAGTGAAAGGGAAGGTCCACAAGAGGGTAGTGTGACCAGCTATGTTATATGGGTTGGAGACAGTGGCATTGACAAAAAGGCAGGAGTTAGAGCTGGATGTGACAGAGTTAAAGATGTTAAGATTTGAACTGGGTGTGACGAGAGTGGACAGGATTAGGAATAAATATATTAGAGGGTCAGCCCAGGTTGGAAGGTTTGGAGACAAAGCCAGAGAGGCAAGATTATGTTGGTTTGGACATGTGCTGAGGAGGGATGCTGAGTATATTGGGAAAAAGATGCTAAGGATGAAGCTACCAGGTAACAGGAAAAGAGGAAGGCCTAAGATAAGGTTTATGGATGTGGTGAGAGAGGACATGCAGGTGGTTGGTGTGACAGAGCAAGATGCAGAGGACAGGAAGAAATGGAAACAGATGATCCACTGTGGTGACCCCTAACAGGAACAGCCAAAAGAAGATGATGATGATGATGTAGCGAGAACAAACCTAGTGGAGGAAGTGAGGTAGTGGTTGTGGCGATAAAGCATACCAAGTTTCTGGTGGGTTTTCTTGACATTAGCTTGTAGGTGGGTATCAAACTTAAACTGTTCGTCAATGAGGACACCTAGAAGCTTGGCATGGGGTACTACTTCGAGAGAGGTATTGTTTTGGCTAGTACTGGAGAATGAGTTCTTGTCTATAGTGGTGTTTTTGAGGAAGTAAATATCATGAGTTTTGTGTTTGATGGATTGAGTGCTAGGTGATTATCTAACATCCAGCACTCAGTAGAAGACAAGGCATCTTGAGTTAGTTTTAAGAGAGTGGAGGGGGAGGTGGCAGAACAGATGATTGTTGAGTCATCTGCATATTGTATAAGTTTAGCATTAGGAATGCTCTGGTGGAAGTCATTTATGAAAATATTGAAGACTGGGGACCTACTATGGAACACTGGGGTACATCTATAGGGGTAATAAGGAAGGAGGAAGTGGCTTTTTTCCATTTGACAGCTTGTTGCCTGTTGGAGAGGTAGCTATATATATAAGCCTTAACTCTGTAGATCTAAAGTATCCATTCAAATCAGGTGATCCTAAACCAACTTGTTTTATGGGGAGAATCAGCTTACGATCCCACTCAACTCTTCCCCTCCTAAATAAATCCTTTTCCATCTTTATTAATTAATGTCCACAATGCCTCACTAAGTTTATAAAAATATGCCTGATCAGTCTATAAAGCTAAACAAACTAAAAACATTTTCACTGCTTGTATCTTACTATCTGTAGCCATAATTAAGAGGTTCCATTTTCTCAGTTTTTGCAGTATCTTTTGAGTCTCTTTGCACATATGCTTAGCTGCCATAACAAAATCCTTTTTAAATCACACATCTAAATACTATACCTTATCATGAATTTCTAAAGAATTTTGAGGTAACACATTTCAAGCTGTTATTTGTCAGTGTGTATTTTTTCTTCAAGTAGCTGCTTTAGCTAAATTAGTAGATCTCATTGGTTCCCTCATAAAAACAAACTTTCCCGAGAATGCACTAGCTATTTTGCAGAGTTATATTTCTTCCATGCCTGACCTCTGTTTTTTAACTTAGTTAAGGGTGGTGTGCAACCAAGGGGATATTATTGGAGGGGGAAACATTCCATTCTGGGCATAGATTTGCATTTGTTGAAACATTCCAGGTGTGATATCACATTGTTCTCCCTTATATCTGAATAGTTCAAAGTATCCACTTTTAGGAGTTATACAGTCTCCATTCCCTTTGGGAAACATTCTTTCTAATCTGTAGGCTGGAGGAATCTTTGTGATATTCAAATAACCACTGCATTGACATTGTGCAGTAATCATTAAGGATTTCATCATGATCTCAGTACTATTCTATCAACTGGAGATATTAGTGAACACAACATCCAGTAGGCTGACTTCAACAGTACTCAGTTTAGGTCAGTTTTGGAGGGCAGGTTAACTATATGTGAAATATTACCATGCAAAAGGGTTCTCCTGCATTTTCTTATTACCTGCTGCCACAGCTGTTGTTAAACACACAAATCAAAATGAAACTGTGGCTTGAGAGCTGATGATGTCTGTTACATGGAATCTCTTCTATCAGGCTGAAGAGGGAGATATAAGTTGGTTACACCAGTGTTTAATTTGTTTTTTCCCCTGACAAGAATATGTACAGCCAGCCAGTTTGGAATATCATTGCTGTATCAGATGTTTGAGACCACGACATACCCTTTGACCAGGCTTGTTATTAACCAGAGCTTGGTGCTTTTGGTACTTTTGGGATATATAATTAGACAAACATAGAACATCATTTATCCAGGTTTCAATAATAGCAAGAACATTTGGTATGACAATGGATTTCTATACATCATGCAGAGCCCTTTCATTATTAATGCTATTGATGCCAATAAGAACTGTTTTTATTCTGTTTGGTTTATCAGAGGTAGAGTCAGTAGCAGTAGGGCTATTGTTAGTCTTACCTCTGACATTAGCTATCGGTGCATCAGAATGGAAGATATTGGGGAATGGGTTGAGTATAACATCTTCAGAATATTTTAGGTCTTAATTCATTTTTCCTTCACACAATTGAATATCCAGTACTCCCAAGACCACTCCTCGTCCACAGCATTTACCAGACCTGCCTTAGCCAGTCCAGGGCTAATATTAAATGATGTCTAGGGCTAGTGAAGAGATCAAGGAACCCTTTACATGAGACTGTTTTAATCTAGTAATCTGCTTTTCCTGCAGTCTCTTGTCCCGTCCCCATGGGTTAGCATACAGTGGGCTCCATGACATTTCATTCATGCCTTCACATGCACTTCAGCTATGAGACCAGTCCCTATAGAGTACTACACTCCTCAGGAGTCCCCAGCCCCCACACCAGAGATCTAATGCAAATGTGCTACCAAAAGTGCACCCTATCTTCCAGATAGGCACACCAATCATCTAGACCTGTGCTGTTAATCACCCTATCCTCTAATCTAATGCAGGGTGTCTGGACAGTGGTCACAACATTTTATTCCTCTACATCACTATGGCAGGTTCAGCTGTATTATTTTAGTTACAGGAAGTACCAAGTGGAAGGTAATTTCTTGAGCATTTTAATAGGAGGATGTTACAATTGCTAGTTAGTTGTCTAAATCATAGTTTTACGCCAAATGGACGAACATATGGCCAGGACTACATGTGTAAAGCCATCATTGTCTGATATACTGTTGGTGTTTTGGTACCTATAGTTAGGCCTGAAAAGAAGCATTAGTCCAAGTCAAGAATGAGAAATATGACAGTCATTACAGTGACCAAAAGAAGTAGTAGGAATCTTAAACAGAGCATAATAGTAGGCTTGCTCTTACAAAAACAATGAAAAAATAGTATTAATGTGGTTGGTAAGGGGATAAATAAAATTATCAGTAGATAAGATCAATACAGGTTTGACCAAGCAATTCAGTCAGACTAACAATTTCGTAGGTTCATAGATTCATAAGTGTGTACTAGGTTAATGGTCCTGGAGCCTTTACAAGCCTAGCCCATAGAAGTGCCCTGGCATCGTGATGCCTGACATTAGTTCCCAGTGCCTCTATCAATCATAAGAACATTTAGGGTTCAAGATGGTAAACTCAGTTAAACTCTGACTTAATGATAGATTTCCTAGACAAAACACGGGCTTGAATTTAAATTTAGTATCACAATTAAGCATTTATCCAGACTAGTGAATGAATATGTCTAGTCAAAGTATAGATGATTATGTAGTGCCCAATTCAGTTTGGCAAGGAATAGCCAGATGGAGGCATTTCTATTCATGTAGGAGGTTTGAAAGGAAGTATGTAACAATTATAGATAAATTTAATTGCTTAAATCTAATAATGATACAATGTAACAGCATTCTAATTACAATTACAGTTTTAGATGCTTGAAGCTCTACTGGTGTAGAGGCTCAAAGCCCTGAGTACAATCCAAGCAGCCCAGGTCTGATTTGTGACTTGGGTAAGCTGTGTCTTGTGGCACCACAGTCCCATTGGAGGATGGGAGAAAGGCAAATAAATGGGGGGGGGGGGTGCATTTGGCTCACCAAACCATGAATGCATTAGTCTTCACTCTGAGTGCCTTGAAGCATGCACTTGCAAATAACTTAATATAGAGTGAAAACTGAATTTTACAGAGAATAAACTGAGTGGTTTTATTACTAATGGGAAATAAGCTTTTCTTGCTGTTATAATTTATACAAGTGTTGTATGTATATCAATCAAATTCAATAAATTATAATTCTATCATTGGTCGCAACTACAGTATGACTGCTGAAATTGCTGTATAGTAGTTTATTGACAAAATTAGCTAAAGTTGCTCTAAAAAAGCCAGTTGCAATCAAAATAGTCTTATGTTAGTTCTAATAACCACTCAGTCTTTTATCAGTGATTCAGTGTTTGCAACATTTGTGAAAACAGTGCTGCTATTAGACAAAAACATCTAAGTTGGTTAGAATACATACTAAATCCATTCATTCTTGTATATTTCTTCATTCAAACTGAGGTATTTCTATTCTGAATTAATCTTAAATTCTGTAATTAGGTAATAGCATAATAACAAGATAGCTATGCCAGATATAATACCAAAATAAGCATTAACCAACACTGTTTTTAGTGAGTGCACTTTTTTGGGATTTAAATTTAGTAAATGGTACTTTTCTGTTAAACCCCTCCCACTTGGCGAGGGTCTGGTTGGCTCTTGCCATATTTCCTTGGCTTATTTCCTGGAACACTGACAAAGATGAAATGAACAGAAAGAAGGTAGTGATATGTATTGTATTTATGTTTTATTTCATCTTTTTCAGTGTCCCAGGAAATAAGTCAAACCAAATGCCGACACTTTCTCTCAAAAGTACCACAGATCGTTAGAACGACAGAAATTCTGTTAGCATGCATATTGTGAAAGAAACTAAATATGAATCGGAAATGTGTCATTATTTATTAACTTCAGTCCTCATTCAGTCCTCCAGAAATTGTGAGGAAACCACAACTTTAATGAGGAACAGACCGAAATATCAGGCAGAAATGCGCAAATCTGAACAGCTGAGAGGTGTGGGTATATTTCCAGTTGATACCCATACCTTCCTATGGTCTCCCGATATTGTTTTGTGCTGTAATCCCTGATCAAGAAACTTGTTAATTGCTGATGGCCAACAAATGAGCGAGCAGCGTACCGAGACCAAAGTGGCAGTAAGACTGCTTATCTAGGGAGCGTCGCAGTGCAACAATTAACCCTTGTTCTTCCTTTACTTCACATTTCTTCACATCTTTTACAACTATTAAATGTTGTCAGCTGAAACCTTAAAAGATACTGAAGAGAACTGTTACTGACACTCGTACTATAAACAGTACAGTGTAATACTTACTGAGTTTTACTTACGTTGCTCGCTAAACATGCAGACGCCAAGTGGTAGGGGTTTAACAGAAAAGTACCTAGTAAATTACACAGTTTAAAAGCCTGTCTATTTTGAACAAGTTCAGAACTTGTGAGTAACTATATGATGATATAACCATAACATATAAAGGGCAAACCATTGAAATCATTACAAACCCTGCAAACTATAACATCAGGGGAGAGGCAGATTAATTTTTACCGAGTAAAATTATAATCAAAACTGCTAAGATACACAGAACTGAAATCTGTGCTAAGGATAGGGCTTGTTATAGGTTTGTTGTTATGTAGCAGCCAGTTAAGTGTGGGCAAATGGTGATGATGTAACATGGACCACAGACCCAGCCCTTTAAAAGTGTCAGCTACTGCTGGTAGATCTGAATTAGCTGTAGAAATCTATAGTAGAAGGTTGCAACTAACAGGATAATGTAAGATATTCCAATTTCAGTCAATGATCTGGTTGGCCAAGAAGGAGAGAGTCTGGATTCATTCCAAGCTTCTCAACTGCCCCACAGAATGTCAGACGATGTAAGATTAATGAAACATATGTATTAACTGTTTAATTTCACAGCCTAAGTACATATTCAGTTAACATACACATCAAAAAGAAAATTCTACAAAAGGTCTCTTAGACTGAATGTACAATCACAAAAAAAATCTCCAAGAGTGACAGCAAGATTGCCTGTCTAGGTATTAGCTGCTCCTTTGGCTCCCCTGCTTCAGTAAGACAAGCAAATGGTTTCACAGTCAACAAAACAAAAAGAAATATTTTGAGTGCAATGAGTACTTCTGATGCACTAAATTAGGACACTTTTTTTTTTTTAAATATATTTATTCATTTCCAAAAACAAGAAAACATGAATGCAGGTTATTTATGACAATGAAGTATTTACAAATTATTTAAAAAGGTAGGCTAAAACCTCTAAACAGATATCAAACATTAAAACCAAAATCAAGTATTTACAAGGGTGTCTATTGTTGACATATAATTGACTTTCTATACAATTGTTTCCTGATTATAATCTGCTGCAATCATTATTCTCCAGTATTTCAGTTACTTTTTGCCATGCTACGTATAATGATGTAGTTCTTTCAGTTCTTCCTTTAATAGTGTTCATTTCCAATTGTGATACTGCTGACACCATATTCATGAATTGCTTAAAAGTTGGAGAAGCTTTGGATTTCCAGTTTGATGTAATGTTCTTCCTTGCAATAGCTAGGAGAGTCCATAAGATTACATATTTTGTTCTTGGCACACAGTCGGGTACAGGTACATTAAACAAAATAATAGATTTGGAAATCTGGAATTTATCATTGAATACCATTTGCAGAAAATAATTTATTTTATCCCAATATGGTTTAATCAAATGGCATTCATAGAACATATGTTGCCAGTCTGCTTTTATTGATAAATCACATCTCCAGCAGCCAATATTTTTCTTAAACATAAGTTCCATTTTATGAGGGGTTACATAAGATCTGTGTATGAATTGCCATGTAAAAAGTCTCCAATGTAATGAAAGTGATGTCTGTCTGCTTTGGAGAGAGAAGAATTAGTTTTTTATCTCTGTCATTTGGCACATGTCCATTAACTATCTATAATAATTCCATATTTTGTCATTATTATGCATTTTTATTTTTTTGTTTGTTTTATAAATAGATGATAAGTATCCCTTTGCAGTAATGGGTTGATTCGTTAGTAATATTATTATATGTTCTATGAGGTTAGGAACATTTTGTCTTATTGATGGTTGCATTGTTTCTTGTTTGCTTAATATATACTGTCTTAATCCTTGTACATGTAACCACGAACTATCTTCCATATTTAATTTCTGTTTAATCTGGTCTATTGTCAGAGGTTTTCCAGAGTTTAGCAATTGATGCCAATATATTAATCCCTTTTCTTTAAGCATGTTGACTACTTCCATATTAAATGTTATTATATTACCTTGTGTGTACGCTACTGGATATAAAAGAAATGACCATGCTTTAATATCAGGATTGCTATTAATAAGATTTGGAAAATGTTTAATGTATAAGTAATGTATTTGGAACTTATATTTTTATTCTTATGTATCATCATATATTCCTTCATCAGCCATAGAAAATTGTTTGGTATGAAATCTGTATACTTATTTGCTACTACAAATCCTGATTTTTTTAATACAGAATGAAATGAAAAGATACCAGATATATAAATGCTTATTTCTCTTTAGCGTTTTAGTTTAAAACAAATCCCTGTAATTCTATTTAAAAATGAGAACAATGGTTACCTAATGAATCATTGCAATTGGAGCAAACCTTGTGATCTATAACAACTAAGAACAAGAAGATAAGTTCTTGCTGGGTAAAATTATGTTCGCAGACATTTTTAGCACAGAGGAGAGAAAGCTGTGCTACTAAGGCTGAAACTCATCTAAGTATGCAAGGTAACAGCCAATAAAACAGAACAGGGAGAAGTGCATAGGGACTACAGTACCTCGATACAGCCATCAGTCAAAGGGGAACATTTTATCTTTAAAGCAAAGACCCTCATCTTCCTAAAGACTTGCTTAAAGCCATTTTAATAACCTTCTTTTTCTTCATTTATGAAAGGACATTATTTTATATGGGGTTTTAAATCCATTAACTTTTTAACATACACAGGAAGGTCACTTTCCAATTTCCAGTATGAGAGTCTATGGCATGCTTTTGTCAAAGGGCTTAGAATGCAATGGTCATCGTAATTTAGAGGTAAAGTTTGGCAATCACAAATAACACTCAGGGTAGGATTAAACCTGATGGGTAATTAGCAGCTTTCATCAATTACAGTGTTAATGCTGACTCTGTAAAAGATATTGCAAAGATCAACTCGAGAATTTTGGCAGCAACATTAAAGAATCGGAGCAGGAGGTAGAAAGGATATTTTGATAAATAAAAATAAATATAACCTTAAAAAGCATCAATAAGAAGCATGATTTGAGGGAATCAGTGTTATAGCCCATTATGATTCCTTATAAATGAATTCAAAATATCATGCCAGTTTTCCTAGTAGATGACTCAACCTTGAATCTAACAAGTTCATTTTATTCCTCTCAAATGCTACTCATCTCAAAAACTATCTGCATTATAGGAAATGTGATTTCATACACTCAACAATGATCTTTAACAACACTCAGAATAAATTATAATATCCTGCAATCCACAAACAGCATAATCTGTAAGAGTACACAGTTCATCTGCACTTTACATTTCCATGCTCAGGTTTTATTATGTAACAGAAATATTACTGCCTTTTCACACACATTTTTGTGAATGAAGTTTCAGAGGTTTGATTGATGCTACTGGAGTTTTCCAGATATTTAATATTATGATTTTGGCAGCATACAAGACAATAAAATTTACCACTGTGAGTTGAATGAAAGGCAATTCCAAAGTAAAGCATATATTCTTTGTCCAGAATAACGGATTGCCAGGCCTTTGTAAACACAGAAGTTAACAAAGACCATAGTGTACCTACATTTTTGTGGTTTGTAGCAAAGGTGAGGGCCCTTTTCAAACATCATCTTGCTGAGATGGAAATGTGTGACATTTTCAAGCTCCCTTTATTCAAAAATGTGTGGGGTATTTTCACTATTTGGATGATTTACTGATCCTTGGGTCAGGTACAGAGACACAATTGTACACTTTTATGGATGATTTGCAGTCTAGTACCACGTTTTTAAGATTTTCCCACCACGTGACCCAGCTCAGATCCACTAATTGGACATCAAAATCAGGAAAGACCAGTCTGGTGGTATGGACACACAGATATACAGAAAGCCCACCTTCTGTAATTCTTTTTGTTGTACACCAACTGTCACCCTTTCCATCAAAAGAAGGGATTGTGAAAAGCTAACTTATCAGGATTTCTCTCCTGACATCTGACAATAACAACTGTTTAACACAGTATGACACCCTCAAATCTATGTTTTGGAAAGAGAATTTTCTGAACCTCTTCTTGATAATCTTCAGAAGGATGTGTGGGCAGACAGAGACAATAGGTAAGCACCTATTATTAGGTATGGCCTTGATAACATTGAGTTAAAAGACAAGATAAACAAAAGTAAAGTAAGGATACTGTTGGTCACACCAATATGGTTTTACATTACTCATTGGACTCTAAAGATATCCAAAAAGTGGTGCAGAGAAATTGGGCCATCTTACATTGTGATGAGGGACTCAAACAAAATCTTCCCAATTTTCCTTCAATCACCTTTAAGAACAAGCCTAACATAAAATGGTTATTGGAGAAACCAGTTGTTTCCAGACAAAGTGACTCTTGGACCATGACAAAATGTGGATGTTGCCATCAGTGCACTTATATTGAAACCAGTTATGAAGGTGACATAATGGAAAAAATTGGGGATATGAACATTTGTGATAAGTTTAATTGCTGATCAGAGAGGTTAGTCTACTTGGCAAAATGTGTTTCATGCCCTGCCTTCTATATTGGTAAGACTAAAAATGTACTCAACAAAAGGATATACCAACACTATTATAGGATATCCAAAAAGGATATGAAGAGTGCTTTGACTAGGCATGCTTGTACATGCTCCACTTTCAAGAAGTTCACTTTTTGGGGGGCTTGAACATGTGGAAGCAGGTGCCTTTGTTGGCGATTGGGAAAACAGACTTCTACATCGTGAGACGTATTGACAACTGGGTTTAGACACAGCAAATCCATCTGGATTGAATGATTATATTTCCATTGCTAGTGAACTTAAAAGAAAAGCCAACACAGTTTGAGCAAAGTTTTACAACTGTTATGGCTTTCTGTAGTATTTTGACATTCTAGATGTGTTTCTAGCCATTTTACTTGGTTTAATGTGGAAGTGTTTTTGGTGTGTGTACACCTTTAAGAACTTTCCTTGGCTTTGTTCAGCCTGCCTGTTGATTGACAGTTCCTGGGGGTGTTGTTTTACTTCTCTCAGCTCTTAAATTCAGTGTTTAGAGGAGTTTTCATGGTTCTGAAGAAGTCTATGTTTAGACGAAAGCACTTAACCATGAATTGCATTGGTTTTACCAATAAAGGATTGTTTCTTTCTACAACAGCTGTGAACTTGAATGGTTTCTACCATCACTGGATTCATTTGCTGTGGTCTTTGGCTTCCTGGTCAGGTATTTGTTCTTCTCACCTAATAATTTGCTATGAGAAGTAACTTCAATGGTTGTATTATCAAGAGAGAGGACTATATTTATTTTTTCATGAGAGAGAGATTTGGGAAAAAAAGTAGTAGTTTGCTCCTTTTTGGGTTGAGCATGTGTTGTGAGTTACATAGCCATCTTTCAGTGACCATCAAAGCTTCCTGAGTATTTTTTGGAGGTGTACCATGTTGTCAGATGTGCAAATGAGAGTGGAATCATCTATGTATTATATTAGGATGGCCTGTTGTGTGGATGTATAGATGATGCTGGTGAAAATGTTAAAGAGGAGGGGAGCAAGGTCAGAGCCTTGTGGTACACCAGTGGTGACTGGGAAGTAAGGAGAAAGCATGGAATGCCATTTTACTGACTAATACCTATTGGCCAGGTAGCTTTGAACCAAAGAAGGGTGGAATGAGAGAGACCTAGTGAGGACATTTGACGTATAAGTTGCTGTGACAAACTGTGTCGAAGGCTTTAGACAAGTCTAGAAATTAGGGAAAACCTAGTTTGCCATTATCTCTAGCTTTATTAACAGATTATCTTGATTAGTTAGTAGGACAGTGCTAGTACTGTAGGAAGGATGGATGCCATATTGTACAGGGGATAGGAGTTCTTCCTTCAAGAGATAGTCTAGCAATTGTTTTTGAATACATTTTTCAAGTATTTTGGAGGAGGGATAACATTACTATAGGTCTAAAATTATTAATGTCTGTTGAATTTCCTTCTTTGTGCCGAGGGATAATGTGTGGATTTTTCCAGAGAGAGGGAATGTGGGATTCCTGGACTGACCGATTTTTTAGGATTGAGACAGGATAGGCAAATCCATTGACTGCTATTTGTAGATACTCACTCGGAAGGTCATCAGCAGAAGAAGAGCCAGTTTAAGTTTGTTTAAGAGTAGTTTTATATAGGATGTGGGCACAGATTAGAAGCTGAACGTGGATGTGGTGATATGTTGCTGTTGGGCAGGGTTGGGATTAGATGTTAGGGAATCCTTGGTGAGAGATGCTATACTATCTATATAATAAGAGTTGAACTGTATTGCAGTCTCGATATTTTGGCTGGAATATAAGATTTCTTTAATTTATGTTCAAAATCGTTGAGGGTTGTGTTTAGTATTGTTCTGAAAGTTATCATAGTATAGCCTTTTTGTCTTCATTTATTTGCTTTTTTAGTACAGTTGTGAAGCATTCTAAAGTATTCAAAATAAGTGAAGTGTTTCATGTTTTGCCATTCTTTTCATGCTTTTTCTCTGTCCTGCATTAGCATTCTGTTCCTTTTGGATGGCCAAATTGCATTACTTGTTTAGTCTTTTCCTTCTAGGAGGTGCAAGGCTATTTAGGATATTTAGAAAAGTTGCATTGAATTAATTTACAGCATTATCTAAGGAGAGTATTTTTAGAAATTTCCAGTTAATAGACGATAGTGTAGTATTGAAAATGTATATGTTAAATATGGAAAGGATGCATGTTGTTTATAAATATTCTTTTTAACTGGATGTGTGAGATGTCTGGTCTTATAGACTGGGAGATGATCACTGAGAGAGTCTGACATTGTACCTGTGGTGGTGTATTTGCTAGGGTCTGATACTAGGATCCAGTCTAATAGGGAATTTGATGTCTTACTATAATGTGTGGGTCTGTTAAATAATTGTGTAAAACCATATAAGTTCATGGTAGATGTAGAGGAGTTCGAGTTTATGTCCAACTAACTGACAGTCACATCGTCTAGTAGTTTTTTTTCTTGTGGAAATGTTTGAATATCAAACTAGGATATCTTCCAGTATAGCTGTATTGGTGCCAGGAGGGAGGTAAAGGACAATAATACATATTTGTTTGTAATTGTTTATTTTGAGGAAAGCAATAAGAAGCTCTGCTGAACTGAATTTTGGTATTAGTTTGCTGTAAGGGAAAATGTGGCAGGTGTTGGAAAATACTAAAGCAATACCACCATCTTTCCTCTTTATAGGTTCATAGGTTCATAGGTAAGGACTAGGCAGGATTTGTTTTTTTTTTTAGGTGGCGCATGTCCATCAATTCTGGGTTAGACATGGCCTTGTATGTCATATGGTACTTATAGATGATATTATGGCCAGGAGGTGTAACGCTGGAATCGTTGATGCTGGGTTTAAGCCAAGTTTCAGTTACAGTGAGAATGTCAGGCTTATGTATACAGCAATGGAAGAGTATTCTTTTATTTAGTATGAAGAGTTACTGGTGATTTGTAGTCTGCCAATTTTGCAAGAAGCACAGCTTTCAAGAGTGGATTGTAGTTTATTTATTTAGCAAGAATCATCTTTTAATTGGAAAGATTGCTTTTATGATAAGAGGGTTAAATTTTTTCTGACTCTAATGAAAAATCTTTGTTCCAGCATTTAAAATGGAAACTGGTCTGTAGTTGTGTGATCCACC
Source organism: Protopterus annectens (assembly GCF_019279795.1). NCBI lineage: Eukaryota > Metazoa > Chordata > Ceratodontiformes > Protopteridae > Protopterus > Protopterus annectens. Next base: position 37,405,839 of record NC_056733.1, read on the forward strand.
TTGTGAAAGATTTGCCTTGGCAAGACTATAATTCTAGCTACCTACTTATAGATGCTGATAAATTTATCAGTCCCAAGTCCTCACTAACAAAGAGATGAAGTCTAGTAAGAGTTCCTGATTTTTTTTAAAAAATCAGTAGAAAATGCATCATCTCCAGGAGTTGTATAGTCAGGGAGATGTCTAACGACTGACAACAACTTTACATTTAATGAGGATTTTAGTTCTTGAAGTTCCTGCTGGAATCAGACTTCTCACGTGCAACTATTTTTGAGAAATATCCCTATTTTCAGGCATAATTTACACCTTCTCATGATTTACCTATTTTTGGAGGTGTATACCTATATGTAGGCTTCATTTACAACCACAAGCAATGTTTTGATCCCCTCCCCCACAAACATACACACAAATACACACACACACACGCACGCATGCACGCAAACACACACACACACACACACACACACACACACACACACACACACACACACACACACACACATACATTTTTGAAGCTATTTATAACAGTAAACCAGACTACATGTCCAAAATAGTAGTGGCACCAACAATTTAAGAAGGCCCACGTGTTACATTTCCCTTTTGCAAAAACAAAAATAAATGACTGTATGAGATAGATTTTTGAATATCATGTATTAAGGGCTATAGATTTTATCCTGTGCTTTCAATAATATGCTTACTTTACACACTCTCAGTTTTTAAACTTGTGCTTGAAAGCTATCCCACAGTCTTACTAGAGGTACGAGGAACTTTATGCTATTAAAGACTTATGTTTTATGTTAATTTGGAATCTAGATTTTTGGCTGGCTGTACCTTCTTTTTAAAAGCCTTTGTACCTATTTTCAATGTCTGCAAGTTAAGAGGTATGGCTGGGATAAATTTGCAAAGATTACGGCAATCTCAATTCACAGTGTTCGAAGTTTCAAAACTTCAGTCATATGGTCTCGGCCATATGGGTTTCAAAGTTTTGAAACTTCAATAAAACAAAGTAGATATATATATATATATATATATATATATATATATATATATATATATATATATATATTTATTTTTATTTATTTTACATTTGTTGTGTGACCAGGATAGTCTGACTGGATGCATGTCCATTTTCAGCGGAGGCCCGGGGGAGATATATATATATATATATATATATATATATATATATATATATATATATATATATATATATATATATATATATATATATATATATATATATACTGCATGTGTGTGTATAGTATACAATGCTTAATTTCTGATTTTAATTCTTGCAAGTGGCTTATATCTCATTGTCCCAGAAGTCTAAATGTTCAATCAGTACAAATTAACAAAAACAATTTTTGCAGCAAAAACCTATATATAAGTGCAAGAAGCTTATTAAAACACACTTACAACAAATTAATCACTCAACTGTTCACACTTCATATATACTTTTAAATAAAGTATCGGTCTCCTATTTATATTGACAAATGTATAAGGGTATAAATTTTAGACCTTGGCAGTATCATTATGTCATTATCCACTCAATATTCCAGTTTTAATTTATGACTTTTTATGTACTTCTTTGTTTAAACCCAGGATTTTAAGAGGCCTTTATGATGTTAGAACAACCTGCACCACTTTAGTAATAGGTGCTAATCCTAACTCTAACCCTAACGCTGCCCCTACCACCAAACCTAACCCTACACCATAAAATATTAAAACCTTCCCGTAAACTGCCACTACAAAAGACAAACTCAGACACACAAACGTTTACAAATGTCCACAACCAACACTATGGGCCAGATTCACGAAGGCTTGCACGGAGTCTAAGAGTAGTGTAAGACTCCATGCAGCCTTCGCGATCCAGGAACAGCCCAAAGCCCGTGTAAGAGTCAAGCTAAAACGGCTCTTACACGGAGTGGGCGTGGATAAGCTAATCACCTCACTTGCAGACGAAAAGCATGCAAATGAGAATGATTAGCGATCCAGGAAGCCCAGAACAGCCCGTGTAAGAGCCGTTTTAGCTGCAGAAATGTACTCAGTTGACAACTAAGTACGTTTCTCCAAAAACGGCAATGGAGCCATGTCAGCTCCAAATAAAGGGTGCATATGTGTCAGGCAGCATGCCAATGGCCAAATATGTGGCCATTGGCACGGTAACCTGATGCAAATACATAACAAATATAATTTTTTTTTCGGCGATTGCCGATGTTTAAACCCAGCGCAGCCCCGCGCAAACGGGCTGCACTGCATAGAACATAAAAACGAAGGTTTTAAACCCACAAATGTGGGTTTTATGCAATACATGGAATGTCAATGCAGGGACCAGCAGACCAAAACCAACATGGCCACTGTGTAGTGGTTGCTAAGGGGGGAAGCTGAGTCTAAGAGATGTAACTAAGCATTAGTAGGCAATCTGATGCAAATGAGTGTAAGGATACTGAATTCCACTGTCACATAGCAAATGAGCACATTCTGAGTAGTGTAAGAGTTACAGAAGGGGAGGAACAGAGTAGGAGATAGGTGACATCACAGGGGGGAATGGTAGAAAGAAATGCAGTTCATTGGAGGTTAGAGTTACATGACAGATGTCAGACAGATATCATGGAAAGAGGTGTGCCACTAAGTAAGCATGAGAAAGTCAAGAAATGGAAGGTGTACACTGTTGCCTACACCAAAGTTTCTTGCTGGATGTGTATCTTGCGCAGCGCACGGCGAGAGTAAGGCAGTGTCTTGGCGTGTAAGGCAGACTGAGCATGTGGCAGCGTGTTGGGAGATGTTTAACATCGTTTGTGCGGGCGTGCACGCGTTTTAAACCGAATAAGCAGATTCTGAACTGTGTAAGTATGTGTGCGCGCGTGTAAGCCACTGTGATCGTGTTTCTGCTGGTTTGCACACGGCTCCTCCCTGAGGAAACAGAAATGAAAAAGGAAGCAACAGATGTAGTAGGAAGTTAGCAGGGAATACTGCTGGAGCTAGCAGGTGAAAACAATTAGATGCAGGCAATTACACAGGCAGAATAGTAGCCCAGCCCAGCACTTAAAACTCTGCAAACAGCAGTGCAGAATGTTTCTCTCAAGAGACACTGCAAGACAGGAGTAAGCTAATAGAAGTGAAAACTGAAAAAGCTGAACTCAGAGCAGAAATGTTAGGGGCTGCCATAGCTGTCATAATGAGACATAGGCGACTTGCTGAGGGTGGTGACAATGCAGATGGTGCCAGACAACCCACAGTGAGGAGACAGAGAAGAGTGTACAGGCCCAGGGTCACCTACCACGGGTTACATGAGCTGAAGATAGTAGAGTGCTATAGAGTGGACAGAGACCTCCTGCAGCAAATAGTGGAGCTGTGCAGGCCACGCCTCACACACAGAACCAACAGAGGGGAACCCATCCCAGTGGAAACCAAGGTATGTGTTGGCCTAAGAATACTAGCAACAGGTACCTTCCAGAGACCAACTGGTGATATGATGGGGATATCACAGGCATCGGCCTCCAGGGTACTACACCAGTTCCTGGATGCCATGTCAGCACATGTCGGTGATCATGTATATTTCCCCAATGCCTGTGAGGTATTGGCCAGCAATATGCATCTCTTCCAGCAAATAGCGGAATACCCTGAGGTACTGGGTGCAATAGACTGCACGCATATACGCATCAAAGCACCAGCCGGTGAGCGGGGTAGGGCATACATCAACCGCAAGGGCTTCCCCTCCATCAACTGCCAGGTCGTGTGTGATGCCCAGGGCATAATAATGAATGTGTGTGCTGGCTGTCCTGGGAGCTACCACGATTCCCACATCTGGCATTTGACGCAGCTGTACCAGACATTTGCCAATGGGGACATCCCGCACGGACACCTAGTGGGGATGCAGGTTATGCACTGGAGCCGTGGCTGATGACACCCATCAGAAACGCACACACACCTGAACAGGAACACCATAATGAGGCACACGCACAAACACGTAATGTAATAGAGCATGTGTTTGGGCTGCTCAAGTCACGGTTCCGGTGTCTGGACACATCTGGTGGAGCCTTGCAGTACACACCAACTACATGTACCCAAATTGTCATGGTATGTGCTATGCTACATAATATGATCTTGCGAAAACAGCTGCAGCAGGACCAGCATAGGGCCGGGCCAAACAGCCCCCCATCATTGCCAAGGCCATCACAGGCAGGCGTGACTCGGAGGAGGAACAACCTGAGCCTGCCCCAGTAGGCAGAAGGAGGTGTGCCCAGTATGCCCTGGCCTTGGCAAAGAGGCAACGCATAGCACATACACTGGCTCAGTAGGAACCCTGGGAATGATACCCTCTGACTCACTCATATAGTAACAGGGATGCCTAACATGACACAACCTGCTCTCAAACATGTACAGGGAAGTGTAATATGCGCATCCGACAGAGGCAGCCCTGCAGCACCACCTGAGGCATGAATGCTATGTGTTAAGTAATGTAACACCATGTACTATATGCACACCTGAGGACCCTGACTAACATCCTACCCTCACCAAGCATCATGCCACAACATGACAATGAGATGATCAAGTGCAACAATTGTCTGAAGTATCGCAGTTAGTCAAAGGGGATCCAATGTGTGCCAGTCTGGGATGACATGCTGAGCATGACATGATGCACCACCTGCTAGGACTGGCGTGCACCTATCAGTGCAGGCTGTATGGATACTGGCAAAGGCTGTTGTCACCCACAGTGTGCCCTGAATAGGTAAGGCTCAAAACACAAACCTATCTCCATAGGTATCAGAAGGGATAAGAATAAGATAAGGGATAAGTTGAAACAGCAAGATGCATGCAGTCTAAACTCACCCAGTATGGAGAATGTTGATATCTGCGCTGTAACAGAAAACTGAGGCAAGGCTCACAACAGCACCCTAACACTACCAGGTTACACCTCATACTGTGCTGTACAGCCTCAAAACTTGGAACAAGCTACAAAGGAGGGTGACTAGCAAGAATTGTCAAGGATAACCACACCCCCATGTCGGTACCACAACAAAAGCAGCATGGACTAGCCATGCTCAAGTAACAGTGGCTAAAACTACCCCCCAGTTTATAGCCTGCTACAGACTACTGTCCCAACACCAGGAACTGCATCCAGCCTATGCTGGAATACATGAATATATCAAGTCCTCCAAACCACATTATATTGGGTGACTGCAAATACCCAGACATAGACTGGGAGCATTATACTAGCTCCAACAGTGTAGGACAAAAGTTCATAGAATCCATAAACCAAAAGGCCCAGGAACAACGTACCATTCCCACAAGAGGGGTAAGCATACTGGATGTGATAATCAGCAACATGGGTACTGGATGGCAAGATGAAAAGTGTATTGCTCACTGGTAAAACCAGACCATAGAGTAATCACACTGGATATCCAAATCCTGACCACAGTCCCTGGCCAGAAAACCACAGTGGAAAACATGTGTTAAGCAATATTTGCACTCCTCCAAACTGATGTGGAATCCATTAAAGGTCCCGTGCAGGTGCAAACTATGGGCCACACCTCAGAACCTGTAATACAGCCATTCCATGAACACTGCCAGGAATGCTTGGATTATGCAGTCCTAAATTAAAACAAGACACAATGCCATACACAGAAATCTGGCATGGTGGACACCAGCCATAACCAAACCATGCAAGAGAATGAGGAAGCTACTACATGATAGAGCAAACATAAACAATGAAGTAATCACTGATCAGTAGTATGGCAATAAAATCTGTCCACACATACAATCCACTAAGGCCAGCCACAACAAGTGGAATCTGTGAATCCTGAGGCAATGTTACACCTGCCCCAAGTACACAGACAACCCCCAACTCCACCCAAGAAATACAAATATATGTGAGAGATGCAACCATCTATCCAAACTGTAGGCTGAGCTCCCTCAACTCAGTACTCCCAAAACAAGTCAGGAGGAGAAGGTAACCACACACACCACAAACACAGTCCCACATAGACCTATTACAACTGCAAACCAAACACATAAACACAGAAAAACATTCCCGGAGGCACAAATTACAAACACAGCACACCAACAGAGGCCTCTAAAGCAGACACCCAATCAAACAACCTCCAAACATAGCACATGCAACACATAGTACACAAAGCTGGTGTGCCAAACAGTCACAGACCAGAAGGAGAAACAACATGCCTGATACAGTTGTAATAGGTGACTCCATAGTCAGACACACTGCTGTCCCGCACCAGACTGAACAAGAGAAAGGGTACAGTAAGCTGCCTGTAGGCTGCCACAATATGCCACATAACAGAAGTATGCAGGTCACTCCAAAGCAAGTAGAAATATGATGCAGTCATAGTCCATGCTGATGTGAATGACCTGAGATGTACCGCCCTAGACTACATGAAAAGAGACATAGATGAGCTATCTGATTATGTAGTCCAGGCCGGTATGACACTCACCATTTGCAGCATCCTACCCTTACCAAGAATAATGCCACAGTACAAACACGGAATGATCAGCCATAGCAAGTGGCACACTTACTGGTGTCATTCCAAGGGGATCCAATGTCTGTCTGCTTGGGATGTCATGCTTGACAAGCCACGCAGCTGTTCTTGGGATGGCCTGCACCTGTTACCCCTGGGCGTCTGAATATTGGATAAGGCCTTTGCCACCTCCATAGAGCCTTTTGTAGGCAAGGCTGAAAAGACTGACCCACCACCCTAGAAAACATAAGTGGGAAGAAACATAAGGGAAATGCTGACCAATGCCAGATGTGTACACCCCAATATGCATGCTCCCGAGGCCATCCCCAGTATGGAGAACATCGATGTCTGTGCAGTGACAGAAACCTGCTGCAAGCCTCCTGACAGCACACCAGCACTACCAGGTTATACCACATATCATGTGTCATGGCCACAAAACCTGGAACAAAACAGAAAAGGAGGGTGAGTATCTATAGTCAGCACAGACACCCATACGTCCAGGTAACTGACAATGCACAAGGCATTGAAGTTCACCCATGTGCAACTAACTGTAGGCAAGACTGCTGTACAGTCTGTAGCATGCTACAGACCGCACTCTCACACACAATAACCCCACCCAGCCGTCCTGAAGACACTGGACAGTATGAATGTCCCACCAAGTACCAAACAAGGTACCACAAATTACCACATATGTGGTAAACCATTATGTATGGAAGGAGTAACCAAGGACCTAGGGACACAAGTGGACAGTAACCTGTTATGTGACACCCACATTGCCAATGTGGCTAGGAAGACTGTCTACATTTGACACCGTATCAGGAAAGGATTCACATCTACGTCAACAGAGGTCATTGTGCCCCTATACTTTTCTCTAATCACACCCATAATCTAGTACAATGCCTCATATGGGATGTACCTTACCTGACACCTGCAGCAGTTAGAAAGACCTCAAAGGTACCTCACCAAGAGGATAAAGGGTCTCAAATATATGTCATATGCTGCCTGGCTGTAGACACCCCAGCTGAATGCAGTCACATACTGCCTACACAGAGGCATTGCATGCCTGTTGTAGGAGGCCATGCCCAACACAGGAGTAATGGACATGATCCACCCCAGAAAACTCAAATCCATCGGAGCTGTGAGAGTGAGAGATGTCAACCTCAACAAATAATGAAATAGGATGTGCTGGTGGGACAGATACATAATCCAGAGGCTCCCCACACCCTGGACCAGAATCCCACTCCATGTTAGGCAGAGCCCCTCACTGACACTCTTCAACAGGAATCTTGCCAAGTGGATGGATGATTGTAGAGTTACACTGGGGGTCTTCACTGTGTCATGTCCAGACAGAGGCACAGCAAAGCAAATCATAAATGGCCATAATATTCACATAGCAAGGGGTGGCAAAAGCCACACACACTCTGGCTAGGCTAACAAATGCACTAGGGTGGATAGCCTAGTATGAACCTATGAACCTATGAAGATACAAATTGTACAGGACACTAAGGATAATCCCAAGGCTTTCACAACTGATGGTAGGAACCATGTTGGGAATTCACAGATATGCCCTGAATCACACAAATATCACAAACACACACACACATATTGCCAACATACATCCTGACAGGTGCAGTGCAAACCCCCCCCCCGAATGTAGAATATCTATCCCAGCAGACTGCTGGCCCCTGACATTGCAGATGCTGAGGTAACAGCCAACATCTACAAAGCAAAACACACAGCAGCAATGGTATGAGATGGTGCCCTGGGCTTAGTGCAACTTGGACTCCAAGATGACTGGAATGCCAAACCACACTACTGCTCAATGTCAGCCTTACCACAGAATATGTACCCAAAGAGCAGTGTACAACAACAGTGGTCCTTCTCAACAAAGGTGTTGCGGAATGGATACTGAAAACTACTACCCCAGAATCCTGAGAAGCTCGGTTTGCACAGCTATGGAAAGGATCAGCATGTACCACAGACATAAAGATATTGGGGACCTACTGACACTGGACCCAACCCAGTGTGGCTTTCTCAAGTGCAGATCCTGCCCCTAAACATGTTTGACTCAAATGAAACAGTCATCAAGGTCATTGATGAGGGCAATGTGGTCCACACAGTGTAGCTGGACCTTGCAAAGGCTTCTATACAATACCCTACGTGTTCATTATAGATAGGCTCACCAGCTTAAATATAAACCCACATGTCAGTAGAGGGTTGCAAACCAGACCAAGGACAGAACAGACATGGTCAGACATGCTGCAGCCATGTCAGACCACAAACCAGATATAACTGGCATCCCACAAGGCTTTGTCCTGGGATCTCCCTTGTCTGGTATATATGTCCCATAGGTACAGGCAAACATGGAAGGACTGTGTCCGAACATGTTTGCAGAGGACTACAAACTGCTCACCACATATGATCCACCAGCTGACACAAGCATCCCACAAAAGGGCCACATAGAAACAGACAACTGGTGCCATAGCCATGTCAGCAAGCTAATTGCAGAAACGTGTATAGTCAACCTCCATGGATATACAGTAAGTGCCCACCAATTACCACATAGGTGTTAACCCATTATGTAGTTAACATGTAATGAGAGACCTGGGGACACAAGGTGATAGATATCCTGCATTGGACAAACATGTGCTGTAGTGTTTACAGAAACATACCATATACCCACTTAATCATGAAGGCTGTCAGATCTAGATAAGGCGAGGTCATTGTGGCTCTGCAGTCATCCTTCATCAGCGGTACAATTGACTACAATAGCCCCTGTGGGATGTACCTCAGCAGACACCTCCATCAACCGTAAAGTCCCCAACAGTACCTCATCAGGAGTATCAAAGAGCTTGCACAGATGTCATGTGTTGCCTGTGTTGCTGGCATCAATAAACATGCTGCACCTTGTACAATCTGAATGGCAGTGAGCTATGCACATGAGAGACCTGAACCCCAGCACTGACTTACATAGGACAAGCTGTACTGCGTGATCCATAACACAGAAGCCACCCCCACCCATGAGTGAGCCCCCAGCACAGGCTACCCATAGAGTCACTTATCAATCTTCCTCAATAGGAATCCTGATGAGTGGATGGTAGATGGTAGACTTATCCTGGGTATCACTGACATGTCACAGGTAGACAGAGGCACAGTATACTAACCATGACATATGTCATGGCAAACTCCACTTACAATGTGTGTTGAAGGACAAGGCAAGCCTGGTCTAAGTAGTTCATATCTGAACAGAATGCAACATGGTCAGATGTACACAACTGGCCCCTAACCAGGCTGTTGTGCCCACTATCGAAATGTAAAGCAGTGATAGCAGTAAAGCCCAGGATACTGTCCACCACAGTCAAAGTACTACCAGTACACTATACAGTACTACAATGTTAGGTCAGTGTGAAAGGATGTTGACAACTGTATGCAAAGTATCCCATGCAAACACTGCAGGCACAGTATAATCCTGTTGTGTTCACACACCAAGCAGTTGTACAGTAACTACACAACATGACACACAACACACAACCATAAACAGGTGATATTTGTTGAAGTTCACACTCATCCACAAATGTGTTGGGCTGCAGAGTCCAACATATGGAATGCTCACACTGGGCATGCTCACACACTTTGATAAATGAGACATATGTCAGACAACATGCCATGGGAAGGCTGAACTGGGCATGCTCACACACTTAGGCCAAATCTCGGTTTAGCAGTTGGACACACATATCTGGTATTTTTATGTGTTATTCCAGGAACCAACCACATTACAGCAGTCTGCCCAGTGCACACAGTTAAATGACTACAGAGACATACGTGATATAGTGGATCCCTCCCATATGCAAACAACTTCCACAGATGCACAAGTTGTTCATACAAACAGGGAATGCTATGGCAATAAAGATGTGCAAACAGTCTATCAGCAACAAATAATGTGCATTTGACAATTAAAAATATGGGTGTAGGGGTCAACACTAGGCTGTTTGCCCTAGGGAATGACAGCTTAGCCAGAGTGTGCTTGGTGTCTGCCTCCCCACAGGATGCACATTCCCCTTTCTAAACACAGATGATGTCAGCACCCTATAAGTACAGCAGGAGAAAATAAACTTCCCAGTAATCCGAATAGCGCTCTCTGCTAATGCGTCCGTCTCAAGTGTCATAACATAGTTAGGTAGGGGTTTCAAATGCTCTGTGTGTGTGAGTGGGGTTGGTGTGTGTGTAAGTCTGTGGGAGAGAAATGTCCCTTTTGGCAACTAGGAAAACACACTACAGGATGCACATTCCCTTTCTAAACACCGATGATGTCAGCACCCTATAAGTACAGCAGGAGAAAAGAAACCTCCCAGTAATGCGAATAGCACACTCTGTTAATGCGTCTGTCTCAAGTGTCATAACTTAGTTAGGTAGGGGTTTGAATCCTGCGAATGGCAAGTGTTTGTCTGAGGGGGGGTTAGTGTGAGTGAAATGTCCCTTTTAGCAACTAGGAAAACACACTACTGGATGCACATTCCCTTTCTAAACACCGATGATGTCAGCACCCTATAAGTACAGCAGGAGAAAAGAAACCTCCCAGTAATGCGAATAGCGCGCTCTGCTAATGCGTCCGTCTCAAGTGGCATAACTTAGTTAGGTAGGGGTTTGAATCCTGCAAGTGACAAGTTTGTCTGAGGGGGGTTAGTATGTGTGAAAGAAATGTCCCTTTTGGCAACTAGGTGAACAGACTACAGGATGCACATTCCCTTTTCTAAACACTGATGATGTCAGCACTCTATAAGTATAGCAGGAGAAGGGAAAACTCCCAGTAATGCGAATAGCGTGCTCTACTAATGCATCCGTCTTAAGTGTTATAACATAGTCAGAAAGGGATTTGAATCCTCCAATTAGCAAGTGTGTGTTTTTGGCTGAGGGGGGTTAGTGTGTGTGAGGGAAATGTCCCTTTTGGCAACTAGGTGAACAGACTACAGGATGCTCATTCCCCTTTCTAAACACTGATGATGTCAGCACTCTATAAGTATAGCAGGAGAAGGGGAAACTCCCAGTAATGTGAATAGGGCGCTCTGCTAATGCGTTCGTCTCAAGTGTCGTAACATAGTTTGGTAGGGGTTTGAATCCTGCGAATGGCAAGTGTGTGTGTCTGTCTGAGGGGGGTTAGTGTGTGTGAAGGAAATGTCCCTTTTGGCAACTAGGTGAACAGACTACAGGATGCTCATTCCCTTTTCTAAACACTGATGATGTCAGCACTCTATAAGTATAGCAGGAGAAGGGAAAACTCCCAGTAATGCAAATAGCGTGCTCTGCTAATGCATCCGTCTCAAGTGTCATAACATAGTCAGATAGGGGTTTGAATCCTGCAATTGGCAAGTGTGTGTTTTTGGCTGAGGGGGGTTAGTGTGTGTGAGAACAATGTCCCTTTTGACAACTAGGTGAACAGACTACAGGATGCACATTCCCCTTTCTAAACACTGTTCAGCAGAAGGCCATGGCTCTGGCACAAGTTGTCTGTTGCTATGATGCCCCTTTGGAAGATGCTTGTGTCAGCTGGAGAGTCGATTAGTCATCTGCATATTTGGACAGCCACAGTCCGTCCGTGTTGGCCTGTACCTCCAATAAATATATACCAAACAAGAGAGGTCCCAGGACTGAGCCTTGTGGGACACAACTCGTAACTGGTGTGGGGTCTGGCATGGCTCCAGCAATGCTAACCATGTGAGTTCTGTCCTTGAGCCACTGTGCAATCCAACTAGTGACATAGGGGCTTATATTTAAGCTGGTAAGCTTCTCTAGAATGCCCAAGTGGGGTATTGTTGTGAAGGCTTTTGCAAGGTCCAAGTAGGCTGTGTGAACCACCTTCCCCTCGTCAATGGCCTTGGTGACTGTTTCAAAGAAATCAACCGGGTTAAACCTGGTAGTGCTGGTGTGCTCTCAGTAGCCCTGAACCAGGCATCTGTTACTGCACAGATATCGATGTTTTCCATGCCAAGGAGTGTTTTGGGTGCATGCATCTGGAGGTCTAGACATCTGGCGTTGGTTAGCATTGCTCTCAGTTTCTTATCCCTTGTGATACCTATGAAGGTGGGTTTGTCATTTGAGCCCTGCCTAACATAGGCACTATGGGGGTAGCAAGAGCCTTTGCCAATATCTGAAAGCCCAGGGGTGACAGGTGCAGGCTGTCCCTAGCAAAGCAGGTAGTTCAACAGAAGATGAATGTGTGAAGGTATAGTGCCTGTTATTAGTTAGCAGTAGCATATATGACTGCTCACGTGGACACATGCCAGGTAAGTCATATGCACTGTGTCACAGGCAATGTACATGTGAACAGGACAAACAGTGACATCCTGTCAAGTGGGACATGGACATACATATAGTAGGCTATGCAGATGGCACTAGGAGTCCACAGAAGCTCTATAACTATGCATTGCAGGTGTGATCAGTATTCCAGGGTAATTGCAAGCAAACATGCATGCAAACAAAGATACAGTAAACAGGGCTGCATGTAGTCCATTGTACAACAAACAAGCTGTACCAGTTCCAGTAGGTAACACTGCAAATATGCAGGCACTATGCACATGTACATGGAAATACACGGGTCAGATGGCTAGGGTCCAGTCTCAGTGTGCACACAAGTGTACAGACCATATACTGTCAGGATGTACAATAACTGGATAGAAACCCATGTGCTCATACCTGCAGTAATACACATGTCAAATAACAGACACTGAGCCTTCACTCAGTGGTTCCATACCTAGTAGGATGTATGCTCCCTGGCCTGCCACCACAGTATCCCTGACATATATGGGGACTCTCCTTCCTGTGACAGTTAGTTATGTGTGTTGGGGCTGTCTAGCATGGTATGAGATGTGACAAATATCTGGAGACTGACGCTGAAGAATCATTGCTCGTACATAGGATAAAAAGTATTTAATGTAAGAACTCCACAGGATGTATGCTCCCTGGCCTGCCACCACAGTATCCCTGACATATATGGGGACTCTCCTTCCTGTGACAGTTAGTTATGTGTGTTGGGGCTGTCTAGCATGGTATGAGATGTGACAAATATCTGGAGACTGACGCTGAAGAATCATTGCTCGTACATAGGATAAAAAGTATTTAATGTAAGAACTCCACAGGATACAAGTAGAAAAGTTAAGCGCTTTCAACTGTGATATACAGTCTTCATCAGAACAACTTCCTACACAAAATTTGCTAATTATATACTCTACCATTTTCAACTTAATTAAATAATTATTCTTGTTGCCGCCAAAAACTTTAAAAACATACTAACCACTGTAAAACATGTAGGCAACCACTGTTTACCCACTACTATACATAAATATAGACATTGATTAACTACTAATACATTAAATTATACCCTAAACTTTACTTAATATATAGACACTATGCGTATAATAAATTTTTTGATATTATATACAATAGTATAAAATTGAATCCCATATATTTATACTACTGGTATAAATCATATCAAAACCAGACGTATTAGTTCGTATATGTTTAACATATATATTTACATTGCCATAAGTCTGTTTGACAAATGCTTTAAATAAGTTAACTATGAAACTGTAAATGCTTATGTACAATAATGTAAGGAATTGATATCTACTAAAACAATATTCCCCAATATCGCACTGTACATTTCTATATCATATACAAAATTAAGACAGAGTGGTACCATCATATCTGAAACAGTTGGAAAGAAGAAAAGAAGAAAAACTAGATACCATGCTGCACTATTGTTCAAGGTCCCCACTACTGGTGGTGTGACACTTATGTGGCTTGCTAACTAAATCATTTATAATAAGGCTAAGAATGGTTTGATGCTAATGAAGTCATTAAGTCCTGGTTTTCTGGTGGAATCTGTCAGAATCTGCCATCTACTCTCACTTGCTGCTAACTCCATTTTCCAGTTCCCTCCAAGTGGTGTGATAGAAATCTGATCAATGATGGCGAATAAAAAACTATGCTCACTCCCTTGATCCAAAATGTGTCTGTATAAAGCATTTTTGGTGTCACATTTTTGTATCCGATATAGATGTTCATACACACGTTTCTTCAGTTGTCTTTCCGTTTTGCCAATATAATGGGCTACACAACCTTTTTTATGATTCTGGAAACTATGAGAATATTTCTATTAACCAAATTAACATTGGGTACAAGAGAATAGACTTGGTTATAGAAGAATATTTGATTGATAACAGGATATGTAATGACACCTACTAATTTCTAAAGATGGATCACCCTGTTTTGGCCAAGATGGTGGGAATACCAAAGATACATAAATCCTTGGAGAATCCTCCATTTCGACCAATAATTTCTGGCTCCCGTTCTAAAACCTTTAATATTGGTAAACTTATAGATGGATGGCTGAAAAATATTTACAAATCTATCCCTCACATCATGAAAGATTCCTGGAAATTTTTGGGTGATTTAACCAATGATAAATGGCATCCAAATATAATATATCTCACCATAGACGTCCAGGATTTATTTTCTAGCATTCCCAAAGACGAGGGCCTGGAATTTTTTGCAAACAGCTTAAGGAAACATTCAGGTTTTACATGGGATAAGATCAATCTAATATGTGATATGATGGGGCTTGTGTTGGACCACAACTACATAACGTTCCAGGGAGAATATTTCAAACAAACCAAGGGTGTGGCAATGGGAGCAGCCTGTGCTCCCATTTTAAATTTGGTCATGCTAGAATGGGAGTTAGAATATGTATTCAATAGTACATTTTTTTCTAATATTTCCTATTATGCAAGATACCTGGACGATATTTTTATTTTGTGGAATGGCCCAGTGGCAAAAGTAGAGGAATTTATGGAGTACATAAACAACACCACTGGTTTCCTAAAATTTACACACAGTTTTAGCCACACTGAAATTGCATTTTTGGATATATTAATCAGTCACAATGATGTAGGTTTCATTTCAAAGCTATATAGAAAGCCCACTTTTTCGAACGATTACATACATTTTAGTAGCAACCACCCTCCACATGTCTTTAAAAACATAGTAAAAGGACAATGCATTCGGGCTGCTAGGATGTCTTCTGCTAAGGACATCATGG
This sequence comes from Protopterus annectens, assembly GCF_019279795.1. Classification (NCBI taxonomy): domain Eukaryota; kingdom Metazoa; phylum Chordata; order Ceratodontiformes; family Protopteridae; genus Protopterus; species Protopterus annectens. The sequence continues at coordinate 37,421,403 of NC_056733.1, forward strand.
AGGTAGAACTTAACTACATTAGAAATTAATTTTTGGACCGTGCTTATCCAATGAAAATGGTTAATGAAGTAATAACATATGTGGAAGGTGAATGGGGGCACAAATATCCACCATTATTAGGATGTTATAAAATGGATGAAAGGACAGAAGGACAAAATGAACCTTATGGAAGAGTGTGTGTACTTATGTACACACCCTATACACATTTGGTTAAAGAAATCCTTGAGAAACATTGGGCAATAATAGTTTCAATGGATAAAGACCAAAGATGGGATAAATTTCCTAAATGTGTTTATAAAACGGCGCCCGATATCAAACGACTGTTGGAGAGGGCAAGCTATGGAAAGGGTAAAGTAGATGTACACAAAGGAACTACCAAATGTGGGAGTTGCAAACAATGTAAGCACATCAACACAGCCAAGAGCATCAGGTTAAATGACATCAATTGTACGTTTATTAGATGTAAGGCTGGTAATTGTTGTTCAAAAGGGGTAGTGTATATAGCTAATTGCACACGGTGTAATGCCCATTATATTGGCAAAACGGAAAGACAACTGAAGAAACGTGTGTATGAACATCTATATCGGATACAAAAATGTGACACCAAAAATGCTTTATACAGACACATTTTGGATCAAGGGAGTGAGCATAGTTTTTTATTCGCCATCATTGATCAGATTTCTATCACACCACTTGGAGGGAACTGGAAAATGGAGTTAGCAGCAAGTGAGAGTAGATGGCAGATTCTGACAGATTCCACCAGAAAACCAGGACTTAATGACTTCATTAGCATCAAACCATTCTTAGCCTTATTATAAATGATTTAGTTAGCAAGCCACATAAGTGTCACACCACCAGTAGTGGGGACTTTGAACAATAGTGCAGTATGGTATCTAGTTTTTCTTCTTTTCTTCTTTCCAACTGTTTCAGATATGATGGTACCACTCTGTCTTAATTTTGTATATGATATAGAAATGTATAGTGCGATATTGGGGAATATTGTTTTAGTAGATATCAATTCCTTACATTATTGTACATAAGCATTTACAGTTTCATAGTTAACTTATTTAAAGCATTTGTCAAACAGACTTATGGCAATGTAAATATATATGTTAAACATATACGAACTAATACGTCTGGTTTTGATATGATTTATACCAGTAGTATAAATATATGGGATTCAATTTTATACTATTGTATATAATATCAAAAAATTTATTATACGCATAGTGTCTATATATTAAGTAAAGTTTAGGGTATAATTTAATGTATTAGTAGTTAATCAGTGTCTATATTTATGTATAGTAGTGGGTAAACAGTGGTTGCCTACATGTTTTACAGTGGTTAGTATGTTTTTAAAGTTTTTGGCGGCAACAAGAATAATTATTTAATTAAGTTGAAAATGGTAGAGTATATAATTAGCAAATTTTGTGTAGGAAGTTGTTCTGATGAAGACTGTATATCACAGTTGAAAGCGCTTAACTTTTCTACTTGTATCCTGTGGAGTTCTTACATTAAATACTTTTTATCCTATGTACGAGCAGTGATTCTTCAGCGTCAGTCTCCAGATATTTGTTACGTGGATGGTATGAGATGTGAGCATGCAGTGCTAGGGTGCTCCTGTGTGTCCTGTACCAGTCGTGTAGTACTGCACACATATCAACATCCTCAAACATCTGCATTGCAGAGTCTAGTGTGGGCAACATGCCACTTGCAGTTTACATGTCCATCATTGTGTATTACTACATTCATTACCCTATCCCCTGTGCTACCTATGTATGTAGCCTTCTGTTGACATCATTACCACCAGTATGCCAACATGTGCAGATGATACACTATGGTACTTACCATGGGTGTAGACAACAGGACATGACAATCACACACTTACTGCATCAGGTATGCTGTGATATACCCACAATTAATTCAGCACACAGTACTAACAACATGATACTATTACTACACATCTATGCGGTCACCCTGTGCATCAGCAACATGTTAACCTGTACCTGCACAGTTGTTACAGATTGCAGGAGGTGGCACAGTTTCATCATATGCACAGGGTGTGAACTTGGTATGCCTGAGTCAGCCACCGATACCATCAACTGACATGTATGCGTATGTGTGTTGGTGAGGGACAGCAGAAGAAGGTGGGGCAATGTTGATGCAGTGTGTGCGTGTATGCGGTAGCCCTAGGTGTTGTCAATTTGCATGTGTGTATGGATGCACACAGTTCCACCTCATGGCTGCCATATACTGGTGTTTGTGGACAGCCACAGACTGTACCTGCCAGGTCATACAGATCAGTGTCTCTGGCCACGGACATGGTACCTGTGCCTTGCAGGGGTGCTACGGACCATATCCGGTACCAACCCAGACTGGGTACTGTCATCAGAAGCAGGTGTTCGTTGACTGGACACAGATCCCTGTCGGGCCTGGCCAGAGCCACTTGCACGTGGTCTCCTGGGGCGGTCTGATGACAGCACAGACCCAGCATTGCTGGGGCTGCTGCTGGCACTACGGGGTGGCCGCGGCCCTGTTGTCATCTGCGACAACTGCCAGCTGCTGCTGTTGCTGGCATACGGCCACGTTGACACCTCAACCACCCACCATTGCCCTGGCTCATGGACATGTAGTTGTGGAACCGGTCTAATATGTCCCCACAACGTCTGTCTATGACATCGGTGAAATCACGGATGGCAGCCGCAATGTCACGCATACTGTCAGTCATGGCTGTGCGACATGCTGTCAGCTCCCTCAGACCCTGTCTGGTGTACCTTTCCATACGTGACTGTGCCTGCATGACAGTCCGGAACATAGCTGAGGTTGTAAGACCTCTGTGGGCACGTCTGACAGGGGCAGTACGCCCATGGATGCTCCCATAAGAACCCCTGGACATCTGTCTGTGTGGTATCATCTCTGGGCCATGCCCATGGCTGCTGTGTGGGGAGGCATGTGCCACAGATACCACATTACCCTGGTCAATGCCCACTGTATGCTGTCCATCACCTAGGGACATTGGTGACAAAGGGTGTATTGGCAGGATAACTGTGCGCATTGATGGGGTCGACAGCTGTGTACTGTCAATCGGCTGACCAATGGCGGACCCTGGCATACCTTCCTGTGCCATTACACAGATGTCATCATTATCAGTACCCACGGCACCTGACTCAGGTTTCCTGCTACATGACACCAGAGCAGCAACAGAACCTGTGGGAGGGAAACAGGAAACACAGTTTACAATGTCTACACATTTCCAGCGATGCACACATGCACAGGTGCACACATGCACACATGCACAGGTGCACACATGCACACATGCACACATGCACAGGTGCACACATGCACACATGCACACATGTGCACACATGCACACATGCACACATGCACAGGTGCACACATGCACACATGCACGCATGCACAGGTGCACACATCCACACATGCACACATGCACATGTGCACACATGCAGACATGCACACATGCACACATGCACAGGTGCACAGGTGCACACATGCACACATGCACACATGCACACAGTTTCACACAATTGTACAGTACTCAGTATGCGTGATATCAACACACAGACACAGACACACCTACATGCATACAAAGAGCACTACTAAGTGAGCCAAATAGTACTATTACTATTAACACTATTACAGGAATTGTTAATACACACTCACCAGCATGGATAGGCTGCATTGCTGTTATACCAGAGGGTCCTGCAGATGTGAAGAAACTAATGTCAGTGGGCACAACTGTGCCATTGTTACTGAGTATGATACAGGTCAGTAGTACAACAGTCGCCTTTCATAGGTCAGCTGCTAATATTGAGGATATCACACTTGCACATTAAATACTATGGTGACAGCTACAAACCAAGGACACACCTCACACATGCATTAACTACCAGTGTACACAACAGTCAACTATACATATGGCATATTACCTGCACGTTCACTGTCTTGCTGCTGTGTGGCTCCAGCCTCCATCATAATGTATGTCTGCTGCTGTTGTTGTTGCTGGCGGACTGGAACCACTACACTCATGAGTAATCCCTCCAGTCTGGTGAGTGGGGGATGTGTAGCCACCCCACCACCTGTGGCGACCTGTTGCCTGTGGATATCCGACGCATGCTGACGGACATGTCTGATTAAATCACTGCAGTGATGTCGTACCTGCTCATATGTCCTATTATGTGTGCCTATGTCATTTACCCGATGGACAAGGTCTTGCCACAGTGCAGCCCTCTCCTGCTGATCCTGGCTGGTGCGGGAAAAGAGTATTGCATAATCCCGCACCAGGCTCTGGTGTATCTCCTCATCCTCAGCTGTGGAGTAGGTGGGATTCCGCGGGTGGGCCATGTACCTGAGAAAGAAAATAACCTGGTATCAGCAATATATGTCAGCAGAATTTGGCACACATACTACACATGCTACTCGACTGTTATGATACAACATATCTCACATATGTAGCATCTGTCTGTCTATTGGTGGATACACATGTAGATGGCCAGGTATCAGTGCTCAGCCAGCAACTGTGCAACAGTACCTGGCAGACTCCATACGACATACTACCAAACCCCAGCAGTCAGAACACTGATTCAGGTCAAGAGCACCTCCTCACTCTGGGGGTTTGTATCTAGGTACTGCATGGCCTACATCGTCAACTACTGTGAGCTGACCACACACTGATTGCCCTGGATATACATATCCCACCTCCACCACCAGCACAAACGACTATAGTGCATAACATTACAGATACAAACTTTACACTTTGTAACAGTGATATGGTATCCTTTCAGCCCACTGGGCCAGTGGCAGATACAACCCACAATGCTGACCCCTACACAATTGCTTTCTACAGACATCTCCGAGAATGCATGGATCATGCAATCCCATATATGACCAAGACACTCTCCACAAAGGGTCAGCATCCTGTCCGGTTGACCCCAGCCATAGACAGATCGTATTACAGAAGATGGAAGCTACGGCAAGACAGAGCATAATTCACTAAAGGGAGGGCATGTCTGAGCAGCACTGGTAAGGATCTATTTTCCATCATACAAAATACATGGGCAACTTTGAGAGGGAAATCAAGAGTGACACTACAGATGACCAGAAGGCCTTCTTCAGTTATGTTACCAACCTGGTCAGGAGCCATCCTCTATGCCCATAGGTAGTACACAACAACAAATATTTCACTGACACCACAGATATCGACAACATTGTGGCAGACAGGTTCAGTGCAGGTGTCACCCGCCCGCTCTCCCGAAATAAGGCATAGTTATCCCAGCTGACTGTAACCTCCCTGTCATCACAGATGTCCAGGTGAGAGACACCCGCAGGACAGCAGAATACACAACATGGATGGGACCTGATGGTATCCCCAGTTGCATGCTACATAAACTCTGACAGGAGCTAAACACACATATAGAAGTGCTATGTAACACTAGCCTGACTACAGGATATGTTCCTGTACAATGGCGCACAGCAGCAGTGGTTCCACTCCACGAAGGAGGCATCTCAACATACCAATACAATACAACACAATACATTACATTACAATACAATACTATACAATATGCTATTTCCCCTGGGTCTACAGCAGCGTACTGTTCTGCTACCCTGACCATTGTGACACATGTGGTGTGATGGTAACTGCTGCTGTCACACAGTTACACAGGGTGACTCATATGGCATATTACCTATCTGACTAACATTCAGCAGGGGTATGTGTGACATGTACTCATGGGGAGTCTTGCTTCTTAACACTGTGTGGTTTATTGCAGGGTATGTCTTATCTGTGGGTAGGAACTCTTACCTCCACATGTGCACTCTATTGCAGTGGCACGGACGACACACAGCAGACATTTAGGTTGTGGATGGTGTGAGGTGTTACTATGGTTGTTGGACATCTGTCATGGGTGTGACTTCCATATGTAAATCCGGGAGTGGTAACCTCTATGTGGGTAGCATATATGTACTCTGTGGTGTTGTCAGTCACTGTGCATTGGTAATGTGTTTGAGTGCATTGTCACAGTGTTGTGCATGTCACTGTGTCCTTCTCCATATCTGTAGCTGTCATGTGAGGTCCATACCATGGCATCCATTATGTGGTGTGGAGGGGTACACCAACCTACATGTCCATAGCTGACACACCATGTCCACTGACACATACCATGTGCAGGTATTCCAGGGATAGTGTGCCACTGTGAATATCATTCGGGCCACTATTGTACACATTTATGACCCTGTTCACCCCTGACACATCTAGTGGTGGGCAGCCAATCACATATCTGGTGGTTACTGGTGTAGGTGATCTGGAATGTGGTATGGTACTCCGGATTTGACACTGGTGTTCACTCCATGCCTTTGTCACCAGGCACCTGTTGCAATACATATGTACACATGTGCCTCACTCAGAATGTATATACATCTCTCTCTCTCTCTCTCTCTCTATATATATATATATATATATATATATATATATATATATATATATATATATATATATATATGTATATAGATATATCTATATGTATATATATATATATATATATATATATATATATATATATATATATGTCCGTATACATATACACATATATATATTGATGTACATATATTGCTATAGATGTGGAGGGGGCACAGAGGGGTGTGAGTGATAGAGGGGATGGGACAGGCTGTGTTGCAGGTCGTCATATACAGTCATACCTGTAGGTAGTCAGATCACTCTGTCTATGTATATGTATCTACATATATCTATATCTGTATGTGTGCATTACATAGATATGTTTGTACAATATTCTATCTACATCTGTCTATGTATTCCTACATCTCTCTCTCTATGTATGTATAGATATATGCATATCATGTATATATATATATATATATATATATATATATATATATATATATATATATATATATATATATACACATACATATGTTGACATACATACATACGTATCCATATGTTAGACAGGTATATCAACATATTTGTCTACCATACTGTATACACACACTAACATACTGCTAAACATACATAACTGTGTAACCTACTTTGTACATGGCACTACAACCTACAATCAAACAACATTGCTATGTGCACATAGATGCTCTCACATACAAATGTATGTACAGCCTTCACTGATAGTTGCTGTATGTCCCCTGCCCTTTACACATCTTCATATACATATGGATACAGACCAATGACACATATGGAAGGTTCACAGTATGTAGACCTTTATAGTATTACTTTACATTACCTGTGTTTGTCACAGCTGCTTGTGTTGCTGTCTGGTTCTCTGTCCTGCTGCTCCACTTCCCAGTTGTCAGCTTTCAGGTAGCTGCTGCTGAACAATTTGTTTCTGTCTGCTTAATTGCAGTTTTCTCTGTCTCTGACTCTGTGTCTCTGTCTCTGTCTCTGTCTCTCTCTCTCTCTCTCTCTGTATCTCACGTCCTTCTCAGGGTGCAATGAAAGTATTGCATGCGTGGACATGGAGTACAGCATACTTTTGTAGGTATCTGCATATGCCCATGTGATGGCCTCTGCACCAATTGTTAGCCAGCATTTGCTAATTGCATGCAGCCAGTTGTGTACTGATTGCAGTTCTCACTGTGATTTCAGAACAGTGCTATAAAAAGGTGTGTGAGATAGGCGTAGCCCTTTCAGATGTTAAGGGCAGGGACCATGCTGTTATGCTGTGGACAATGTTCTGTGAGTGTAAAGGTTGGTATCTCTCTCATATTTCCAGGTGTGTTGTAGATTAACATTCCTCCATTCATTTCTCCAGTTTCCTGTACTAACTGTGTATGTACACTGACACCTACAACTACTACTACTGTTAATGTGTGTGTGTTTTCCTTTCACTTTTGCTTGCACTCTGTTGCTAAGGCTTCAATAATTGCCCTTTACAGTCACTACTTGTATGCCTGCTAGGTGTCTTGACTGTAGTGTGCTGCTGTAGCTTTCCTATTTTCCATGTACATTCACACCTTGGAATGCTTGCTATATCTGCTAGGGTGTTACAGCATGCAGTGTGGTCTAGCCATGGTGTGGGCCTTGACATCTATTAGGGTATTTGAGTATGCTGCTGAGCAGGCCCCAGAGACTTTCAGGTTCATCTGTTATGTGCCTCATGGAATGGTACATATTAGTGGGGTACACCCATTAAAATGTCTGGTATGCTGCAGTTGTGACTGTGGGTTAGCATGAGCATATGTATTACTACACTTTTTCTGCCATGCAAGTGATGAATACTTTCCGGACTCCATAGTTACCATTGCATGTGTTACACCTTTCTGCCTACTGTTTGTACATTTCACATGGGGTCTGTGGGGCATCCCTGTAGGTCATTCACTGTTGCTATGTCTAGGCTCTTAAGTATTCAAATATGGTGGTGTCGGACCCGTCATGTGTACAGATATTTGCAGGTTGTCCACATTTCTGCCTCATATTTTGGTCAATATCCCATGCACACCTTTTTCTGGCACGTCACTCTGGGCTCAAGCCAGACTATGGTGACAAACATTCAAGTTCCAGACTGCATACCCTTCCAAACATCCCACAAAGTGTAGACCCTGTTAGTTTCTGAACTGTCTGCGTTTGTTGTAACATTATTTGTAATGTGTCCCTGGTTTTGGGCCTTTGCTCCACATATTTTATTACTTGGTCCAGATGTGTTCCTGTAAGAGGTTGTGGGGTATGGGCAGTGCTTATCCTGCTGTGAGTATGTGTGTGTCTTGCAAGGTGTTATAGTGACATTATTACCTACTAGCTTCCAACTAGCATGGCTGTTTCTGTTCACACACTACTATTATGGAAATCCACTAGTTTTGATAGTAATTCTAAATGTCATGCTTTGTGTACTACGCATCTATATTCCCTTTACATTCATTCCTACTATTACATGATATATTTACTTTAGCACAATGCTCTTGTATAAGAGTCATGGCTTAGTGGTAAGTCATGCAGACTACAGTTGCCAAGGTCCTGGGTCCGGGACTCACAGTGGGATTTTATTTTGCTTTTGAACTGAGTACAGGACCTGTCAATCAAAGTGACTAAGGCACTTTTAGGCAGTTGTAACCGGGCTAGCGCTGGTTTGTGAGCTCACGCATGCGCACTGGCAGTTAGCTCTGCACAAGCGCACACCGATTACAACCACTTAAACGTGCTTACTCTTGCGCACACCCGCTATTTTCTTTGAAAGAAAAGAAAATGGGGAGACAGGAAAGTGGTGAAAAAGGGGTCACAAAGAGGGTAAGACAGTAGGGAAACAAGCTTGGGATGTGCAGGAGGGATGTAGGTAAGGCCCATAGCTGCCCATTTCTTCATCAGCAACAGCTGTGCATATGTATGTAATTTGGTGTGACATTTGAAACCTTCCACCCCTGAGAGAGGTGTCAGGACAACAATAATACTTGTTGTACAGCCAATTGGAATTGATAGGTTCCATGTACAGTAGACATGTGTGCGGAATGGGCAGCTATGTATGGGGCGTAATTTTTTTGTGGGTACAGAGTGCCCTTTTTTTTTTTTTTTTTTTTCAGGTGAGAGTGGTATGTCAGGTGAAGGTAGTCGGTACAGCTAGGGAGGTAGGTTGGGTAGGTAAACAGACAAGACAAACAAGACGCATACAGGGGTGGTGTATGACACGTGTGGGGGGGTTACACAATTGACGGGGACGGAGGTTTGGATATCCAGAGCCCATGAGCCCACAGATGGCAACAGTGGAACTGATATCCCCACCCATAGGCAGTTGCCACTGTTCCTTCACTGCCCAGGACAGGGCTGTGCTGGGGGCTGTGTAGGCGGGGCAACAGGCATGCCCGTTAGTTGCGCCACCTGTGCCTCGAGCTGGCGTAGGGGCTCAAGGACAGAGTCCCGAATCTCCCTACGCACCACAGTCCGGACGCTATGGAGGGTGAGTGGTGGATCTCCTCCGGCCACACTTGCAGAGGGGGGGGCGAGCCCCATCCCCTGCAGTGCTTCCACCCACAGGTGGCAAAGGGCCACCGGAGGAGGGTCCGGACTCGGCACTAGTGCCAGGTGCACTCGCCAGCTGAGGTGGGAGAGGTGGGTCCGCTGGAACCCGCCTTCCCTGTCGTACTATGTTTTGCATTATGTCATGACAGTTTGGGTTAGTGACATATAATACCATTCACAATTAGTTGTAACAGCATGCATTTGTATTCCCATTAACCAAACACCCAGATATTCACACCATTGAACAGCGTGCATAACACATGCATAATTTGAACAGAAATACACAGTCCAACAACATGCAGGGTTAATTGATGGCAACAGGCCATCAGGTGTGGATGTATGAACAGGGCAGATGCATCAACAGACATGCAAATATATATGACCCAACAGGACAAACGTCCAGGGTGTTAATTGTGATTGCACATACCATTTTCACGTGGAATGGGTTATATGTAGTTATAGGGTGGGGTGAAGAAAGTAATATTAACACCTTCGAATGACAATACATATGCTGTACATTTCTAATAGCTACAGTTATATACACAATACTGTTATAACTACAGTTTCCTATATGATAACTATTTCAACTTGGTGATAGGACTGTTAATGCAACATCAATATACATTTTATGGTTCTTCATACACATTCATATCTAGCTTTGTTCAGCTACATCAGGGCTACATTTGCTTTATATAGCTGTAGACAAGTGTGGATGTTTGGTATATCAGACAAACATCCTATCTGCATATTGCAGACTGAGAGCAACATATCCTGATTTTGGGATACACATTCCAGATGCAGCAACACTTTGAACAGATTTTCTGTTTGGTTTGGAATATCACATGCATTTCATTCTGTCTTGACTGCAGTATACTTTATTCAGGGGTTATTACTACTGTATTGCTGGATTCATGGCACTTTCTCACACTCTCTCACTTGCTTTCATTTTACTATTCAGGATGGTACTTCTAGGCTTTATTGACATGTTTTAACAGTACTTATTACAATCCATTCCAGCAGTCTCACTTCTGTCATGTTTCAGTATTTCCACAGGGATATATTTCACACGTGATTTCATCATCTTCTGCAGCTATACTTTTCAGCTTGCTGCAGGTTGTGTACTATTTTCTTACAGGCAGGGCATTTTTATTTCAGAATATATGTCAGACAGTTTCATGTTTAGGTTAAACTTACAGGCTGAAAACTCTTGTAATCAAGCAATACTTGCATACACTTTCACACTGTTACTTGCAGATTTTATTCCTTACTGACTACACTGCACTCTTTTGCTGACTGTCATACTTTTATATTTCTTTACAGTTACTGGTAGTGGATTACTGACCTGCCTGGTGGCGCAACCGCACCAGCCTATCGCCATAGGCTCTGCGGTTCGCAGAACGGACACCTGCAGCTGTAATATAAATGAAGCAATATTGGAATACACATCTCCATAATATCAGCTAGTTTAATTTTTTACATACATAATTAAATGTTACTTACTCAGTGGTGGGGTGCTGGGTGATTGCCGGGCCTCCTGGATCCAAAGGTTCAGTTGGTCCTGCTTGTGTCTCTTCAGGTCCGCATGGTGGTGACGAACCTGCTCACCAGTCCTTGGAATCCCTGTGGCACTGGTGAGATCATGAGCCAACCGGTCCCACGCCTCAGCCCTGTATGCTCCCCAGAGGACCTGGCCCTGCATGAGTTGGGCCTCATGATTGTGGACTAGGAGCCAGGCCATGTACCTGGACTCCTCAACACCCCACCTCTGTGCTCGAAAGCGACTACCCTCTCCTACTCCTGACATTCTGCCTGCAGGTCTGTTCTACAATCGTTTATGCTGTGTATTCCCGCCTATGGGGCTTATATAGTCCGGTTTTCCCGCACATATCTGTGATTGGCCATTTTGGAATTGTATCAACTTCAGTAAACCTGCATTGTCATGATGTAGTTTGTATTTATTCCTATATATTAGCTATTATTGCATTTACAGGTTCTGCTGTCGTGGCTTGGTGGTTCTGTACCTTGACTTTGGTGTATAGTATCCTGGGTTCGAATCTGGCCACTGCTTTTTATTTTTCATGACTGTCTAGACATGCTGAGGGGTGTGTCTGTGTAAAGGCAGTTTTGATACGGCTTGCTCAACGTTGCCCGTCGGTTAGCTTGTTTGCACAGTGCGCAGCTCCGCGCAAACGGAGTACGCTGGTTTAAGCCTCATTTGGCTATCGGCACGCATATTACGCTCAGCTCAGCTAGGGGCACATAGATTCAGCATGTTAAACCACTGCTCAGCTACGGGCACTCATTTTGCAACAGTTAGACCACTGCTCATCTACGGGCACATGCACTCACTCTGTTAAACTATAGCTCAGCTATGAGCACATCTGGCATTTTTTTCTTCTTTTGTTACCTCACATGTCTGCAATATAAATGGGCTATTTCATTACATTTTACATGAATTGTGGTTTTATGTGTACATATTTGTCAGGGACTTGTTTCCTGCTTATTTTGCAAAAAAAAAAAATTGGTGTTGTGGGGGCTCGAACCATGAACGCCTGCTCTTCAGCCAACATCTCTACCACTACGCTATTGCTTCCTGGCTTATTTTGCATATTTAGTTCTTATATGCTTTCCCACTGACTGCTAACTGTAGCTGCACTACGGGCACGCCAGCAAAACGAAAGCGCACTCACGGTTAAACATCTTTACAATTTAAAAAAAAAATCTAACATGTTCATTTATATATCTTTTATGTTTATAGTCTGTGGGGGCATGTGTTGTGTTGTGTTTATTCACATTTCCGTGGACTCTGTTGTGGGTGTTTACTTTGGGCACTTTTACACTTCTGGGGCGTGTCCGCTTGCAGGGCTCGGCCTACGGACACGCCCCCTACTGTCTTACATGGACCGTGTTAGACTTAGGTGTGATTCAGCATGCTCTCATGAATATGCAAAGCATGCTGACATCACTCCGTTTAACTGCAGCCTCCGTGTAAGAGTTATAACTCTTACACGGAGGCTTCGTGAATCCTGGGGTATATCTTTCACCTAACTTAATCTTTACCATAAAATACACAAACTAACACACAGACACACAGCACCCATCCTTCACTCATCCCAAACCCTACCCTCAATTCACATACACACATGCACATGCTCTCACCTCTTAATCCCACTTACCTATATCGATATTCCATACCATCGACATATCCACCATTTGTACATCCTTACTATTGACATTAAATCACACCATTGCATTTGTCAAACAAACATATGCTCAGTTAAACATAGGAGGATCTGCTCATAAAACAAAAATAGATTACTAAAGATGTGAACACATAATAATATGACATCATAATGCCTGTTTCAACAAATAAGCAGATTCTTTCATTTGCATAATGGGAGATATCAACAACCCCTGCAGATGTTCCTGTTGCACTGAGAAAAACAATTTTGGCAACTAGTCCCAGAATAATTTTATTAGCCAAAATAAAACAGACATAAAATTAACCCTTCAAGGCCAACCACTTCATCAGAATTGATTCAATTAAAATTAAGTTCCAAGTTATACAGCACTCCAAAATACATAATATGGCTACTATTCATTCATGCTTTTAAAGACCACTTTTGGTCAGAAACTGCGAAAACATATATTTTTTATCTTGCCATGAAATTCAAAATATTCCAACCCTGCCTGAGGCAGAATAAGTAGTAATTTTAACTTGTGTTTTTAGTTTTTCAAAAAAAAAAAGTAACTTTATTGTCATTCAGATCATACACAAAATGCACAACTGAACAAAATTACCTTACTACAAGCTCAATGTACAACAAAAAACACAGAAACAAATACGCATATATAACAACAGTGCCACAGTATCTGAGCCAGCTGAGACACAGAATGCTTCAAGCCACCTCAACCATGCATGATTCCATGGACTACAGCATTGCCTCCAATCACACCATTGCCACTCTCCAACCACATCATCACCTTCTCCTTCTCTGACTCCATCAACATTTCAAGTCCAGTCTGGTCCCTTCAATAGCACAGACCAAAAATAAATTCACACATAACTGACATACACAGTCAGGCCATCACCTGACTCGCTGAATACAGTGCAGCCGCCACTACCCAAAGGCCTGAACAGCCACAACCAATCCAACAATCTATCCACCATCCTCACCATCCATTGCAGTTACCAGTTCTATCTCCAATACCACTAGCATCCCAAATCCAGTCCGGTCCTTACAATGAGCAAGACAGACAAAAATCTGACTTCCACCCTCTGCATTCAATTCATCTCTCCAGTGACACCACTGTAGGCCCAAACTTCCACTAATCAGTCCAATGTTTCTCAAAAACAAACAAAAAAAAATACAAACATCACTGCTGCAGTCCACCACAATCTCGACCAGGTCAAGAGCAAACCACCATTGGACTGCAGTTTGACAGTTCACACAGATTAAAACTAATAACTTTAATATAATTCTATACATCCTCATAGAGGCAAACATCTTGATATGATCTTACTATCCTGAAAGGCTACTTTTTGCCTATAATGCACAGAAATGCTATAGCACAAGAGATTAATTTGCTGAAGTCAGTGCAGTCAGATCACAATTCCATTCTATTTAAGAAAAGGATCCTCGGTAAATACTTTAATGATTGCACTGCAATGATCCTTAAACATTTGTTTCATAAATATATATATATATATATATATATATATATATATATATATATATATATAATCTGTAATTTTTTTCAAAAATATGTAAGATAACATATCTTTTTCCCCATCCCTCCTCCTTGAACTCAGTCAGCCAGAATTGCCTAGTTTGTAAAGCTCATTTAATTAATGCATTTGCTGTTTAGGGTTATCAGGCTTCTTCATATTAAAAAAGACTCAACTGTATTATGGCCCAAGGGAAGTAAAAGTGTGTGTGTGTGTGTGTATATATATATATATATATATATATATATATATATATATATATATATATGTGTGTGTGTGTGTGTGTGTGTGTGTGTGTGTGTGTGTGTGTGTGTGTGTGTGTGTGTGTATAAATCACAAATAAATAAATCCAGCACTCACAATATTCACCATTTTCATAATATAAACAGGCCCCAAAGATGGTATCCACAGTAATTAAAGAACGAGTGAGGCTCAGATAATTGCAAATAGTGGCTTTTATTCCACAACAAACTCAGTAGGCTGTAACAAATGCTGCAGGCCTGATAATCTGACTGTAGCAAACTCTGCAGTAGCCCAGAATAATAGTCTGGCTGTAACAAACTCTGCAGTTCAGCAGGCTATAACAAAGTCAGAGGCCTAGCAGTCTGGCGGTAACAAACTCTGCAATAATCCAAAATAATGGTCTG
The DNA here is from genome assembly GCF_019279795.1 of Protopterus annectens. Lineage (NCBI taxonomy): Eukaryota > Metazoa > Chordata > Ceratodontiformes > Protopteridae > Protopterus > Protopterus annectens. The sequence continues at coordinate 37,436,770 of NC_056733.1, forward strand.
GCAGTAACAAAGTCTACAATTCAAAGTGGTGGTCTAACTGTAGCAAACTCTGCAAACCAGTTTCAGCCACTGGCATCATCAGTGCAAAAGCTAGGTTAATGCAAATACATGACTTAAATATACTAACATTTAAAGGTACAGTGTACCAAAAAACATGACGTAATTCAATACAGATTTTTAACCCACAAATAACAAATAAAGATTAAATAAAAAGTAAATAATAAACAACAAACATATTCACCAATATTCATTTAACCCAAGTTTGTACATAGCTCCTAGGTTAACTATCCACATTTTCTCTTTTTTATCAAGAATCTTATGTTTAGAAGAAAGAGACAGCTGTAACCCAGTAACCAAATCTATCCCCACAAATACATAATGTGCAGAAGGATGTTCGCCCTTATCTTTGTAAAGAAAACTCCTGAGACATTGACATTGAATATCACTTAGATGAAGGGCAATCCATTATATGAAAGGTCTGGATATTTGCCCCAAATAGAAGGCCCACACTGGCAGATGGCCATGTACACCACCCAGTCTGCATGACAAATGATCAAGTGCCTTATCTGATATACCTTTGACGTATTGATAGAAGTAAATGACTTGGTTTTAAAAATAACTTTGCAATGTACACAATGCCCACAATATGTACATCCCTCTAGCATCCCGTGTTTCATGCCAGTATGGGGTCTGATGCCTTTTTTGAACCAGGACAGATGTTCCTCTAGATTCATACGCCAAAGAAAACCAAAAGAACATCTATCTTCAAGGCATTGATCAAAGAATGGATAATTTTTAAGTACATGCCAGTGCTTATTGACTGTATCACAAATCTTAGAAGAATTATTGCCATATGTGGTAATCTTTCTAAGAGACATATGACTATCACTCTCACATCCCACATGCATGATGGACTGTAATAGCTCACCTCTGTTCATATGTAGTGCACTGTATCTAGCCTATTTAACAAGGGTATAACCATAGCCCTGGGAAAAAAAATCTAGCTTCCATGTCATCAGCTTCTTGTTTAAAATCATCCAAGCTACTACAAAGTTTCCTATTCCTGCAGCAATCATCTAAGTATGTATGCCACCTCACTAAGTATCTTTTAAATAGATTATTATCATCATAAATGAATTGTGACTCCACATAGCCCATAAATAAATCAGCATAGATTGGGGCAAAATGCCCTTAATCTGAAGGTAGCACTCATTCTTAAACCGAAAAGCATTATGTTCAAGAACAATACCCAGAAGTTTAAATAAGAAATCAATGTGTTCATCAGTATATAAGCCATTGGGCATCCAGGGTGCACATATAAGAACTGTTAGAAATCTGAAGATCATGCATGAGGTGCAAAAACTCCATGGTGTCCTTAATATGGGCCCTCACCAGACTCAGAAGTGTTTTTAATTGATCTTCCAGATAGATAGAAAGAGCTACTTTCAGTGAAAATTAATCGCATTAATGGCATTGTTATATTCTTGGTGGTCTATATGGCTGAACAAAGTTCCTTACACCTTTTTGTTAATTTAATGGAAGATAAAGATGACTTCACTTGTTTTACTGGACAAATTTTAACACTGGGCTTTTCTGCTGGGGCTAATGTTTCTAATGACTTCAATTTTTGTTTTAAACAGTTTACTGACAATTCTAGAAAACTATACTCCACTGTTTGGCATGTAAAACTTTTAAAAGCATATAACAGTGCAGGCATAACACCTAGGGACTTAAGAGTGTACACTGAGCCTGGAGTTGGTGTTAATGATGCTACATTTATGGGCAAATGGCATGCCATACAACAAACAACTTCCAAAATGTTTATTTAGCTTCTTATTGGTCACTATGAGCAGCAATTTACAGTGATCAATGGTAAACTGGATCTTGATATTCAGAACGTCCAAAAATGTTCTAGTAACCAAGAATGTTCAGATCAGTATGTTAAATTTTCAAAAGACACTAGTGACTATGAAGCTGAATTAAAAGCATGGAAGATAAAGAACTCCAACCAGGATAAAGGTGATTATCAGGGCAACATTCCTTATACATGGAAGGCTGCCAAAAGGGCAGTTTATTTTGCTCAGGATGAACAGAAAAATGTGAGGTCCAAGCGAGAGAGGCAGGTCTATACTTAAGAATGCCTCTAAAACTGCTTATGTAGACTCTAGTCCAAAATATCTTATGGTTCATATACAGATACTGAATCTGAATTGTGTGACAATGGTGAAGTCAGTTCTCCTAATAATAAATTAACATGGGTTGGTGTCCCTTGAAAAGAGGTGGATGCAAGCATAAAAACAAACATTGAAGGGAAATTCAAAACATTATCTGGGAATGTGAATGCTGATTCTGTTAGTAATTTGGCTGTGAGTCTTTCTCCGTTGAACTTAACTGATTCTGAAATCAATGTACTTAATAAAGGCCTTGGTTTTATTCCTTCTTTTTTTGTTTCTGAATTTGATACAGTATCTGATGTAAAAAAAATGTTTATTAAATTTAAAATATTATTATAGCCACAATGAAAGTAGTACTAATACCTCATTGAAATTAAAAAAAAATCTTCTTTACAGCCTCCCTATCATCTGGCTGTTAAGGTGTTTGAACAGCAGGTTATACGTGATTTGCATGCTAAAAGAAATGTGATTTTTAAGAATTTTGGTCACAACCTTACCAGGGGTGAAAGACTGGCACTTGATGGTTTAGCTAAAAATTATAATACTATTGTGGTTTCTGCTAATAAGGGAGGTGCTATAGTTTTGTGGGATTCTTGTGATTATGACAGAGAAGCTTATAGACAACTTGCTGATCGTACTTCATATTATAAATTGAGTATAGCTCCAATGGCTGATTTTAAAAAATACATCAACTATTTTCTGCTTCATGCTAAAGAGGAAGGTTTGATTTCCGATGCTATATTACAACAGTTTATAGTAGAGAACCCAACACCACAGTCTTTTTATATTCTTCCTAAGATACACAAGGCTTGGACTAATCCACCTGGCTGACCAATTGTTTCTGGCTGAGGATCTGTAATGGTGCCAGTTTCTATGTATCTGGAAGATCAATTAAAACCACTTCCAAATCAGGTGAAGGCCTGCATTAAGCACAACACAGACGTTTTACTGTTCATGGATGATCTTCAGATTTCTAACAGTTTTTCTATGTGCACCCTGGATGCCCAATCTCTTTACACCAGTATCCCTCATGAGGGTGGGATTATGGCCACCAGATATTGGTTGTGTCTTGAGGGATTATATACCGATGAATACATTGATTTCTTATTTAAACTTTTGGGTGTTTTCCTTGAACATAATGCCTTTTGGTTTAAGAATGAATGTTAAGGGCACTGAAATTGGGCTACTTTTGCCCCCATCTATGCTGATTTATTTATGGGTTATGTGTAGTCACAATTAATTTATGATGATGATAATCTAGTTAAAAGATACTTAGTGATGTGGCATAGATTTTTAGATGATTGCTAGTGCATCTGGTCAGGAACAACTGAAATGTGGCAGCTATTTGTGACATATTTGAACAATAATAAGTTTGATATTAAATTTTCAAGCAAAATCAAAATGTCTAATATTAATTTTCTTGATGTTCATATTACCAAGTTGATTCATGGCAAAAAGGCCACTAATTTATATATAAAGCCCTTCACAAAGAATTCATTACTCGAGGCCCACAATTGTCATCCGGCCCATATGGTCACAATTTTTGCAGGCTCATGAAAATTTGTAGTAGCTTGGATGATTTTAAACAAGAAGCTGATGACATGGAAGCTAGATTTTTGCTCTTGGCTATGATTACACCCTTGTTAAATGTGCTAAATATGATGCACAACATGTAAACAGAGGTGAGTTATTACAGTCCATCATGCATGTGGGATGTGAGAGTGATAATCGCATGTCTCTTAGAATGATTACCACATATGGCAGTAATTCTAAGATTTGTGATACAATCAATAATCAATGTCACTGTCCCAGGAATGTTTTTTATAAACATAAGGATGAGCACCTTTCTGCTCATTATGTTTGTGCGGGGATAGATTTGGTTACTGGGTTACAGCTGTCGCTTTCTTCTGGGGTTATGTTTAATCCTGGGTTAAATGAATATTGGTGAATATGTTTGTTGTTTATTATTTACTTTTTATTTGATGTTTATTTGTTATTTATTTGTGGGTTAAAATCTTTATTGAATTAAGTCATGTTTTTTCTACGCTTTAAGGCAGGAGTGTGGCACTGAATTGAGAAAGTTGGTGACAGTTAACATGATACCCCAACCCCATGTAGAAAAAAAATGTGAAAAAGGGGGCTGCTGCTGCTGATTTAAGTCATGTATTTGCATTAACCCAGCTTTTGCACTGATGACACCAGTGGGTGAAACTGGTTTGCTGAGTTTGCTACAGCCAGACCGCCACTTTGGATTGTAGAGTTTGTTACTGTCAGACCATTATTCTGGACTATTGCAAAGTTTGTTACAGTCAGATTATTAGGCCTTCAGTATTTGTTCCAGCCTACTGAGTTTGTTATGGAATAAAAGCCACTATCTGGGATTATCTGAGCCTCACTCGTTCTTTAATTGCTTTGGATACCATCTTGTGGGGCCTGTTTTAATTATGAAAATGGCACATATTGTGAGTGCTGGATTTATTTGTTTGTGACTTTTATATTTATTTCCATGCCCCTGTTTGGTTGTGCACCTATTGGTGTTGAGATTTTATATATATATATATATATATATATATATATATATATATATATATATATATATATATATATATATATATACACACACACACACACACACACACACACACACACACACACACACACACAAAACACTACACAGGAAAAAAGGCAGCGATTTTCATCCTGAATAGCTTTAAGACTCCAGTGGGTGTGAAATAGCAAAAAGAAGATCTGCAGGTATCCTGCTATATTCTTGGCAGGAAACCTTCTACAAATGTGATAAGTGAAGTGATGTTAAGAGTTGGGGAGACAAGTTTCTAAAGAAGGTGTTACAAGATTTCACTCAGCTCCAACATGGTGTATTATAAAAGAGCTAAGTAGGACAACAATGTTTCAGAAAGGAAAACATTGCTATGCCATGCTTTTATAATATACAATGTACTGGGATCTTTCTGAATGGAGGGAAAATGTACTTTGGGAAAAAGAAATGTTGCATTTTGGGCATAGTTGTCCTTTAAATACAACAGTGATTAATTAGTAACCATTTCATTAAAGCTGGGTAACATATGACTGAAATAAACCTTACCAATGATACTTCATATATTTAACATAGAGAATTATGACTGGGTCAACAGTCATAACCAAGTTATTAATTTATTTGAGAAATAGATTTAAGAAATTCACCCTAAGCGAAATGTCCCAATTTTCTGTCATTGTTCTGGTATACCCACCATTAAGTCTAACATATTACCACCTGAGTTATTTGTATGCCTGCATGACAGCATCAAAGGGCCTGTCTTCAGATGGCACATACATCTGTATAAAGCATGGGGGTACAGTTAAAGTGGTCAACCAAATGTTTTCCCTAGTCTTCATCCTTAAGGATGCAAACAAATGATAAAATATGTGTATGCTTCAGGTCTGTAAAGACACCACTCTTTTCTGGTCCTTGGTTCATTCTACTATGGTTGGCATTCTGTTGTAAGCAGTCACCCATCTTCATTCTGAGACAAAAGACACAGGTGTTTGTACCCCTCCACCACTCCAGATGTGGCCCTGTATAATGGATACTACATCCTGTGATACAAGTGTTTGTACCCCTCCACCATTCTAGATGTGGCTCTGTATAATGGACACTGCTTCCTGTGACACAAGTGTTTATACCCCTCCACCACTCCAGATGTGGCACTGAATAATGGACATTGCATGTTGACATTATCCTTGAGACAGACTAAGTCTGTTGTGAAACTTATAGCACCAGCACACTAGTATGTATTAATGGTCAACGAATAATTATTTAGTCATTTCTGAGGAAATGGTCTCAGCCAGTCATCATTTATTTTCTGACTTGTTACTTTTTATGTGGCAAATGTGCTGTGTCTCTACCTCTAACCTATAAAAAAGACGAGTCAGCCTAACCACAGCAGTCCAGAAAACCCTTTGCCATATCATTCTGACTCCAGATCAGAGGTCCTAAATATGAAATAGTAGGTTTCCAAGACAGCAGCAGCATAAATTAGGGTACAAATTAGGGAAGTCACAGAAAAATGCATATTCATGGCCACTTTTATTGCATTTTATTGAAGACCGAGGGAACTACCCCTGAATTAATACTAATGTACTATAAAGGAGATATGATATATTTTAAGATTTTTAATTCTCTCTCACCAAAAAATTTGCATAGCTTTATATTCATCAGAAATAAATTGTGTCGGTGGTACAAAAAACATGCGTATATTATTCACAGCACATTCCTTTTAAGAAAACACTTATATTTTCCCTCCTCCTGTGCCTGTAGCTGTATATTTTATTTATGTGATCATTCATTGCAGCATTGTTCATTTAGACAAACTATCTTGCCCTAGGGCATAAAACTCGCATAGTTCCTTTATTTATTTAAGGGTGGTATGATGAGATTGGTTAGGATTGTGTTTGTTTGTTTGTTTTTATTTATTACACGTGTTGTTGCTATTTTTTAAATCTGTTTGAGTCATGAGAGGATCCATCAATAGAAAGTTATTCTAACATGTCAAGAACCTGTGTGACTTTTTCATAATCATAAAAAGTCAAGGGTTATGTTGACTGTAGATCAATATTAGACTAATCTGTGCAGCAGCATTACAGCATTTCCCTTTGAAGTCTCACAGAATCACTTTGCACTAATTAACACATTCTTACCATGACAGAGGTGACATGCCATTACTTCTGGCAGGTCACGGTAAGTCATATTAAGAGCTACAAGTTCTCTGCAGAATGTCTACTAATGAATGCTCTTGAACTGCAGAACACTTCTTGAAAATGTAATAACTTCTCCCAAGCATTTCTACAAAATTCTAAACTCTTCACTAAGAACTGTATGCTGTCTCAGCACATTTAGCATCATGTCCAGACATTACAGTATTAAACAAATGTCTCAGACTGTGCAAGTACAACGTGCACACAAGTTCATCAAAAACTTGCAAACTGATGATTTCAGTTTCCTGTGGCTTTTGTGGTTTGTAAAAATCGTTTGTCAATTCACTTGGGTAATCTCCCCTCATGATACAATTTAATGGTCACACAGAAGAATGAATTTACAATGCTAGCCTTTTTTGATCAGACAACAGGAATTTAGTGAAATACATACATGCCTGAAGTGCATAATTCAGGTTCTTATAAACCTTTGCACAATTATACCATTAGTAGTGGCATATTGGTGGAATGGTTAGTGACATTCCTTCACAGTGTGTAGTTCACCAGTTCAGTTCTCAGCTAGGGTGCTTTTTGTGCAGATTCTATATGTCCTTCCCATGTCTGCAAAAATGTTTGCAGAGCATCCTGATTTCCAGCTGCATCCTAAAACATGCCTTAGGTGAAGTTCTAGTCCTCCAAACTAATCATATGTGTGCTTGCCATGTGTGAGTTACTGCATGCATGTGCATCCCATAATAGACTGGCATATTATCCAGACTAACTTTTCGTTCTTTACAACTACTGAATGCTGGAATACACTGTCATTCCCCAAGACCCTGGACTTGATAAGCAAGTAATCGGAGAATGAATAAATGAAAGAAAGAAAGAATGAATGAGTGAATCATAACCTTGCTTTACTTGATACAAGAGACCATCATACAAATCCTCTACTCAAAGGCAAGGTTGTATAATGAAAATGCTCAGACATTGTTATAGGTAATTTGCATTTCTCCCACCTTGGAGGTATAATATGGAAAGAAAGAAAGATTAAAAAGAAGATAAAGTGCTTCTTGACTTGGGCTGCAAAGTTATAGAAGTAACATTTCCTGAAAGCAAACTCACCCCTTACAAGACCAACCAATTTAGGTTGCCCAGACAAAATGGAACAACATTTAAACTCACAGCTCAGTAAGAACCAATGACTCATATGAACCCTTTGGACTGGATTAATAAAGTGACATGGCACAAGGCCAAACAAAAAAGAGGCAATTATTATAAGCAGCATTTCACATCTATTACATATTTTTGCTAAGGAAGCCATTCACACCTTTCTCTTATCTATCAGCACCATATTTGACATAATTTCATGCTGAACATAGCTTAAAGTCAGAAATGAAATGGCCATCTAGCCATTGGTCTGTTAACCCTGCTATTGTGCTATGTCTCTGTGCTCATGTTGATGTCAGACAAATCATTTTCTCTGCCCATGCTCAAGCCCATTAGATGAACTATACAGGGATCATTACCCATTTAGTGCAATTACTGATGTGGGAGTAGAAATAATGGCAAAGTCAGTCTGGTCGTGTTATTCTGTGGTCTGTAAAGTCAGTATCGACCTGAAGGGTAACAGCTTATTTTGGTACCTGGTACTTGTTCCTTATATACGACAAAGACAAACATGGTCTCACTCAGAAATAGGTACAAATACTCAAAATGCAATTACATTTAAAATAGATTATTGGGGGGGGGGGGTCCATCAAGGCAATTTTAAATATGAAATTGATCCAGGCTCCCAGGACCTACACAGCCCTCATGGATACTGGTTAACACTAATTGCTCATGCTGGATCACAGAAATGGCCATGGTATCCCCTTGCACTGTTTCATATAGATATGGAATATAATGATGCTTGTATAGACTCCTGCTGGCATATCACTTTCATCAAGCAGGAATATTTTGGGGCTTGTTTGCAAAGTTCTTGGAATATAATTAGTATTCCTTTAAATAAGGGCATATATAAATTACTTTTGTATCAGACAGAAGCAGAATTCTCTTCATCCTGGCTTCTGTTTGGAAATTCAAGACCCACAACGGCAAGAATTATTTTGAAAATTAAACTGCAACTGCTCAAAATAGCACAGAATTCCAAAACTATTACACCTTAAAAGCATTTTGGCAGGTGGGATGAAACCTTCTTGTATCCCCAGTGTGGGAGATATTGCCCGTACAACCCTGTTATTATATATCCTAACTCCAAAATCACTGTACCTGAGAAAAGGTAAATAATACAAGATGCCACAAGTTTATATATTCCCCCTTTTCACACTTAATTATGGTCCATGGGCTTTGAACGGGCACTACCCAGTCATAACAAATATCTTGATAGAGACTATTGAACTGGTACAAGCTAATGAGAGCTTGCAGATTAAGCCAACCATCATTCCCTTCAAACTATTTAGCATTTAGAAGCTTTGATAATATGTTCTGTAGTCCAGTTGTAGTTTTTATTTATTTTTTTTGTCTGGCACTAACAATAATTATCTGTGGCTATAACTATGCAGAAATAAATGTACCATGACAATTAAAATGGTAAAAATTCACTCTCATACTGTGTTCTGCTTTAGTGTGTCAGAGGGAAGAGTGGGATTTTAGTACTACTCTATAGTGAGGCAGGCAACATTTCTTTAATGCCATTTTGATTAATGTCACAAACTGAAGTCAAAAATATTCTTGAATGTAAATAGTAGATTAGGACTATCCACCCATCTAAGCTAAGAAGTCCAGAATCTGTCTTGTAAGTACTTTCTTTTTGTGTTGGTATGGATTTCTTATAGCTACATTTCTATTATTATAAGACATATTTCAAAAGGACACAAGAGTCCAAACATTTTTATTAATGCCATCCCCGAGAAATTCCTGCAGTTTGTGGATTTTTGTCTCATTCAAGCACATATGTGCATTGCCTCATCTTTGATCACAGGCAGTGACAAATCAATCACTACTCATTGTTTTAATGAAGAAGGTATTCTTTAAGAGATAATTAACATTTTCTGCATGAATTATTCTCTGTCATTAGAGACAAGAGTGTGATTGTTGCTAAAACCTATTCTAGATTTAGGCACCCTGTTATTTGCTCACTATGGGGTCTGTGAATTATATAGTAGGTTCATTGACAGTGCATCATATGCAGGCAAATGGAAGGACAAATGGGATACACAGCAGAACCTGGGCTGCAACAGTCCTCAGTGGCAGTCATATAGGGTGCTTGCTCATCCCCACGCTATTCAACCTACTGCATGGTTTAGAAATGCCTGTTGGGGGATGGGCTTTGCCTTCAATGCCGTGAGGGAAATTTAAATGCCATATAAGTGGAGTGCAATGCATGAAACATTAATACCAGTCTATTATTACTCTACAAGAGACAATGGTGAACTCAGGGTGCTCCTGCTGCAACAGGGCATGCAAAGAAATATGCTGCTGTTTACTCAGCTGATCTGCAGAACTGCCAACCCCTCCCAAGGCTTCTGTCGTCATGACATATCGGTATTTTCTATAGCACACAAAGGTGCCATTATGATTGTTGAACTATGGTACAAAAATACTTCATCTGACAGGAACATCTGTGTAGACTGAACATATTCTATGTACTCTGCTCTTATTAATATTAATGAAAACTGTTACACAGAAAAGTATAATCTGTTACACTTTGGCTTGAAGTTAAAGTGATCATTTTCCTTGTTTGCTAACACAAATGTGAGCCACTTTTACTGACACTACGCTGCCACTCCCTGACCCAAAACTAGAGAAGTTGATTTCTTTCTAATTAATTGCCGTTTTGTTCCTGGAACAAAAAAGACCATTAACTGAAGACAGTAACAAATGTGCCATTGTGACAAGAATCTTTGTACTTGTAACCCTGAAGTAACTGTTTGAAGCATGCTAAACTTGTTTCTTTCATTTCTTAGAAACACACATGACTGCGCTTGATGGAAGTTAAATTGCTCAACAACTGACATTTACACTTGTAATTAACTACATGTTTTTTCATCACAGAATTCTATTTTCAGTCCCAGCATCGGCCATTTGGTCTTCATATCTTTACATGAATAGTAATACATTTAGGAGCTGTTGTAAGTTGCACAATGCAATGTCTCAAAAGTGCTGTCTCCAGATGTCTTTAAGATATTTAGAAATACCCAGTTTCCTCACAGAGGCAGCAGCCTGCTTTATAAATCTAGTTTACATAGACCCTCAGTACATTGTTTACATTCTTCTCAGTATTCTGACTTCTTTCATATCATTCTTGATTAATGCCAGTAGTGAGGTTACCCACAGTCAAACTGTTCTTTTCTTGCAGACACATGATTTTAGCCAGCACTTTTGCCACATTTTAATTCCCCACACAAGCCATTCCACCTGTTTGCTTGCCATAGTTATCACACCTTTTGTTCCCACCTATTTCCATCTGTATACCTGAAAGCCACAAGGAGGGTATGTGTTTCGTACAGCTGCATTCAATACAGCTGGGAACCCTTGCAACACTTTGATAGTAACCAAGAGATAAGGCAATCAAACTGTATTTATTGCCACATCAAGGGGGTTACTCTGAAGCAGCTGCAAGAATTTAACATGACAGTGTGGCTAAAACATCACCACTTGTTATATTCTGCCACAGAAATCATTGTGATTTAGTCTCTACCACTAGTAGCCAGGTGCCCTTTACAGCAACCTCCATTAACAAAAACAGCTTTCTAGAAATTGCACAAAATCAATTTAACAATACATTAGCCATTCAGAAAGGGAGGAGGAAGCTGGTCTTCAAGTTAAATTGATGTTACCAGTCTGATGGTATACTAAAATGTGCCTACCTCAGTCATCTGCAAAGTAACTATAATTGTCTCACAAAAGTGGAACGACCAGCATAACAGCATGATTACTAGTATTGCAATCTGATTGAATGATCACTGTTCTCTCTCTCTCTGCCTGTTTTTTTTAGAAGAGCAATGCAATGTATTCATGCAGTTTAAAATATGCAGATTTCATGTCTGAATCTAAATGATCTAATGCTATTTCCAGTGCATATATGAGACCTGTCCTGTTTATTTCTGTGCAGCATCTTCTATTAGGGCATTTCTGTCTCACTGTTAGCTCCGGTTTCCTCCCACATCTCAAAGACATGCTGTAGGTGGATTGGACACTCTAAATTGGCCATAGGCATGATTGCGTGTGTGTGTGTGTGCCTTCTGTGGAAGGCTGGGCACCGGGCTGGCAACTCGACACTGTAAAACTCCACTGCCAATCATGAGCGGACAGGTGATCCGCTGTGGCGACACCTAACCGTGAAAAGCCGAAAGAAGTTAGCAGTAGAAGTGTAGACCATACAAAACAATTCAATAGCCTGCTATGCAGATCAATATTTAAAGTAATCCCCACAGCGTTATTTATTTGCACTGCCTTGCCCTTCTGGTACCTAACCTCAAATAAGACAATGATGTAGAACTTGAGAATGAATGATTTTAGAAATATTTTTATTAAGGAACATGCAGTGCTTGTGACAAAAATCTCTACTCCTGCAAAGCACACTATAAAACTACATTCAAGCTTCAATAGAATGCCAGCTCCTTACCTCTAGCTTAACTGAATAAAACAAGCTCCACCTGAGCTTCTCTCTCCACCAAAAAAACTGAAAGAGATGAAGTGTAATATAACTCAGCACAGCACAGTAAAATTCTAGAACAGAGGCTTGTACAATTTGTATCTTTGCAATGTCCATACATAGAAAAAAAAATACAATCTTATGGGCTGTTGTGGACAACAATATTGTGTTTCTATTTCAAGGTGCCTATGACACCACCAAATACCTCAACAAAAACAGCTTTCTTGTCCACCACAGACCTTTGTACTGTTCTATTTATTGCTGTAAAGTCCACACTAGTGGGTAACCACACTGCCACTAATTCCCTATGGTGATGCATTGCATCAGAAAACGAGTTCCAAATAACTTTTCAACATTTACTACAGACTGAACAGTCGTCTTTTGTTGTCTATAATCCATACAACTGCAAAGGATTTTAAGACATTGTAACAAAGGTGCTCCTAAATGGGAAAAAACTCCAGTAGTACACAATGTACAGTATAATGCAGAGTAGAAGTGAAATTAGAGTCATTCTCATGAAAACTGCAAAGCAGAGCTGATTGTTTTCCCTGTTTCTAATAAATACACAACAAAATATTAGATGGATGCATATTGGTGGTGCATTAGTGAGTCTAAGAGTGTGTGTATGTGTGTGTGTGTGTGTGTGTGTGTGTGTGTGTGTGTGTGTGTGTGTGTGTGTGTGTGTGTGTATAGGAGAGGAGCTTAACCACCACAATAAACATATTTTTTAAACATTATTTAAAAGCCATGTTGAACATTTTTTTTCATCTTGTACAAAAATTGATCAGCAGGACCTCTCAGATGTCAGGAAGCTGATCTAAGACATTATCTTAGACGTTATTTCATGAATCATTGTTTCATGGATATGATTTCATGAAAATGCTAATGTTAAAAAATGGAAGAAAACATGTTTTATACTTAGCAGCACTCAAAGTAGAACAATAGTTTTCATGTAGAAGCCAAATTCAGGCTCTAATACACTGGCAGGTAAAAATATCTGTTACCATCTCCCCATACATTTGCATGCCGGTTGTGAGACCCAAACCTCCACTAGAGAGGTGTATCACAAATTTCATAGCCATTCAGAAAGGGAGGGAAAACTATCCTTCTAGTAAAGTTGGAGTTACTGGAGAGTTCATCTATGCAATCGGACAGCACTGACGACCTCATTTGTAATGGCAGTTTTGAAAGTGTAGTACATCGCTACTTCCATGAAAAATGCCATGCCTTCTATGCAACTAAAATGCTTGGTTTTGTTATATGTCGTACATCAGTTTTCTGAATATTTATACAGGGTTTGTAAATACTGTTAGTTCTAGAATTGTAACTAGGTTTCCAATATTAAGTTTTAGTCACCTAATGAGTTGTTAGTTCAGTTATTTCGTGCAGCTGTTGGATAAGTTTTACTAAACATTTTAAGCCCTTGTCCTTTGATGTATCTAGCTGTTCAGGTTAGTTGCTTTGACTACTAGAATTTGAAAAGACATGTAACTTTCCTCTTTCTCTGACAAAAACCCCCAAAAAGCTAAGGAACTCTAGGCATGGCAGTGAATAGAATATTGTCTGGACTCATTTGCTTTACTAATTTTATGTGGATATTATTAAATGACATGTTCCAAGAAGACATACTCCTTCATGATGAGCTCTATTCTTTGCAGTTTATGTAATGTGCCAGTGCTGCCTGATAACAAAGTGTCAGTAAGGAATGTATATATCAGGCAGCATGGGCACGTGGGTATGATTCTCAGTATGTCGTTGTGGAAAAGAACTGCACAGTCGGAACATTAGTACATGCAGCATAGCAAGGCACAGAGATAATCACCTGTGTGTGTGTGTGTGTGTGTGTGTGTGTGTGTGTGTGTGTGTGTGTGTGTGTGTGTGTGTGTGTGTGTGTGTGTGTGTGCGCGTGTGCGCGTGTGCGCGTGTGTATGTGTGCGTGTGTGTGCGTGTGTGTGCATGTGTGTGTGTATACTTATGTGAACATAACAACTTAAAAAACTACAACGGACTTAGGCATACAACTAAAAATAAACCAAACAATCTTTAAGTGCTTTTCTTTTTATCTAACAGAACTTCTTCAGAAACCTAGAAATGCAAACCAATGCCATTTAAATAGTCATTATCTAGTACTTAATTAATCAATTGTCCAATAAGAATAGCTGTCTTGTTAAAAAATACAAAATACTTAAAGACATATTCTAAAAAGCCTGTACTTTACCTTGTATGTTGTAATAAACATATTGTCGTTGTTACAACCACACCATTTCTACTAGGCATTTTTAAATTTAAGATAACTCTTTATAGAATTTTTTTCATTATTACACCTAATAACAACTTACACTTTTTCGTAGGCAATATTTTGCCAAAAAAAAAAAAAAAAACTTGTTGAACTGACATTTCCCAACTGGAATGCAACAATGAAATGAAAGTGCCACAGGGCTGTTACGCAGGTCACACAGTGGTCGAGTGGACAATACCACTGCTTCCTGCGCAGGTCACACAGTGGTCTAGTGGTCAATACCACTGCTTCCTATTTCTTACTTCTCCAGTCTGGTTCCCAGCTGGGGTGTTTTCTGTATACATTTTGTATGTCCTCCCAGTGTTTGGTTTCCTCTCACGTCACAAAGGCATGCTGATAGTTGAATTGATGATCCTATACATAACCCACAAATTGATCTTAAACATCGCCTATGAGTTAGTGTGTGTGTGTGTGTGTGTGTGTGTGTGTGTGTGTGTGTGTGTGTGTGTGTGTGTGTGTGTGTGCGTCTGCTCCTGAGTGAGTGATGGGCGTCCTGCAGTAGTCTGGAACACATTTCAACAAAGGATCTATGCCTTAAGCCCATTGCTTGCTGGAAGAGTCTCTAGTTTCCCTGCAACCTTGAAAGAATAAAATGGGCAATGGAGAATGAAGAAATGTATTATAGCTCTGAAACTGAACAGCTTCATGGAAGATAAACTGTTCCCGCTTACCTAGGTTTTTATTACCATTTAGTTAAAATAGATCAGTGGGGTAGCAAGGTGGGGATGCAAGAAAATTTTCCTTCTATTAAACAGTGTGCTGCTTTTATTTTTAAATGCATTTTCTGATTCTACAACCTTGATAATGCCCAGAGTAAAATAACTCTGGCAAAATGTGATTCACTAAGTAGGGATTCACTAGCAAGTTATTGATAGACACTGATAGATTCATACATTCAAAGGTTTGTACTGGGTTACTGACCACTAGGGTCTTTATAAGCCTAGACATGCAACTCAATCCAATTTTGTCCTTGAGTACATTGGGCACCTCTGTGGTGGGGATATGTTAGTAAGGAGATAGCTAAGGGTTAAATGGGGAGGCATATTAGTTTGGGATTAGTTAACTTACTGTTGGCCTCTTGCTATCAAAGACATGGGGTTCAGACCAGGGGTGACTTTATAATTTCCCATCAAATGATCAAGGTTTCACTTGAAAAGGGTCAGGAATGAATTCTGCTTCACATGGATGGGGAGCCTTTTTCATAGTGTGGGGATCCTTTGAGAAACATATCTGTCCTACAGCATGTTTTATTTAATATTTTAACACCTGCTTCAGTTGTTGGTAGCTCAAGTGAATTTCAAAGATCCCATGGCACCTATTGAAAAGAGTAGGTGAAGTTTCTCTGATGCTCTGGCCAAATGTCCTCTAGTAGTATAAATACCACCTTGGTTCTCCCGCAAAAAGAGGCTGCTAGCCTAGTTGGACAAACCCAATCAACAAAATGTATTAAGAACAGGAAGAAGAAGAAGAATTTCACTGGCAAAGTTCAGATCCTTGGATCTAGTATTTATGTTGCTTTTTATTTTGCAGATGTGCAAAAGGTCCATCAGAGCTGGGTCTGAGAATGCCTTATATACCAGGCAAAGATCACTCACAATAACCTGTAGGAGACTGAGTAAAGAGATAGAACCTTAAAGTAATCTGTGTAGGACATGGTATTCAAACCTGGAGTCTCCTAGTGAGAAACCTTTGAGGGTGTTCAGTCTGCTGCAAGTGCCTGGTTAGGTACATGCCAAATGGTGCATTGTACTCAATGATGGCTCTGATAAGGGCTGAGTAGTGTGTACTATAAGTTCCTTGAAAATGGATGCCATACCCTTGCTTACGAGTTTGGTGACATAGAATGATTTCCTTACTATCTTAGCTACATGTTGGTCGAAGGCCAAATTAATATTTATATATGTTCCCAATCCCTAACTACCAAGTCACCTTTTAGGGGTGTTTTATCAGTGGAGTATTTAGTTTGGGTGATTGACTTCCTAAAGAGAACTATAATGCATGTTTTACTATGAGTTTTAATCCATGGTTCTGGCACTAATCATTAGTGTGTGTCAGACCCTCTTGTTGTTCATTTCATGAGGGGATCTATGATAGCTCCAAATTTACAGTCATCTGAGAACTTCATGAGCCAGAGGCCTTCTGTGTTAACCTTGACTTCTGAGAAGTAGATGCCAAGCAGGAGCAGACCCAATGTAGAGCCCTGGGGTACATTGCTGTTGACCAGTCTCCTGGTGGAAGTGGTCTCACTAATTGTGACTTCTTGGGTCCTACCTGTGAGCCAGACAGCAAACCAGTGAAAAATCTGGACATTCTGCAAAAATCAGGACAGCTGAGATTTATGAGCACTATAGGTTCATAGGAAAGTACTAGGCTATCAGTCTACTAACTATTACAATCTGAGCCAATAACTAGAGATCAGAACCAAACCCTGTACCTTGTATCTGTGAGTTAAAGACCTTAACTATTAGGCCAATCCTGTTATATGAAATAATTAGGCAGTGAACAAGAGAGCAGTGCCAACAACAAAGAACAAGACATCAGAGGCACTCTATTAGCTTCTAGAAAGTGACTCAGCAAATGGCACAAATAAACTCTATCTGGTTTCATGGCAGAGAAAAAAAGGAAATAAAGAAATGGTCATCAGAATCATTCATAAGGTATAGTAATAACAATCTACTCACCAGTCTACAGGCATCAGAAGTCCATGGAAGGAGCATTTCCAGCAGCTTCTGGATGAAGAAAACTCCACATAAACCGCACTCCTCATGAGCAGGCTACTATGATACAGAAAGTAGAGCCCATCCTAGAAGAAGTAAGAACAGCACTAAGGTTCACAGGTGTGTATTAGTATATTAGGCTAATGATCAAGACTTTATAAGCCTAGCCATGCAACCCAAATGTATACCACACGTTACTGTATTTTACAGGTTATTTTAAAGAGCGCATGCTAGCTAGGGCATGATTTAATGGCTGTCTCTGTCCATCAGATACATAGATTCCAGTCCTGGGGTGAATTTTCGATTTCCCATCCACTGGTCCAGGTTACACTTGAGTAGCATTAGGGAAGGCCTCTGTTTCACATAGATGAGAAGTCTATTCTAGAAAATGGGAATTCCCTGACATACATACCTGCTCCTCCAACATGCCCTATTTATGTTGTAAGCAAAGTTTATGTCCTTTGAACTCATAGTTCTGTTGTTAATTCTGTTAATATGCAATAGGTCCATTAGAGCAGGATCCAAGAATTTCTTGTATGCCAGGTATAGCTCATCTCTCAGCAGTTTGTAAAAAACAGGGTATAGAGAGAGCGTTTTGAGGTGATCTGTATAGTACATTGTTTTTACATCTTGTATTCTTGATATGAGGAACTTCTGTGGACTTTCTAGTTGTTGCATGTGCCTGGTCAGGTACGCAATGAAGGAGATGTTATACTCAGTGATGGGTCTGATCAGGGTTGAATATAGTGGCACAATGGCTTCTTTGGATCTAGAAGCCATGCACTTACTTATAAGTTGAGCGATATAGAATGATTTTCTTACTATCTTAGACACATATTGGCTGAAGGCCAGGTTACTATCTATATGTATCACCAAACCCCTGACTACTGGATCTACTCTTAAGGGTTTTATTGATGAGGTAGCTTCCCAGAGTGGCCATCTTTCCAAATGTACTATTATGTATTACTTGGCATTGAGTTTTAAACTATGGCTTTGGTACCAGTCATTTGTTTGCATTAAGACCTTCCTGTAAGATGTTAGCATCTTGGAGAGATTCTATGACTGCTCCTAGTTTACAATTGTCTGCAAAAATGGTCAGCCAGAGGCCTTTGACATTAGCCTTGACTTCCAAGAAGTAAATGCCAAAGAGGAGCAGACCCAGTACAAAGCTCTGAGTTACTCTGCGAATGACCAGCCTCTTTGTGGTTGTGGTCTCTTCAGTCCTAACTTCCTGGGCCCTATCTGTGAGCCAGCTGTCTTCCCAGCAGCGTGTTGCATAGGGGTTTATTCCTAATTCCATGAGTTTGTTTACAATGCCCAAGTGGGGTATTACATCAAATGACTTAGCCAGCTCAAGGTAGGTGGTATGCACCATTTTGCCCTTGTCCATTGCCTTGGTGACCTTCTCAAAGAAGCCCACCACTTTTAGTAAGCATGACTTGTCTTTGATGAAACCAAACTGGGTAGTATCCCATGTCTATAGGTTTCCTATGTCATTGTTAATCATTTCCTTGATAATTCTTTCCATGGCTTTGCATATGAGTTTAGTCAGACTAATGGGTCTTTAGTTCTTGGGATCTATTGATGGTCACATGGCACAATACCTGTTCAGAGGCTATAGATGAAAAGTGACTCCAGCAACCCTGATTGGTCCGTTTTCTGGCTATTCAGGAAGCTTCCTGTGATATTATTGGGGTTCATCAAAGCTGTGTTCTTGGCCTTAGAAAGTGCAGCTAAGACCTACTCACTATTAATATTTGGAGGGTTTATGTTGGGTAGTATTCCCTGGGAGGTGGATGGGGGTGAGTGGGAGGTAAAGTTGGAGAATAATTTGTTGATCAGTAGATTTGTTATATCTCCCAGCTCCATGAACGTGGCTCCATTTACAACTAGTCTGGCACACTGCAGCTGCTGCCTTTCAGGTTTCTGACATAACTAAAGAATGCCTTATGTTTGCCCTTGGCCTGGGAAGATAGCTTTGCCTCAGACTTGGATTCTGTGGATTTAATTAGCTCTTTTAGTTGTCTATTTAGTTTTATGACAGTGTGTTTACCTTTTTTGGTGTTACTATTCCTAATTTTAGATGAGACTTTTTTTTTCTTTTGTTGTGCAACCTATTTAATTTTGGATTCCACCAAGGTAGAAAAAGAAAAATGAAGTCAGGGAAAGAAGCAGACTAAGATGAAGTCACAACATCTATAATCAAGATATTGGGGCAGTTAAGGGACAGATGGTTTCTGAGGAAACTCATAGTGGTACAGACAGAAAGACATATCTCAGAGGGCTAGCTGGAGAATAGGCATCCTAGTGCCAGTGTAGAAAACCAAAGGAGACATTCACAACCGTGGAAAATACAATGGTATCAAAGTCATGCCATACTGCATGAAAGTGCTGGAGAGTGCAATTAATGAACAGTAGAAGCACATAAGATGGGAGATGAGCAGTTTAGATTCAAATCAAGATATAGCGCAACCAATCCAATGTCTGCAGTGAGACTGATAGTGAAAAAGAAGCCCAGAAGTGAGGAAACAGTCCAGAGAGGCATTCCTAGACTTGGAGAAAGCATATGATGAGGTGACGTCTCAAGAAAGCTGTGTTTGGCAGTTCTGGGGTAGTTCAAAGTTATTGTGGAAATTGAACTTTAAAGCATTTTTAAACTCACCTGTGTGTGAAAAAACATTAGTTATGTTATCAGATACATTGATTAGTTGAAAAGGTGTTTTGGGTGTGAGTAATAATAAATCTAATTGTCCTCAAGGATTTTGTACTGTCAATGGATAAGTTGGTCAAACGAAATAAATGTCTTTAAAACTGTAGAATACATGGGTCAGAGGACTACTTCTATGCAGACTGCTTAAAAAATAACACAGTTGTACAAACTAAAGTTTCACCATTGAATATAGAAGAAGGGTGGAAATCCAGACAAAAGGGTCTGGGGTCAAGAAATTAGCCATTTAGAAACTACAGATGAGACTGAAATGACAGATTTTCCACATTAGATGAAAAGTCTGGCAATAATGGGGGCTAGGAATGGTGGGGACGACATCATAAATTCCAAAGGCGAAAGAGTTAAATGAAAGTAAAATGGTAGGTACAAAACAGGGAGGTAAATTAAAATGCTCAGCCTAAGTATTAACACTATGAATGATGTGTCAGGAAGGCAGGCTGTAATAGAAAGATTCATTGGTTAATCGGTAGGTACTAGTGAGTTTATCTATAATTCCAGAGTGGAGGATGGTGTTTAAAGCCTTGACGAGGTCAAGATAGGCTGTGTGCACCACCTTACCCTCATCCATGGCTCTGGTGACTGCTTCAAAGAAGTCAATCAGGTTTAGGAGACATGACCTACCTTTTACAAACCCAAACTGAGTGGGGTCCAGAGTTTGGAGGTTACCTATGTCCTTGTTTATAAGCTCCAAGATGATACATTCCATGGCCTTGCAGACCAGGCTTGTCAGGCTAATGGGACAGTAGTTCCCAGGGTCCCTGGTGGCAGCCCCCTTTGTGGAGTTGGATAACCATCACTGTGCACCATTCAGTATGCACAAAGCCTGAAGTCAGGCTATGATTGATCATGGTACTTAGGTGGGGTGCCAATTCTTTCTGTAGTTCATGCAGAATGCCTGGGATGTTGTCAGGTCCCAGAGATGCTGTGTTCTTGGCTTGGGGAGTGCAGTCTTTACTTGTGCAGCCGAGATTACATAGGTTTTGCATTCTTCTGGTATAGTGATGGGCCCTTTGGGGGGGGGGGTGAAGTTTGCACTGAACCTATCTGTCAGGATGTTGGCAATATCAGTTGGTTCTGTATATCTAGTCTTGTACACAAGACAAAAGCGCTTATCCAAAGTTTATTAAAGTGTTTGGCACCTTTGTGAGAGTGGATCTCTGTCTGTTCGTGTTTTCTGTATATCTAGTGCCATTGTGCTGTAGCTCAGAGCAGATCTGAGTGTCGCCATTGAGATTATTGACATAGCTGTAGAATGCTTTGTGGTTGTCTTTAAAATCAGTGGCAATTTTATTTTTGTAACTAACTTTGGAGGATTTTATGAGGGATCTCAGCTTCTTACTGAAGCTGACCAGGGAATTCCTGCAATCAGGGGATTTTATCCTTTTATGCAACAGCTTCTTCCTTCTGTTGTAGAGTTTGTTTATGGCAGGAGACCACCAGACTGGCTTCCTTTTTTTGGAGGATAGAGTCTTGGTTCTGTTGGGGATGACACGATCCATGCACTCGTATATATGCTTATACAGTGCATTTGTATACGATTCAGCAGTCGTTCCTCTATTTTCCATCTGTAAGGGTGTTGTGAAGCTTGCCACTTCTGTCTTAAGAAGCACAACATTGGCTTTGGAGAAGTTTTTTATGATTTTTTCCTTAATGGGGGTGGAGGCGGGATATTGATGTCTAGGATGATTAGCTTGTGGTCGGATCTGACCAGCGAGGAGTTGACCTCTGGCGTGGAACATTGGTTGCCCATATTGGTAATGACCAGGTCCAGGATATTGCTGCCCCTTGTGGGGGTATGGACAAGCTGATCCAGGGCATTGGAATTTATGAATTTCAGAAAGCGTTGAGCAGTTAGTACATGAGTAGTTTTCGCAGTTGATGATGGGGTAGTTGAAATCACCCATTATTAGGGTACTGGGCTGTACCTTAATATTACTCAAATGATGAAATGTAATATGTTAGGAAATTTAGAAATTTTGAGAAAAATAAACTTGAGACCTATTCATATTGTGAGGCCTAGTGGTGGGATGCTGTTGAGGCGTGATCAAAGGTTGACATTTTATTAAAAGTAACATTTCCTTTTAAATCTATTTCAGTGCATCTATCTATATAAATATTTATCTATATCTATCTGTATACACACAATATATATTATATATATATATATATATATATATATATATATATATATACACACACACACACACACACACACACACACACACACACACACACACACACACACACACACACACACACACACACACACACACACACACACACATATATATATATATATATAGATATACATATATAGATATACATATATATATATATATATATATATATATATAGATATACATATATATATATATATATAGATATACATATATATATATATATATATATATATATATATATATATATATATATATATATATATATATATATATATATATATTCCTGTCATGAAGCTTTATGTTTAGATTTTAAGGGAAAAGAAAAATGGAAGGTGGGAGCAAACCAAACTCAACTTGCCTTTCATCAAGCATAGAGTCCTGTGAGTATTTGTTGCATTATGTTTCAGGGTAATCATACATTTATCTAAGGATAGAATTTTAATTGTATAGCAAGTCTGGATGTCATAAAGAAAAGACAGGTCTGAAAACAGAAAGATGTTCAGTTCTGTAAAGAAATCAGTAGTCAGAATGGGCTTTATGTGTTGGCTCCTTCAGCATCTGCATAAATTACAAGGAACTTAGCTGCAATAATCAATTGTTTTATTTCTCTAAAACATGAAAAAAAACTTTCAAATTACTTGGCTTCATATAGTGTCAAAGAAGAAACTACTGTAGATAATACTAAATCTCTTGGGATTTTTATATTAAATGAACTACCAATGCACAGGGAACTATAACTAGATGGAGTCTAAAAAACATCGGGATTTTATATCGGTTTGAGAGAGTGGTGGGTTACTTTAAAAGTTAAGTTGCTCAAGTATTATTGAAAGAGAAAGGTAGAAAATGTTTTAAGTAAACTGATTGATTGTAATAATAATAAAGTGAATAATCTGTAGTTGGCATTTTCATGTATAAAGTGAAAGATATATAATGAAAATGAAAGAATGGTACAAAAGATAGTAGGCCTCTGAATTACATGTACTAAGGGGAAAGTCTTTCCCTGTTCAGGCAGATGAAAGCCTGCATAATCTGAGGAATCAACTGATAATGAAGGGAACGTTTGGGAAGGAATTGCAAGCTATTACAATCTCTACATCTTTATCTGGCATGTATGCTTGCAGCAGGAAGTGCTATCACTAACTGCAACAGGAAATGATACTTCTAATTAATTCCTCAGCAGAACAACTAATTTCTGTTGAAAAGGATTTAATGATAAACGTATACCTGAATCAGAAAGAAAGCAAGTTCTTAGAGAGGCTAGTATAACCAGTGACCCTGGACATGAGGATATAGACTATATGTGTTATAAAAGAGTGAAAAACTAGAAAACACACATATTAGGTAAATAAGCTGGACTGAAGGTTCATCCACAGCTGTGTGAAGGAGCAGTGAAACTCCCATGAAAAAAGATGAGAGGGAAAGAATCAAAAACTGGAGACCCCTCACATTGATGAATGGGGACTATAAGTTATTGGCTAAGATCATACAGATAATATTAAAACTTAAAGTAAAGAAATTGATAGGCGATGACACAGTAGGCTGTCTTCCAAATGAGCACAGCAAACCTTGCAAATTACTGCAAATTATTCTTGATTTCCTCTATTCAAACTATTACTGATTCATTTCTTAACTCCTCTGCCTCTTTAGATTATACTAATACCTCACTCTCCTCTCTGTCTACTTACTGAATATGCTACAACTGTCCTCTTTTCTGTTTTTTTTTGTCTTTTCGGCTTTTCCCATTTAGGGGTCACCACAGCGGAACTCCGGTCCGCTAATGATTGGCAGTCGATTTTTATGGTGCTGAGTTGCCAGTCCAACGCCCAAACTTCAGTGAAGGCACAGCCATTCACGCATGTCTTTCAGAGGCCACTTGACCCCGGGGAAGACATGCAGACTCCACACAGAAGGCATTCCAGCCGAGAATTGAACAGGAGAACCTCTTGCTGTGAGGCAACAATGCTACCGCTGTACAATTTCTGAAAATGAAATTAAAACCGTACTAAAAAAACTCACTCAACCAAATTCATCCCTTTACAGCCTATATAAAATGCAGCAGCTGAGATTCCAAAACTGCTAATAAATATCTTCAACTTTTGACTGACTACTGGGACTGCCCCTTTTGCCTTCCCTCTACCATTATTTATTTCCCTTCCTAAACCATCCTCACCAGAAGACTTTTAAGATAAGAGACCCATTCTAACCTTTGCTCTATTGCTAACATTTTGAAAAATTGCTGTACAATCAACTATTCAAGCACATCAACAGGTGTGGACTTCTGTGTGACCATCAGTGCAGTTTCTAAAATTCATCCAGCAAACAATTGCACTGTTCACTGCCACGGACACAATTTATAGTAATATAGATGAGGATTTGATCACAGCAGGGATCCTCATCAACATGGCAATGCCATTTGAGACAGTCAATAATAATGTATTACTTAATAAATTTAAAAGACTCAGTTTCAAAGATAATACTATTAATTAGCTTCAGAACTTTCTCCAACAGGACCTTCCAAGTCTACAACAATAATCAGTACTCTGGCACTGAAACCATCAATATTGATGATCTACCAGGGTCTATTATTGGCTCCTTGCTCTTTCCTCTCTTTAACAATAATATTACTGAAGACCTTCTCAATATGGCTATCATATTATATGCAGAAGCCATTCTAATTTTTCAGTCAAGCAAACTGCACTTATTCCTAAAATCTAAATTACAAAAATCCTTCTTTGACTTTTGCAAGTAGTGTAACACTAATGAACACCTTATCAACCCCCCAAAAATAACATGATGATTTTTGCCTACCCTCAGAAGCACTGTCCGCCTGCAACCATTGCCATCCAGGACCTGCAAGCTAATACTATAAACATTTACAAGTAATTGATCAGATAATAAACAAGGTATTATGCCAGTCTCTTGTATATGTTCTCTAATGACAGGAATATACGTATTATAAAGTAGTCAATGGGGGGGTCATAATTATGGATTGACATACATATTCCTCCAAAATGCTGGATTATTTAAACAACGGAGTATTTTTGAATGAAATTTCTCATAATGAGATTAATACTGTGTACCATGATATTGATTTTGCTTTGGAGGACATTTTTGTTACATATGATTTACCATGGACTATTAGGGAATTCCTTGTTAAAAATCCTAAGATTCTGAGGATCTTTAGAATTCACAAAATTCACAAATCAGTTTTAGACCACATTGTTGCATCAGCTGGGTCTATGACAGAACCTTTTTCTAAATATGTTTACTTTAAACTTAAGTAATTTTCAGTGGATAAAAGGCACATATTAAGGGATTCATGGCATTTCCTTGAAGTATTAACTAATACTACTTTTTTGCTGGAATGTTTATTTGTAACCATTGAAATTAAAGATTTATTCTTGGTAATTCCACATGAACTGGGTCTAGAATGATTTTTTTTTTTTTAAGCCATAGTTACAGGAACCAACTTGGAAAAAGAGATTAATTTTATATCTCAATACATGGAATTGGTTCTTACCAATAATTTTGTTTATTATGAAGGTGAATATTTCAAGAAGCATAGAGGTGTGGCAATGGGTGTATAGTATTGGGAGACCTCTGTGGTTTTAATTTCATCTTTTTCTTCCATGTTTGAAATCTACTTGATGTACCTGGATAATATCTTTATTTTGAGGAAGGGTAGTATTGAAGAGCTGGAGTTGTTTATTAATTTTCTAAATCATTCCACTGATATTTTAGAATTTAGCTACTAACTTATGATCAGTAAATTAATGTTTTGGATATTACACTCTACAAGAAGTTGGCAGATGGTAGATATGACTTGGACATTTATAGAAAGGATATTTTCTTGAATGCTTATTTGCACTTTGACAGTCACCAACCTTTACGGCAAAAAAGAAACTTAGTTAAGGGGAAACTGATTAGGCTGAGTAGATTAGAATCTGATGATTCTGTGTTCCAGGGTGAAGCGACCAAGTTATTTGATTTATTTAGAGACAGAGGATATCCACAGAATATGCTGGATGATGTTAATGAATGGGTTACTGAGTTTAGGAATCTTAGATATGGCCCTCTTTTACATCAGTCCAGCATTATAGTAGGTAAAACTAAAGAATGTAATAATGGTAATCTATCTCAGGCATTTGTACTACAATATAGGAAGGATATCTATTCCCTGAAGAGTTTGATAAATGCCCATTGGAATATTGTTTTTGGTAGCCTTGAGCTGCTTAATCAGTTATGTGAACAAACTAAGTTTGTTTTTTTAAAAACAACAGGAATTTTAAAGCCATTTCTGAAATAAATAAGGGTCATGAAGGGATCCCTACTAGAGGTTTGGGAATAAAATGTTGCAGTGCATGCATGGCTTTACATATATTAGCTAAAGGGATTGTTCAGCAAACTACTGGGAGGACAGTATCTCTGACATCTTACTTGGGAATACTCCATCAGTTTCTTGATACCATGATATAGCATTGGAGGAGCATATATGGTTCCCACATACTCCAGAGGAGACAGCCAACACTATACAAGAATTTAATGATATAATCCATTTCCCTGAGGAAGTGGGGGGCCATAGACTGTACCCACATTGAAATAAAGGCTCCACCTGGTGAATTGGGAAGGAGGTGCATGGACCACAAAAGGTATCACTCCATCAACTGCCAGGTAATCTGTAATGCACAGGGTATCAGCAGGCCATCCAGGTAGTTATCATAACTCCCACATATGGCACACATGTGACTTGTATCACTGGTATGCAGGGGGAGGGGGGTGGCTTCCCAAAGGAGCATCTCATTAGAGATACTGGTTATGTCCTGGATTCCTGGTTCATGACACCTATCAGAAATCCACACAATCAAGCAGACCAGATCAGACCTACAACAATACATTATTACAAAGCAGAAACAGTGCTGAGCATGTGTTTAGACTGTCTAGATTCATCCAGTAGTGCTCTACAGTATGACCCTGACATGTGTGCCAAAAGGTTTACTACTGGCATTTTGAATCCACTTTGGTCGACCATTTAAAATTTTGACTCTAAATGTGGAATTCAGAATGCCGAAAAGTAAACCAAAGTGAAAATGAATACATCGACAACCATAGTTTGATGTATTCGACATAACGGGAGGTGACGTCACTCACCTCCTGCGATGCACATTAATGTACCATTAAACTGTATAGTCAATGGTATGTTAATTCTACTGTTTTGCAGTGGGGCTACTCTCCCCACACACCCTGCACATTAAATATACCAACTCCGAGATTGCACTACAGTGAGGAAATGGGCTAATTCCCTTTTCTTTACTGAACTGCAATCCCCCTGCACAGTGTTGAACCCAAATGCTCTAATTACACTACCCATTCACTGTAGTGTAGTAGATTGATTTGGGTTTGACATTCTGCTGACTTGAAAATTGCAAGTCGACCATATGCCAGTCAACTGATGCAGTTTCAAGGTTTTCAGTGTAAACCATGCCAAATTACTGACTGTGCCTGTAGGGTTAAAAAAATATTATACTTAGAAAGCAATTGCAACAGGGTGGGCACTTGCAGAGTCAGCAGGTCCCAGGCCTATCAGGCCGAGACAGACGACAAGTCAGAGGCAGTGAATGATTATGCCAGATGGAGTCAGGCATGGTATTATGTGGCACTAACAAAGAAGTAGTGCATTTCATATAACTTTACAACATGACTTTGCAAGAGCTAAGCAGATACATACAGTATAAATGATACATACAAAACACCAGACTGTTCTTACTCATGCACAGGCTGGCTATGGTGTGCATCAGAAATATGCAATCCAAGTAATGAGGCATTAACTGCAGGGCACAGTTATCATTTGCAGGTGAGAAGGGAATGCAATTGTGCATGTCTTTCACAGAGAAGTGTATGAGTGAGAGTGGTAAGGCATATAAAAAGAAGAAGTGCCTTTAGTGCAAGTGTCAAAACAGTCAGGAGGTTAACACTGAGAAAGGCCAAATGTCTATGAACTGCTTGGGATTTGATGGCGTGTGTGTGGAGCAGGGGTTTGAATGGAGACAGCCTCAGCAGTTGTTGCACCACTGCCTCTCCATCTACTGCACAGGACTACGGAATGCACGACAGAGGATTCTGCTTCACATGCACATTCCTGACCATAACAGCCAGCTCTGCCAGGAGTTGCACTGGCTGTAACTTGACCCTGGTTGTATGCTGGTGTGCTATATGACCTCAACTGAAATCTGCTAGGAGATGTGTCAGCATTACGCTTGTCACAATCATGGAGTGCCTTCACCTGGGAGTAGACACCTGTGACATTGTCACAAACATGGGGACAAAATGCTCCACACCGGAAGTATATCCCTCATTGGTGAGATCTGATCATAAACTAATCTCACTGGAAATCCACATCCCGCCCCCACCCCAAACAAAAAAGACCATAGTGAAGAACTTCTCTAAAGCAAACTTCACACTACTCAAGACTGGTGTGGTATCCTTCAAGGCCCCTGAGTCAGAGGAAACCACAACCCAAGCTGCGGAAGCCCTTACAAATGCCTTCTATGAACACCTCCAGGACTACATGGATCAGGCAATCCCAAATAAAACCAAGACTCTTTCCACAAAGGGCAAACGTCCAGTCTGGTGGACCCCAGCCATTAACAAACTTTACAATAAGAGGAGAAAGCTATTACATGATAGAACAAAATCCATAAAAGGGAAGTCACCCTGATCATTATTAGTAAAAAATACGAGCACTCATAAAATCAACTAAGGCCAATTTTGAGAGAAAAATTGCCATGGATTCAAAGGACAATCATAAGGCCTTTTTCAGCTATGTTAGGAACCTGGGTGGAAACTCACAGATATGCTCAGAATTAGTCCAAAATGATACAAAAATCACTGAACCCACAGACATTGCCAACATACTGGCAGACAGGTTCAGTGCAAACTTCACCCCTCTCCCCTAAAGGAGAGATAACTATCCCAGCCAGTGTAGCCTCCCGGACATCTCAAATGCGCAGGTGAAAGCTGCTCTCTCTAAAGCTAAAAACACAGCATCAATGGGACCGGATGGTGTCCCCGGCTGTGTGCTACACGAGCTAAATGAGGAATTAAACCCGCACATAAGGCAGCTGTTTAATCTCAGCCTTACCACAGGATACGTGCCCAAGGAGTGGCGTCACGGCAACTGTGGTCCCACTCCACAAAGGTGGCGCCTCACGGACCCTGGTAATTACCGCCCCATAAGCTTAACAAGTCTAGTCTGCAAAGCTATGGAGAGGATCATAATGGAGCTCATAAACAAAGATATAGGGGACTTGCAGACATTGGACCCGACCCAGTTTGGCTTTGTCAAGGGAAGATCATGCCTTTTGAACTTGGTCGACTTCTTGAAATAGTCACCAAGGCCATTGATGAGGAAAGGCAGTCCATACAGCCTACCTTGACCTTGCAAAGGCTTTCGACACAATACCCCACTCGGGTATTGTAGAAAAACTTACCAGCTTAAATGTAAACCCATATGTCACAAGATGGGTTGCAAACTGGCTTAAGGACAGAACCCACAGGGTTAGAGTTGCTGGCGCTGTGTCAGACTCCAAGCCGGTCACAAGTGGTGTCCCACAGGGCTCGGTCCTTGGCCCCCTATTGTTTGGCATCTACTTCTCAGAAGTACAGGCCAACATGGGAGGACTTTGGCTGACAAAGTTTGCAGATGACTGCAAACTGGGCGCCATAGTGGAAAGTGCATCGGACACTGATATCCTTCAGAAGGGACTCACGAAAACAGATAGCTGGTGCCAGAGCCATGGCCTGAAGTTAAACGCCAAAAAATGTATAGTCATACCCTTCGGGAAAAACAAGGTAACCCCAAGCTACCATATAGGTGGCAATCCACTAAGCACAGAAGAGGTTATCAGGGACCTGGGGACCCAGGTTGACAGTGGCCTTTCTTTTGACACTCACATTGCTAAAGTGGTTAGAAAGACCTTATACATTGCCCACCTGATCATGAAGGGATTCACATCCAGATCTAGTGAGGTCATTGTTCCCCTGTACTCTTCACTTATCAGACCAATGATCGAGTACAATGCCCCATTCGGGATGTATCTCACCCGACATCTGCAGCAATTGGAGAGACCCCAAAAGTTCCTCACCAAAAGGATAAAGGGACTCCAAAATCTGTCATATGCTGCCAGATTGAAGAAACTCCAGCTGTATTCAGTCGCATACCGTCTGCTCAGAGGTGACATGTGCCTGACATACAAGGCCATGTCCAACCCGGAATTAATGGACATGCTCCACCTCAAAAATCCAAATCCACCAAAACCACTAGAGCAAGCAACTTAAACCTTAGCACGGATATAAATAGGATGTGCTGGAGGGATAGATTTATCACTCAGAGACTCCCTATGCTGTGGAATAAAATCCCGGTCCATGTGAGGCAGAGCACCTCGCTGACTCTGTTCAAGAGAAATCTAGACCTGTGGATGGGAGATCGTAGGTTTACCCCGGGAATCATCTCTGGGTCACTGCTGGACAGAGGCACAACAAACTAATGGGCACAGTATTTTTTCATATAAGGGGTGGCGTAAGCCACAATAATTTGGGCTAGGCTTATAAATGCCTTAGGGCAGATAGCCTAGTATAAACCTATGAACCTATGAACCTATGAACAATATATGATGCTGTGGAAGTGCTACCACTGTGGAAATGTGAGCAGGATATGGCATGTCCATAGCCATGTTGGCTTACATCTGTAGATGTAGCAGATGACTGTCTGCAAGGATGGGCCCTTGACTCTGCCAGATTAGATGATTCCATCTTCTATATTCTTTTAACCATGTCCTAATTGCTTTATAGTTTTCTCTATTTGATGCTTCCATCATGGCAGTTTATTTCTTCTCTTCCTTTCTCTTATTGTTATGTATTTTTGAGGTAAGACATTATCTATTATTAGTTTAGCTACACAGTAATATATCTAATTTACTGGTATTTTTATTACAGGAATTTCTGTTAATAGTCTTGATTACTGTGTTCATATATTTTATCAGACTTCTAACATGTTGAGCCTCATTTACTTTCTATAATCTATTTCTTTCATTGATCTTATTATGTCTATCCATCTGTACTAAATCAAGCAACTCTGCCCTTGAATCATTTTCATCTAAACTGAGGGCACATTCTTTGCTCTCTGTTTCCTGCAGGCATTCTACAGTAAGTTCTAGAAATCTTCCCATGACATATTCTCTTCAGCTGCATCCTGTGCCATTCATTGCTACTTCATAAGGGAACTCATTGGCCCATCACCCCACAACATTGCCTACATCAGAGTTGCCACTGTTTCCTGCTCCTTCCCTCGCTGTGCAGCTCTAACTGAACTTTTGTATTGGTTTCTTACTAAAGGCTCCAGGGCGTCATCAATTGGCAAATGACTGTGCTACCTGTTCTACTCGTTTCTCCTTAATTTGGGGAATCATTGTTCCATCATGCTGTGACATTACCCAAGTTGGATTTCTACACTTAATCATTCACCTCACAGGTAATCCATAACTTCAGTTTCTATTTATTTAACCTACTACTAACCATCTTTTTTACTTTCCCCTTTGTTTTTTTTTCTATTGTGATATGTTCCATATCTGGGTGCCTCTGCCTATGTTTCTCATCAAATATCTTTTGTGCTGCTTTTTTGTATTGTATAATTTTGCTTTCTCCTTTACATAAATATTGCACCATATTAAATCTCTTTTTCTTTCCCCTATCCATATTTCTTCTTCAGATGTCTCCTGCTCCATCTCTTTCTCCTTAATCTGAGGACTCATTGTTCCATCATCCTGTGACATAACCTGTATTAGACTTTCTACTCTAAATCCTTCACTTTTCATGTATTCTAAAACTTTGCCTTGTATTTGTTTAATTACTACCTTACTAATATTCTGGTCTATGTTCCTCCCTTGTGTTCTTATTTTTTTTATTGTGAAATTGTCCATATCTGTGTGCATTTGCTTCCATTTCTTTTCAAATACCTTTTGAGCTTCTTTTTTGTATTGATTAGACTAACTTTCTTCTTTGCATAAGTATTGCACCATGTCATGTCTCTTTCTTTCCATGTCCGTATTTCATTTTATACCTTTCAAAAAACTCTTGAGTTTTGTTCTTTATATTTTTGCACTTCACCTAGACTAGACCTTGCTAGACAGGGGTCCAGGAAAGTAAATAATTTGGGAAGAAATAGCCAGGGAATTGTTATGGTTAGGCTTGTATAGGCCCTAGGGCTGATAGCCTAGTATCAACCTATGAACCTATGAACCTGTCACTTCTTTTTCAGGGCGGCCCAAAGTTTTTTTTTGTCTATGTTTTTCATGCATTTGTTGTATTAATGAATGTAAATTTGCATTTGAAGCTTTTAACAGTTTGTCTTGTGCAAGTATTTTTCTTTCCTCTAATTTCTGTCTTAATCTTTTTGAATATCTCCTATCTGGATGTTTTGCTCTTCTTGCATAATAGTAACAATACATACATAATTTCTTCCTTATCCTCAATAGTCCACTGCATCATCTCTATGCCTCTTTTTTGGCCTACCTTTTTTTTTGTTTTTTTGTGGACTACTATTTCCTTCTACAACATCTTCATCAAGAGCCTGGCCTAACCCCATTGCAGGAATGTTTCCGTGTCTAGAGGATTCTACACTGCCATTTTTTCCAGTCCTGGTACCAATGCATACACCAGGATTGGACAATTTGTTTATGCTCGGACTTGTGCACCTAGCTGTTATTTTTATTTTTCAACCTACCTTTCTCCATGATCTATGCTATATAAAATACAGTCTATATGTGAGCATCATCTTGATGACATTTTTTAAACACAGGATCTACTTCATGATGGTACTCACCAAGACTTGAGGATGACATCAGTTCCAGCAACACTACTCTCCTTTTGATGATTTCTTCATCTCTTCACTTAGACCCCCTGTACAGATCGATAGATGGACAGGTAAATACCAAAAGACTTCTGTATCTCATGATTATTTACAGCTTTGAAAAGTTTATATATTCTGGTTAGGTGCATCATTGTCAACATGGTTAAGAATGCAGTTTTCATTTGGGTTTGTGTTTCTCATCCCCACCCTGTTTTTAGCTATCCAATCTCTTATACGCATTTATTTTCTTTCTCCATTTCTTTTACTATTATATGCAGCAGCACAACAACCTGCACCCATCCCACCAGCAAGGCCTGTTGTCCCCAGATAGGTGGCCACAGCAGTGCTGCCACCACCACCACCAATGGAAGCACCCATCACATCTGGGTCTCAGCCTACCACAGTTTCATCCACACCTCCTCCCATACCTGTACCACCTGCACTGGAGGTGGGTACAGCGGTACCCACCAGTAGCAGTGCTAGTGGAAGAGGAGGTAGCACCTCTGTCACCCATCAGCAGTTGGTAGACAATGTGAAGGGATATCACTGACAGAGGATCAGATGCCCACATCTGCCTCATGGAGACCATGCTCCGGTGACTCATTGAGTCACATTTCTGCCCAGCACCTTCTCCATCTTCTGAGCCAGGAATTAGTGGTGACAGCATTCAGAATGACAAGTAATCTCCCATTGTGTCTATGCTGGCCCAGACTGCATCTGTCAACACCAATCCTATTCCCCAATCTGGTGCTCCCTTCCCTTCAGTGTCCACACCCACCCATCTTAGGTTTATATTCCTTCCCGCATCATTTTCTTCCCGGTTTGCCTGATGTTCCCTTCACCCTTGTGCCCCCCCCCCCCCATCATTGTGTTAACCCAAACCCAGTCAGTCATGTATGTTTCTCCCTGCTACCTAACCTACCCCCTTTACCTTCCTCTTACTTCCCTTAACTTCTCATCAGCATTCCCTTCTCATTAAAAATGGGTGTCTGTCTTATAAAATAAGGATATGCATCCTTCCATGAATCTTCACCGTCCAGAATTTTGCAGAATATGAAGATATTTGGCTTCATAATTTTTTGTGTTGCTGATAAAATTGTGTTTTCTCGCAAATCATTTGGGATTAAAGTCACTAGATAATGACACAAACATTTGAGTTTCAGATTTCATATCCTTTAGAGAATACATGTTAATGCAAAACATGTTATTGCAATAACTTTTTGCATGTATAACAGCAATATTTATAAGGTGTACCTGATTCTTTGCCTATATCCCACCATTCATTTTGGCTTTGTACAGAAGTCTTGAGCTAAGGAGTTGAAAGGAATGTTCCTATCCTACCTGCATCCTACTTATTTATCATTTACTCTCCTTCTATTATACCCTCTGCTTGCTTCCACTTTTCATCTCTCTCCTATACTCCCATATCTAACTTTTAGTCTTGTAAAAATAGATACAAACATATGTCCAGAAAAGAGTTTCTAAGTCATTTATCTTTTTGTGGTGGTATTGTGCATGGCAGGTCATAAAGGGCACAGTTAATGCCAATGTACAAACAATGCAAGATGACACTGCTCCTTTTATAGCAATAATGGCAACCAACCAATGCCATGTCCAACTGAAACTGACAATGGCTGCTCATGATTGAGCAAATGAGCTGAGCACAGTTTTACATTACTTGACAAATATGAAATATGGCAAAGCTTATTCCTTTAGTCTGAATGCTTCTATGGCTCATTTTGTTCATGAAGTAATCTGCAGAGTGTCAGTGCACTAGGTGGATGGTTCTATTGTCTTCAGGCTCATATGGCTGTTTCTAATTATTCTGTATTCAGTCTGCATATGTGTAACATTTACCTGATATGTGCTTCCCTGACAGCAATGTGACTCCTGTTGTGGCTCACCTTGTTAAGGAAGCATGGGGAAAAATGTAACTGGATAATGTTGATGAGTTAAATCCTCTTGAGGTTTCAATATTTTAATTTTTGCCATATCGTTCACATTAGAGTACAGGTATACTGATCAACCTTTGATGCTGTCAGGACTGGTGTAGGCTGATATATAATCCCTGGGATTCAATAAACTCAATGCAAGAATAGCACTATTCTTGCATGGAGTGGTTCGTGTCTGTATAGCACTGCAGAGCACCTTACATATTCATAAAGGCATGCTGCTGTTCAACTTATATGGACACGAACCGTGAACGAGTGCAGTGGGTGTGTTCAAGTAGTGCACGGACATTGAACACACCCCCTGCATTCAGAAAGTGAAGTATGTTACTTTCTAATAGGATCTGGCATAATATTAGAGAATTACTCTAATATTATGCCAGTATTTCAGTGTCTGCGGACACTGAAATGAAATAAATGATCATTTCAGTGTCTGTGGACACTGAAATACACACGGCATCAGGAAAGCAATGCAGGGGGTGTTGTGACAGGTTCTGTCACGCACCCCCTGCATTGTAAAAGTGCCGTAAGACGCCTCCATAACCTGCTGAAGCAGGAAATGTGTGCAAATGCACAAATAATGGGGGAGAGATCTCTGAAAAGGGACACAACACAAATATTCCCCTCACAAATTTAGAAAGTTGATAGAAAACAGGATATGTATTAGCTCTGAAGGATAGAAGCCTGAAAGCCAAATGAATGCCCTTATTTCTCAATTGCAGTCCTCAATGACTTGTCAGAACACCAAAATGCTCACTTATATAACATAATAGTATAATAATAATATTATATATATTTTTTCTAGGCTAAGGAATGTTTAAGTGTAGCTAAGCTGGTGTGAGCATTATGGCCCACTGCTTACCATAGCTTCAACATACCATAGAAGATAAATACAAATATACAAGTGAAATTCCCAAGTTAAGGTAGTGTAGTGGTTAGAGTCCCTGGTTTACATGCAGGCATTCATGGTTTGAGTACCAAGACAAGCAACTTATTCTTCTATGGGAAACCAGTGTCAACATTTATTTTGTAAACTAAAATTAAGTAGCAACTGTTTTTTGTCAGTCAGGGTAGTGTAATTGGTGTACAATGTAAGTGTGAGTGCATAAAACATGTGAAACCACCCATGTACACACAAGTGCCCCATACAGTATAGTCACACCCCTTGCCAATGTAAGGAAAGCACATAGAGGGATGTCATGTAAAGTATGTGATATACACTTAAGAAATTAAATCAGTCTTCTGATATATTTAAAAATTTAAAAGTCAGCAATGGTTAGCAATGCTCAGCTATGCATAGCAAGTGTAACCATTGCTAAGACGTGATTGCTAAGCAGCAGGTAGCTGAGCTAAGTGAATTTATGCACAGTTAAACACTGTTCAACAACTTCTCCTTTAAGCAGTATTAAAACTGGCTCTGTGGATTTGCGCACTGCTTAACAGAGCTGAACCTTTTCAAAATGGTCCAATGACAGCAAAGGTTGGGAATATAGCACTATTTAAATGGGGCAGGCAGGAATACAGTCATAATCTGTCATAGTCCATCTGTGCAGATAAAATGGCTGGTGTTGGAGAGGGAGTGCACTTTCAGTGCAATGCTGGAGCATTCGGAAGTCCAGGGTCATGGCTGGACTCCTTGTTAAAAACCATCAGGAGAGACTGCTGCAGGGCCAGTACCAGGGCTCCCAATACAAAGCAAGGGCTTGAAACAATGTCTCACATGACCTTACCAGTGCTACTGGCATCCCAGGACTGGTGAGCAGGTATGCCACCACTATGCTGTACTAAAGCATATGAAGGGGGGACTCTTGGACCAGTGGATCCAAGATGGAAGGGCCCAGAATGCTCCAGTAGTGTGCAAGTATCACTATCAAGTAGTTTGTAGCAAATACTAGCCTGAGAATGTGATAGACAGATATGCATAATGTGTGTTTTCCCCTCTACAGCTGCAGCAGAGAGGGCTAGTAATGTGGAAGCCCATGGTGACAGACTGCTGAGGTTGCGCTGACAAGTTGGTGAGTACAAATCTATTTTTCAGTATTTGGTTAAAATAGCTAAGAAGGAGTACATTGATTACTGCTAGTAGGTATACTGTTACTGTGTGAACTGAATAAATAAAAAGTATGACTGACGAATATTGAAGTGCAATAAAGACCTTTAAAAACACTGCTGTGTTTATTCTGGTATGTTATTGTAGATATATATAGAATGTATACAGGTTCTTCACAACAAATATGGCTGTAACAGCTTATATTAATTGAGGTGCATCTGTGAACAAGCTGTTAGGAGAAACTTTAGATGGTATAGCTGTAAAACGAGATATAAATGAAATGCAAAATATATACTGCACTAAGCTCTGAACCCTGAACAGCAATATGTCATGTTTCAAAGTGTGTTCCATCCAGCATTGCCTTGTATTAACCATTGCTTTCCAGGTTGTAGTAATCCAAACAAGTAATGCACAGTACAATAACTATCTGTCATGCATGCATCAGAGAATTACAGGTTTAGACTGCCTAACCAAGAGACTATTAGGCAGAAACCATTAAACAAGAAACAGCAGTCCCTAGTAGCTCAGTGTGCTGAGAAATAGCTTAGTTGTTACTTTTGCACATCAGACATGGTTCAAATCCAGGAAGTGGTACTAAGATGTGTGCATATCTACACACAAGGAATCAGGAATAAATGTAAAAACAGTCAGCTAGTGTTAACAGATATTTTCCCCACAGGTTTTACAGGTAAGTAAATGTTTTCAGTAACTGTATGAAGGGTATACTAATAAACTGTGTACAACTGTTCAATTGTCCCACCACATGCCTGCAAATAGGGTCATAAGTTCATAGGTTGGTACTAGGCTATCGGCCCTAAGGCCTGTACAAGCCTAGCTGTAACAATTCCTTGGATATTACTTCCCACAGTACCTGGACCCTACCTAGCAGGGCGACTGACATGATCCCTGAGGTGAATTTCCTATCGCCCATCCAATTGTCAAGGTTCCTTTTGAAGAGGGCCAAGAAGGCGCTCTGCTTGACATGTATGGGCAGTCTATTCCAAAGTGTGGGGAGTCTCCGGGTCAGGAACCAATCCCTCCAGCATGTTTTGTTCATTGTGATGACAAGGTTTAGATCCTTGGAGTGTGTAGCTCTAAGGGAGTGGGATTTCTTTAAGTGGAGCATGTCCAACAGCTCAGGGTTTGACATGGCCTTGTTAAGCAGAGATCACCTCTGAGTAGACGATATGCCATAGAGTATAGCTGGAATTTTTTTAGATGGTCAGCATAGGGCATCTGCTTTAGGCCTGTGATTGTTTCAGTGAGGTATTTCTGTGGCCTTTCCAGCTGTTGCAGATGTCTTGTGAGGTACATACCAAATGGGGTGTTGTACTCTATAATTGGTCTAATGAGGCATGAGTACAGTGGGACAATGACCTCCTTTTTTCTGGATGAAAAGCCCTTAGTGACGAGGTGTGCTACATAGAAGGATTTCCTGACTGTTGTGGTGATGTGGTTATCAAAGGTGAGATCACTGTCCACCTGTGTCCCTAAGTCTCTCATCACACTTTCCATATTTAGTGTACTGCCACCTATGTGGTAATTCATGGGTATATGTTTTTTTCCCAAAGGGGATAACAATACATTTCTTGGCATTAAGCTTGAGCCCGTGGCTCTGGCACCAAGCATCTGTTTCTGTAAGGCCCTTTTGTAGAATATCCACATAATTTGGGGATTCAATAATGGCTCCCAGTTTGCAGTCATCTGCGAACTCTGTTAGCCAGAGTCCCTTAGTGGTGGCCTGTACTTCAGAGAAGTAGATGCTAAACAAGAGTGGTCCCAGGACTGAACCCTGAGGTTCTCCACATGTCACCTATTTGGAGCTAGATTTGGAGTCTGCTACTTTTACAGTCTGAGTTCTGTCAGTAAGCCAGTTGGCAACCGGTCGAGTGATGTAGGGATTTATGCCCAGCTTAGTAAGTTTATCTATGATTCCAGAGTGGAGGAAGGTGTCAAAGGCCTTGGCGAGGTCCAGATAGGCTGTGTAGACCTCCTTACCCTTGTCCACAGCTCTGGAGACTGATTCAAAGAAGTCAATCAGGTTCAGGAGACAAGATTGGCCCTTTCAGTGTTTGAAGGTTGCCAATGTCTTTGTTTATAAGTTCCATGATAATGTGTTCCATGCCCTTGCATATCAGGCTCATCAGACTTTTGGGACAGTAGTTCCTGGGATCCAAGGTGGATCCCCCTTTGTGGAGTGGGATAACTGTAGCTGTGCACCACTCAGTGGGCACGAAGCCTGAGGTGAGGCTATGATTAAACATGACACTTACGTGAGGTGCCAGTTAATTTTGTAGTTCATGTAGTACACAGCCCAGGATGTCATCTGGTCCCATGGATGCTGCATTCTTAGCTTTGGGGAGTGTGGTTTCTACCTGTGTGGCTATGATTACTGGAAATTGGCAATCTTCTGGGATTGAGATGGGCCCTTTAAGGGGTGAG
Organism: Protopterus annectens; assembly: GCF_019279795.1. Classification (NCBI taxonomy): domain Eukaryota; kingdom Metazoa; phylum Chordata; order Ceratodontiformes; family Protopteridae; genus Protopterus; species Protopterus annectens. The sequence goes on from NC_056733.1 coordinate 37,476,557, forward strand.
AAGGGGGTGAAGTTGGCACTAAATCTATCTGCCAGTATATTGGCAATATCCTTGGGATCAGTATATTAAATGCCATTCTGCTGTAGCTCAGAGCAGATCTGAGCATTGCCATTCAGATTCTTGACATAACTATAGAATGCCTTGTGGTTGCTTTTGGAATTTTTAGCAATTTTATTTTCGCAACTTGCTTTGGAGGATTTTATGAGGGATCTCAGTTTCTTAATGAGGCTGGTAAGGGAGTTTTTGCATCCTGGGATTTTCCTCATTTCTGCAACAGTTTCTTCCTTCTGTTGTATAGTTTGTTTATGGCAGGGGACCACCAGATTGACTTCCTTTTTTTGGAGGAGGAGCGTCTTGGTTCTATTTGGGATAGCACCACTCGTGCACGAGTGGATGTGCTCGTACAGTGCCTTAGTGTAGGATTCAACAGTCGAACTTTCAGCTCCCGTCTGCATGGGTATTATGAAGTTTGCCACTTCTGACTTGAGTAGCATGAAGCTGGCTTTGGAGAAGTTTTTTACAGGGGTTTCCTTACTGGGAGGTGGGGTGGGATGTGGATGTCAAGGGTGATTAGCTTATGGTCAGACCTGACCAATGAGGGGGTGACCACTGGTGTGGAGCATCTATCTCCCATGTTGGTAATGACCAGGTCTAGGATACTGGAGCCCCTGGTGGGACAATGGATTAGTTGATCCAGGGCATGGGATTTTATGAATTCCAAGAACCGTTGGGAAAAGGTGTTGGTACCTGAGTAGTTTTCCAAGTTAATGGCAGGGTAGTTGAAATCACCCAGTATTAGGGTGTTTGGTTGTATCTTAATATTTTCCATTATGTTTAGAAAGGTGTAGTGAGAATCTTGGAGCATGGTGGGGGATCTGTAGCAAGCTACAATTTGGATTGTAGTCTTACCTAGTGTTAGTTGCACCTGTAGAATTTCAGATGCATTGTGTTGGGCAATTAGCCTGGAGGTGTGAATATCATTGGTGAATATGGACACTCCTCCACCTTTAATGTTTTGGTCTTGGTTTGGTGGCTGAAAAGTGTGGTAGGAGTTGTAGCCTGGTATTGCAGGGGTGCTCTCTGGAGCCTTGAACCAGGTCTCGGTTACTGCACAGATATTGATGTTCTCCATTTTTAGGAGTGCCCCGAGAGAGTGCATTTTGAGGTTTCGACTTCTAGCATTGAGTAGCATTACCTTCAGATTTTGCATGCTTGTATCTGTTATGGTGGTGGTTTTGTCCTTTGAACCTTGCCTAAAAAGGCACTATAGGGGTGGCAAGAGCTTTAGCCAGTAATCTGAATCCCAGGGGTGACAGGTGCAGACCATCTCTGGTAAAGCATCGTGGTTTGTCAATCATGTCGTCCCAGGCAGAAAGATACTGAATCCCCTTTAAATGACACCAGAAGCTTAGCCAGTTGTTGAAGTCAATCATTTTGTCCTTATACTGTGGAATAATTCTGGGTGAAGGCAGGATGCTACTCAGGGCTAGGGTTATACCTGCTTGGGCCACATGATCTGAGAGCTATTCCATGTCACTTTTCATGTAGTCCAGGGAGGTACGTCTCAAGTCATTCACTCCAGCATGGACAATGACAGAGTCGTATCTGTAGTTATTTTGGAGTGACTTGAGTGCATGCATTATGTGGCAGATCCTGGCACCTGACAGGCAGCTGACTGTAATTTTCTCCTTGTTCAGCCTGGTGAGTGGGACATCAGTGTGCCTGACTATAGAGTCGCCTATGACTAACGTGTTGGGTACATTTTCTTACCTTAGGGGCTGTTGTTGGGTAGCACACTGGTGTTGTGAGCTATGTGTCACTTTGGTTGTGACTGGTGTTTGCGTGTCAGCTTCGGAGATCCTTGTTGCTTGGGCAGGTTAATGTTAAGGGCCTCCGCATATGTGGGTTTAGTGTTGCTATGTGTGGGTGTTGATGGTATGGTTTTGAAGGGCTATGTGTTGCTTGAGGTGTAGTTCAGGTGTTAACCTTCTCTTCTTGACTGTCTAGCACAATCTTGGCTGGAGAGAGCTTTGCTTCCAACTTGGCTATGTAAGTGCATCTCTCGCAGGTTGTAGTGTTGGGTGGTAGGAGGAGATGGTTGTCTGTGTACATGAGGCAGTTGCTGCATTGCCCCAGTATACCCAGATTCACCAGGTGGACAGGAGAAATCACCGGAAGATGACCCTTGGACATGCCTCTTTAGGTGCTTTTTTTGTAAAGTACAAGAGCTGTTTTCCCTTACCTTTGCAAGGCACTTTGCAATTACAGGCTGTTTAGTGTCTACGATTAATTTCACCTTATTAAAAAGGAGAGTTGAGTGTATCAGTTTAAGGTTACCTAGTGATTTCCAGCAGGTTCTAGAGCAAGTGCTAGTCACAGGGGTTCAGATTTTAATGCTACTACTGATAAACCAGCTAGTTCAAATGTCAGCAGGGTAGGTAAATACAATATGCACTCTTGCCGAATCATACCTCTCAACTGTACAGATATTCACTGAATGTCCAGATATTTGTCTCAGATTTGTGGTCCGTTTTACATAAAGTAGTGGTGTCATGGCAAATCAGTGGCAAACCATTATAGACTGAAGTAAGAAAATAATGATAGACACACAAGTGTCAGATGTCATATCTATCAGAAAAGCCATGCAAATGCAATACCTGTAATTATATCACCTTTCTAAGTTTGTAAGAGCAATATCTAAAAATCGTCCTTATTTATGGGCCTTTGCCCTACTGTTATGTATGGCTTTGTCCAGCTCTCATAATCTAAGAGGTTGAGAAGTATGTTTCCGGTACATGTCTCACAAGTGTCATGCTATCATGGCTAATGGTCACTGCTGCACATAATCCTGGACACAGATAGGAAACAAGTTGACATATGCCTGTAGCACACTCACATAACAGCAGTTCAGGGTACCAGTCCTGTGTCAGATATGTAACCCTGACATGTACAAGTCCCCTCTAGTCATGTACCCAGATTTGTCACAGTTTGTCTCATACCATTCCAGGTTTACAGTTTAAAAGGTATGTTTGTACGACAGAGGCTATGGCCTTAGGTATGTGTAAAGTGAGGGCAGACCCATAGAGTATTAGCAGTACTGTTGTGGAAAATAGAAGCACAAACAGCTGTCAATGGATCCCCCCCCATCTACATCAATAATTAGTACTCATATACTATGGGTATGTTGTGCTCCAGCCCAATGTTGGGACTTGTGTTATATTATTGTTAATATGTTTGATTGCTTGCACATTAACATATCTTGTTCAAATACCATTGTTCGTGGCATGTTGCCACCAATCTTACTGGCATGCTTTTATGATGCATACTATTGTTCCATTTATGCATGTGTTTTGTTTGCTATGCAACTGTTTCACATCTGTTTGATGGGGTTCATTGGAGCACTTATGCATGCTGTTATAACTAATCTTGAACTATGTTGTTCATTACTAACCAACATATTTTGTAAAAACTCAACACCATCGCATGTTTGGGAAGGCAGATCCCAGCGGATCCACCTGTCCCACCTCATCTGGCTTTGGCACTGGGCCCCATCACGGGCCCCAACCCAGATCTGTCTCATCTGCTGGTCCTGCATCACCTTCGGGTGGTACCGCCACAGGTGATGGGGCCTGCCCCCCCCCCCCGGGAGTGGGCATGGAGATGAGGCCATCACCCACAATCAGGTCCAGGGTTTGGTGTGCAGCACCCTTTGGTACAAGTTTGGGGAGCAGCTGTGCCAGATTGAGGGCCACCTGGTGCACCTTGAGGGGCAGGCCTCCCCTCCTGTCCAGCCCCCAGCATATCCACCTTTGGGGCTGTGAAGGTGCAGTGGTGACTGCCCTTTGTTGGGGATTTCATTCCCACTGCAACCATATGGGGCCCATGGGCTTCGGATTCTCAACCACCCTCCCCGTCAAATGTGTTTATCCCCCTCATGTGTTATATACCACCCCTGTCTGCTGTCTTGTCTGTCTTGTCTGTCTCCCTACCCAACCTACCTCCCCAGATGTACCTACAATTCTTCCACAACATCTCACTCTCACCTTAAAAAAAACAAAGAAAAGGGCATCTGTCCCAAAAAAAAAATATATATTGCCCCATACATAGCTGTCCATTTCACATACATGTCCACTGGACACATGTAATCCGGTCCAACTAGCTTGAAAACACATTTCTGTTGTCCTCATCCCTCTCTCTGGGGTTTGAGTGTCCAAATTCACCTCCAAATTCTGTACAAATGCACAGTTGTTGCTGTATGAGAAATGGGCAGCTATGGACCTTCCCTACACCCATTCTTCACATCCCTAGCTATCTTTCATATTGTTTTTTCCTCTGCGTGCCCCTTTTTCACCACTTTCCTATCACCCCTTTTTCTTTTACTTTAAAGAAATGAGTGCGGGTGTAAGCTTGAGTAAGCAGGAGTAAGTTAGATTTGCGCAATGCTAAGTGAAGCCAACATAGATTAAGCATCTGTATGTTTAAATGTGTGTTAGCATTGCATAACCCCCCACAAACCTGCTTACAACTGCTTAAAACTGCTTTAATCACTTTGTTTCCATCAGCCACTGTTCTACCTAGCAACAAAATAATCACCCTTGCCAAGTTTCGAACCCAGGGCCCTGTACACCATAGTCAAAACAATGTACCACTACACCATTTGAGTTGAAAAGATTGGTGATGCTTTTTCAGACATATCATACAGTAGAGTCATTCAACAGTAGGGAAAAGATTCTGTAGAATCAGTCAGGTTTTGTATATATACATATGTATATATGTATGGAGATGCATATACATGGAAAAATATATGCCTAATATAAATAGAGATATACATATAAAATATATACATATACATATATGTAAATATATATATATATATATATATATATATATATATATATATATATATATAAAGAATATATATATATATATATATATATATATATATACACACACACACACACACACACACACACACACACACACACACACACACACACACACATACGCACATATATGGGTGTGCCTTCGTTGTAGGTTGAACGTCGAGCTGGCACCTCTGCATTCATGAAAATCTACTGACAATCATTAGCGGACCGGAGTTCCGCTGTGGCGCCCCCTAACCAGGAAAAGCCGATATATATATATAATATATATATATATATATATATATATATATATATATATATATATATATATATATATAAATATATATATATATATATATATATATATATATATATATATATATATATATATATATATATATATATATATATATATATATATATATATATATATATATATATATATTATCTAGGACACTTGAATGAATACACACTTTACCGAACCTTAAAATCACCTGCACAGGCTGTCGAAGGTGTGACTGCATGAAAACAGAAGTTATAGGATCTGCAATTACCGAAAGTTGTCACCATAGTTCACTTAATTGCTACACCTTTAAATAATCTGCAGACACTTCACAATGTGTACTAATGTACTAACAAATTCAATGGAGGATTTATGTAGGTTACCACCTGGTGTTTTAGGGCAGGTCTACCATACAGTAAAGTCGCAGCATGGAGGTGAAGTGTTGGTCATGGAAGGATATATCTATCAGTGGGAGAAGAAGAACAAGACAAAAAAGTATTGGTGCTGTAAGTATAAAGCAAGAGAAATGTAAAGGCAGAGCAATTACAATTTCTGTAACTTCATGTGAAGAGCTTGTAAAGTTGGTGGAACAATTTCACTCAGGAGAGTCTCAGGAAGTGAAGTACAAGATATTTGCAGGATTAAAGGAGAGGGCAGCATACTCCGGGGACCCAACCTGTGTTGTAGTAGATGACGCTGTAGCATCTACTTCTTTAGATTGTGCAGCATATTTTCTAAGTAGAAGATCAATGTTACAGACTGTAAACAGAATTCAAGCTAAGAATAGAGAGGCACTGTTTGGGTTAACAGTGTCATTAGATGATATTAATCCAGATAATTATCCCTTAAAAGAGGGAGTCTTTCTTAAGAAAATGATTAGTGATCATACTAAACAAAATACAGTTGTGTTGCTGACTATGGAACAGAATTTAAAGGATTTGAGTGTAGCTCACATCTGGTTAATAGATGGCACTTACTTTGCTAGGGATGCAGAATGCCAACAGTTGTTAACCATACATTTTGTTGCAAAGTACAGTGCTTATTGCAAAAGTGTACCATTAGTGTACTGTTTTATGAGGAAGACGTCATTCCGCTTGTGATGCCCGTGCCCTGGTCCACTTATCAAGGAGCCTCAATCCTCACCACTAACACTCATATATGAGGAAAGGATAACAAATACACCCAGTAAAGTGCAATTTCCCTTAAGAGCACACAGAGATCACAGTCAGTCTGGGGCTGGTCGCTCCCTTACTCCCCAGGTCCGCAATAAGACTCCCCACTGGTACAGCTATAGGGTCCAGATCTCAGCCTAGCTGGCAAGCTAACCTCCAGTACTCCCTCTGTCCAACCAGTGCTTCATGTCCCTGCCCAAGTAGCTGACACACATACACACACACACACACACACACTTTGAGATAAGTATTTATACAACTTCACAGACACTCCTGGGAAAGGCTGACATAGATTCTCCATCTATGCCCCTTTACCCAGACTATACAGTAGTAATTACTGCCACCACCAACTAATAATTATCAGCTACCCAAAGGCCCTTAAAAGGGTGTCTAATTATTACTGTGCAATATTATTATCCAATAGTAGTGTAACTTAAGCAATCAAGGCTTATTGGAAGGGCTTAGTACAGGATCACTTATAAGCATGCAATGTACTCTAGAGCTTAAATTATCTTTACATAAACCAGCCACAGTTGAAAAGGGTTTAAAAATATTTAAGAATAAATACTAAAAACACAAGATGATACTACTATACCACATTGCTATTCAATAGTTCAGAGATAACACAAACTTAAAATAATTCAGTAGTACAGTTCTGACATAACAGAAAAACACTTAGTCTAATCTTTTCTAATTCCTAGCTATTGCTACAAGAAAACATACTTCTAAAATAGCTTACACATATAGAGCATAAGCAGTGCTGAGTTAGATGTCCAAGATCAAAATGCTTACAGTCTCTCCCTCAGCAATAGTTTTTAAAATTTCTAACAAACGTTTCTCCTGGATCCCCCCAGATTACATAATTTTAACACTTAGGTTTTCCCAGTATACACATTACATCATTTTGACACTTAGCCTGGGGTTTCCAGACCAACAGGCTACATTATTTAGCAAGCTAACACCTGCTCAGGAAGCTACAACAATAAAAGACATTTCACATGTACACTCTAGTAATTATTCTTTAAGTTAAAACAATAGAAAGAATGTGCTAGCCCAGACAGACTGACTCCGAGCTCTAAAGATCAAAGGATATACAAGACATAATTTTAATTTCAAAGAACAGATGTGAAATGCTTGACTTAGCTTTCTTTACAGCAGATGGCAATGTTGCTACAATCTTGAAGTTCAACATTTTAGTATCTTCTTTCATTTAAGAAAAACAAGCCTGTATTTCACATTTATATTTACAAATGCCAGAATTATGTACCAAATTCTATTTGAGTAGGCTGGCAGTCTTCACCCTTCTCTACCAGTCTTCACACCGCTCATATAATTTTATGTGGCAATGCCTGTTTGAATTGTTGACTGAGCAAGGTTTAACGCATGCTGTTAGTTTAATTTTGTGTGATTTTGAGATAGCAGCTATTAAAAGCATAAAGTGGAATGTAAACAATGTGGCCTGCAAAGGTTGTTTTTTTTCATTTTGGAAGAAATATATGGCGTAAAATTCAAGTTCTTGGACTTGCTTCATTGTACAATTCAGACATACATTTTCAGTATTGTGTGAAACAGCTGCACTAGCATTCTTGGATGAACAGGATGTGATGAGCACATTTACATTGCTGAAAGGCACATTTCCAGCTGAAGGAAAGGGCTTGCTTAAATATTTTGCAGAATGGTATTTACTAGATAAACCTAGGGCTTTTTGCACTAGATTGACTACTTGTATACAATTTCCACTCCTGTTTCCAATAAAATTTTGGAACATATCTGAGTTGAATGAGCTTAATCTACCCAGAACTAAGAATGCCATAGAAGCGTGGCACAGAAGATTGAAGTGTAAAGCAGGAAAACATGTTTGGGATTTGTGTCACATTTTACTTGCTGTTGTCAGGGCCGGTGTTAGCATTTTGGGCTAGGGGGGGCCAGGGCAAGTATCCAGGGGGGCATCCCTTCCATTCTAAGTATCCCTTTCCCCAATAATCATCCACATTTTACCAGTACCTTCATTTCATGCTCAAACTTTTAGCAATACAGACCACAGACAGAGCCCTTATTTTACATTCTTTTAGGCCTATGTGCCACACTATCTCACTATGTTGAGGAGACACAAAGGGGCAGTTGCAGTTACTGTTACTTAGTTGCAGTTGCAACAATGTTACACTTGGACATCTAGTCTGGGGACAACTCTTAAAGTCAATATGATGATGACACACATTCCCACACACACACACACACACACTCAACTCCCCCTCTCCTTCACCTTCTCTCCACACACCCCATCACATCCTCTTTTTTTTTCTCTTTTTCTCACATTTTGCCTTACTCTAAGCTTTTCAAAGCCATAACTTTCTTCAAAGCTGACAAAGCAAGATTTAAATTATACATATACATAGCATGCTTTGGGGCCCCCCCACAGAGTCAAGGGATAAAGGAGTCCCCATTATGAAGTTAGTCGTAACTATGGTTGGGGGGGCCCCAGGAATAGGGGGCCCCCAGCCAATGAGGCAGGGCTGGTGCCTAAAACCGGCTATGGCTGTTGTTCAGGAGCAAAACAGAGTAGATGAGATTTGTCGCCGGCTTTGTGCTGCTTGTCCCCTGTCTCCTAAGAAGTAAGCATTAGTATGCTGACAACAGCAGTTCCAGACTATTTTTGATCATAACGGTCAGTATACTCAGCTACAGTTTGTGCAGGCTATTGAAAACCTCCTGAAGATATAATTTTTATATTTACATGGTTGTCAGTGGATTTTCACATTTTTTGATAAACACCATTCTCTTAGTCTACTACTGTTGAATGTGCACTATGGAGACTCATTTCCCTTTATGTTTAGTTGTTTTATACACTAGGGTGTAACTGTATTAATCTGCAGGATATGCATTCTGTGATTTGTGCATCGGTTAATTGCATTTTTGCGTACAAACGCTTTCATGCTATTATGCTCGCCAGTTTTGGATTCGGTAATATGTATGTATTCGTTCAAGTGTCCTAGATCCATATATATATATATATATATATATATATATATATATATATATATATATATATATACTCATAACATGTAATGGAGTCATACCTCAGAACCAAATGGGGGGACAATGGGCCAAAACTAGGGACATATTTTAAATATTGCTCTTATAAATGTAGAATGTTGCTAGAATAATAGCGTTTGTTTCAGCATACATGTTCTGAAGGATGTGAGTTCTGAAACTGAAATATATGTCATCATTTACTGTCAAAAATCCTCAGATTATCACAGGGATTTGCCAGGGGAAAAAATAATGAATCTGTGGAACAGACCAGAAATATCAGCAATAAACCTGGACATTCTGCAACAATCTGGCCAGTCGAGATGTAGACTCAGTACCCCTTAGTGCAATGAATCCGGACCAAGCCTGGCAAAGTGGGTGGTAAAAGCCTTGAAAATAGGGACACATCTGAAATATTGTAGTAGATAAGCTGACACAGTATCAGTAACACCATCCTGTCTGTCCTGACATATATTGACTGAAATAGCACAAGTCTAACACTCAATTACTTCTCACTAGTTTGTGACTGAAATCTTCACATCATCCCACTGATGTGTCAGAAATACACAACACTTATGGGGCCAGGCAACAGTACATCCTACAAATATCTGGACATAACATCACATTAGGGAAACTACACAGCTGCTAAGCATGGCACCAAGCACTACCCAAACTACAGTCAGACTGACACAACACTAACCCAAATCTGCTATGGGGAATTACACATGTATTGGCAAATATATCAGGCACTACAGGGATGTAACAGCACTGAAAAACAGACACCAGGGTGAAAGTGCATACCCACAACCAATTCCACCACTGTCACAGTGACATACCAGTAAGCCAAAGGAACAGTACAGTATAAGGACTGTATGAACAAAAACATCTCAACATGTTTGCCACTCAGACACTACCCCTACATATACTGACCCAATTCACAGTGTAGTATGATGCCTGACCATTGTATGGGACATGTCTCAGTCTGTTCCTACAAGTATATACAGCCAATAGACCACCAAAAACTGGAGCAGCATGCACAGGCAGATAGAAAAGGAGCCATAACACATACATCTACCCCAGCCTACGCAAGCCAAATAACATTGGCACACTGCAATGCTACACAGTCCTGACAGTCTGCCAACAATTACCATAAATACACAGACCTCTCAACTGTTCAGAATCCCACAGAATGTCCAGGCTTTGTCCTCATATATAAGGCCTCTTACACATAACATGTCTGGCAATCTGATACATCACTGGGATGTATCAGAAATGAAGGCACTAAATAATGATATAACCTACCTATTACTCTCTTACCTCATGACACCTGGGCAACGCCTGACATAGTTGAGGGACAGAGGCCCAAAAACAGGGGCATATGTGAAATATTGCTGTTATAAACTGAGACAGTTGCTGGTATAACAGGGTTTGTTGTAACATATCTTTTCCAAGGGATATGAAGTCAGAACCACAAATGGATGATACAATTTACTAACTGCAAATCCTACAATATGCTACTGATTTTCTAAAGACAAAAAATGTCTGAGGAACACACCAAACATGAGAGTCCAAAATCTTTCCATTCTGCAGATAGCCCTACAGTTGAGAGTTATAACAACCACATAACACTTAAATCCACAATGCAGGACCTGGTGAAACCAAAAGGACATCCAACAAGCAACACCAACTGTAAAAACTTTTAATATAATATTTTGAAGTGCTTTTCATCTGCAAAGTATGCAGACTTCCTCAGAATTTCTGAGGAAGTCTGCATACTTTGCAGACAAAAAGCGCTTCAAAATATTATATTAAAAGTTTTTACAGTTGGTGTTGCTTGTTGGATGTCCTTTTGGTTTCGCCAGGTCCTGCGTTGTGGATTTAATAGTTTTTTGTCTTACTTGTGTTTTCAAACCACATAACACTGTCAGACTTCAAATCATGCAGAAAAGTCATGTCCACACAAACCCTGTTAAACTAGCATTAATTCAGCTGTATAACAGCAATGCTTACATTCTATTCTTATGTCTGGAACATTCACCCCCAGTTTGTTGGGCTGTCTCCACAGTTTTCATTGTAAGAGGTATTTCCAACTACCCTCTGTGATGCTGTTGTTCACACACCTCCATGAAGTCCCCCTCACAGGCAAAGAAAAGGAGCAACGTCCACATGAAGTACTCAATTATACAAGTGTGTTGCCATGCCATTGGCTATAGGAATAACCTCACGGCTGTTCTGTATGCAATTAGCAAGTGGGGGACACCAATTGGTGCACAGGCCATCAGCTGCTCATGAGCATTATCTACAAAAGCCAAGCTGCTGCCTATGCAAAACAGATGTATACCCTACATCTGGAAGAGAGAGACAGAGACACACACACACACACACACACACACACACACACACACACACACACACACACACACACACACACACACACACACACACACACACACAGACAAATAAACCAAGCTTAACATATTAGAATAAAAGCAACCATACCTGGAAAAAAGTATGTCAAACAAGTAAGCATGTAATGGAATATGTAACTATGAGAAATAGGAAGTTCAATAAGTGTCTCAACAAGACTTGCTGTACTGATATATTGCTGATCAGAACCTATGGCCGTAGCAACTGGGTCTATCTGCAGTGACATAGATCACAGCTCCCCCTGAGTCATCCCAGGAAAGGATGGCTCACATATGACTACTACTGGAGTGTGTTTTGAACAATATTGACTGTGACACTGCTAGGCCAGCTTAATTTTAATATTGTGAATGCAACTATGATATACATGTTTGTCACAGAAATGTGAGAGATCTATATAGAGTATTTGCATAGTGAAATACTGTTGCAGATGTGTGTGTTGAACTGAGCTCATACCATTCAACTGTCCAGTGTTATGCACACTGACCATATGTGTGCCTCATATTTGTAGTCATTTACTCATACAGTTGTGTGATGTCTGGGAAATCATTAGTAACCTGTGAAGACTGACATGACAACATCTCCTTCCTTTCTTTGGCTGTTCCCACTGGGGGTCCCCACAGCGGATCATCTGTCTCCATTTCCTACTGTCATCTGCATCTTGCTCTGTCACACCAACCACCTGCATGTCCTCTATCACCACATCCATACACCTTATCTTAGGCCTTCCTCTTTTCCTCTTACCTGGCAGCTTCATCCTTACCATCCTTTTTCCAATATACTCAGCATCCCTCCTCAGCACATGTCCAAACCAACATAATCCTGCTACTCTCTGGCTTTGTCTCCAAACCATCCAACCTGGGCAGACCATCTAACATACATATCCCTAATCCTGTCCATCCTCATCATACTCAGTGCAAATTCTAACATCTTTAACTCTGCCACATTCATCTCTGACTCCTGCCTTTTTGTCAATGCCACTGTCTCCAACCCATATAACATAGTTGGTCTCACTACCATCTTGTAGACCTTCCCTCTCACTCTTAATGGTACTCATCTGTCACAAATCACTCCTGACACTCTTCTCCACCCTCCCGATCCTGCCTGTACTCTCTTCTTCACTTCTCCCCCACACTCATCATTACTCTGAACTGCTGATCCCAAGTATTTAAATTCATCCACCTTTGCAAACTCTACTCCCTACATCCACACCATTCCTCTATCCTCCCTCCCATTCACACACATATATTCTATCTTAGTCCTGCTGACTATAATTCCTGACCACTCTAGAGCATATCTCCACCTCTCCAGAGTCCCCACAACCTGTTCCTTACTCTCACTACAGATCACAATGTCATCTACAAACATCACAGTCAACGGGGACTCCAATCTGATCTTGTCTGTCAACCTGTCCATCACCACTGCAAGTAAGAAAGGGCTCAGAGCTGAACCCTGATATAATCCCACCTCCACCATAAATGCACCTGTCACTCTCACCGCAGAACTCACCTCTGTCACACTACCTTTGTACATATCCTGTAGCACTCTTACAGATTCTTCCGCCTCTCCTAACTTCCTCATACAATGCCACAACTCCTCTCTAGGCACCCTGTCTTATGCTTTCTTAAAGTCCGCAAAGACACAACACAACTCCTTCCTACCTTCTTCGTACTTCAACACTCTCAGAGCAAACATCGCATATGTACTGCTTTTTCCTGGCATGAAACCATACTGTTGAGCACTAATCCTCACCTCCCTTCTTAACCTAGCTTCCACTACTCTTTCCCATACCTTCATGCTGTGACTGATCAGTGTTATCCCTCTGTAGTTACTACAACTCCCCATACCCCCTTATTCTTATAATTGGTACCCAAACTATTTTTCTCCCCCCTCATGCATCTTCTCACTTTCCAAGATTACATTAAACAATCTGGTTAAAAAGACCACTGCAATTTCTCCTAAACACCTCCATGCTTCCACAGGTATATCATCTGGACCAACAGCATTTCTATTCTTAATCCTCTTCATAGCTATCCTTACTTCCTCCTTGCTAATCTGCTGCACTTCCTGATTGACCATACTCACATCATCCAACCTACTCTCTCTCTCATTCTCTTCATTCAACAGCCCCTCAAGGTACTCTTTCCATCTGCTCAACACACTCTCCTCACTCGTGAGTATGTTTCCCTCATTATCCTTTATCACCCTTATCTGCTGCACATCCTTCCTAGCTTGGTCCCCACTCTCTAGCCAAATGGTACAGGTCCTGTTCTCCATCCTTAGTGTCCAACCTTTCATGCAACCCTTCATATGCCTCATCCTTAGCCTTTGCCACCTCTTTCTTTGCCATGCACTTCATCTCCTTATAGTCCTGTCTACTTTCTTCATCTCTCTGACAATCCCACTTCTTCTTCACCAACCTCTTTCTCTGTATACTCCCCTGTATTTCCTCATTCCACTACCAGGTCTTCTTGTCCTCCTTCCTCTTTGCAGATGTCACACCAAGCACATTTCTAGTCATCTCCCTTACTAGCTGTACTGTAGTTACCAAGACATTTGGTAACTTTTCACTGCCACCCACTGCCTATCTTAACTCTTCCCTGAACTCAAACTCACAATCATCCTTTTTCAGTTTCCACCATTTTATCCTGGGGGCTGCCCTCACACTCCTCCTCCTCTTCTTGATCATCAATGTTATCCCACAGATCAACATTCCATGCTGCTCAACTACACTTTCCCCATCACCAATTTACAGTTTCCAATCTCCTTCAACAGGCCCTCCTGCATAGGAGATAATCCGCCTGTGTGCATCTTCCTCCACTCTTGTATGTCACCCTATGTGCCTCTGTCTTGTTAAAATATGTATACACCACAGCCATATCCATCCTTTTTCCAAACTCCACCACCATCTCACCTTCTGCATTCCTTTGCTTAACACAATACCTATCCATCACTTCCACATCCCCTCTGTTCCATTCACCAACATGCCCATTGAAATCTGCTCCAATCACCACTCTCTCACCTTTGGGTACAGTCATCACCACTTCATCCAAGTCACTCCAAGATTTTTCTGTCTCATCCATCGCACACTCAACTAGCGGAGCATATACACTAACAGCAGTCATCCTTACACCGTCAATTTCCAGCTTAATTAACATCACTCTATCCGGTACTCTTTTCACCTCCAAAAACACCCTTGCCATACTGTTCCTTCAGGATAACCCCTACATCATTTATCCTCCCATCCATACCATGATAGAACTATTTGGACACAACTCTGATACACCTAGCCTTATGCCCCTTCCATCTGGTCTCTTGCACATACAATATATCAACCATCCTTCTGTCCATCATATCAGCTAGCTCTGTCCCCATAACAGTCATACTGCCAACATTAAAAGTTCTTACCCTTGCTAACACACTCCTAGCCTTTCTACTCTCTTCCTGCCATACGAGTGTCAAACAGCCTCCAGGGTATGTCTGTGAATGCAAAGGTCACCATGCTATCAAATGACTTAAGTGTGTTACAGCAATATTAAGAAAGTGTCACTAATTTTGGCCTATTGCCCCCCATATATGTGTGGCATCCTCCAGATGTCCTGCTCTAACAGGTTGACAGGATTGGCTGAGCAGCAAGAGTGTAACTACAGTGTACCATACTGACATAGAACAAAAATGTAAATTGTCAGGTAAATAAGCTGTACAGGTTGTACACATGTGTAGTCTCAGTTTCTGTGCATCCAACAGAGTTAGATTTCTACAGCTACTGGTTGTTGCATTGCCCTGTCACAGGCATGGGTACTAGAATAAGCATGACTGTCAGGTTGAAATTTCAACGGTGTCCAACTGTGTTATGACCTTGTGTCCATGCCTACTACAAACAGCCATATGACCACCGGCATAGCTGTATGGACTCAGCAATACCTTACCTGTAAAACCTGTCTCCACCAAAGTAGAGTAAGCCCCTTTGCTAGACAGCAGCAGTACACAAAACACATAATTGGTTGCTATGTCGGCTATACAGATCAGAGTAGGAGCAGGCACCAACTTGGCAGTGAGTTGACCTTTGTCTGAACGAGCATATAAGGTCACAGGTGGATTTCTGTAAGGCTAGCTATGAGTACAAATTGGACATATCCACTAACAACAATCACAAGGCCGTCTTCACATATGTCTGCAATCTCAGAGCAATAACCCAACCCACCCTGTAATGGTGGTCAATCACACCACATACACACGCACACCATAGCTATAGCCAACCTGCTGCAGACAGGTTTAGAGCAAACATCACCCCTCTGGCTCACCATCAGTGTATGTGGACATGCAAAGCACACACACCCTCCTCTCATCATCAGGGAGCAGGTGCAGATTGTCTAATCAAAGTCAACAAAAGCAAGTCTCCATGGGACCTGATAACATTCCGGTCTGCATCCAACATGAACTCAAGCATATGCTTCCAGCTCCATTACACACTGCATGCAAGCCAAGCCTGAGCACCACTGACATCCCATCTGCAAGGAAGATGGCCACTGTCAGACCTCTATACGAATGTGCATGATGAATGGTGGTTTATGCAATGCACTGGCCCTCATTGGGGGGAACATGACACATCAGGACCAGGAGGGCAATGCAGGTTCATACTGTGCTGATAGATGACAGGGGTATGATGTGTTTGTAAGTGGTGGCTAATGATAGGCAATATTGATGTGCTGGCTCTGTAAATAACTCTGGGCAATGTCTGAGGCCCTGTGATGTGTTTCCCTGTTTTTATCTTCCAAGTGGCATGCAGCATCAGCCGGCATACACTGCAGAGGAGACTGCAGCTATTACAGAAGCAATAATACAGTACCATGTGGTGTTGTTCGGCCTGAGCCAACAAAATCTGTGGGAGCAGACTGCCCTGTTGGATGACCTTGTCCACAAAGTGAACATCTTGGGCCACCACGGCTGCATATATGATCAGGTCAGGCATCTGGCAACTGACCTGATACATTGTGCCTGGCAAAAGGGTGCTGCCATGGCCAGGGACCGTACTGCTATGGGTGGGGGTCCAGCCACAGAGCCCCCACTTACAGCAACAGAGGAGCTCCTTGCCAACCTTGGGGCAGCCCCCACACAACAACCAACACATGAGGCACCAGTCATGGAGGTGGGTGACACCCAGGCAACAGGCAATGAGCGTCCAGGTAAGGCCACAGCGCACATCAATTTCTTCATGTAGCAGTCATGCTGTCTTCAATAGAGTATCTAGATGCATATGTCAGTTCAAACTGCATTTGTGGGTGGGGTTTAGTAATGTACACAAGTGCACATCTGTGGTGAGGGACAGAAAACTGTGTACTATCATAGCTTGTACTGTACCTGTGCAGACACATAGCATTCATCTTGTACCAATGCCAAATGTGAGTCTGCTGACAATACCTCTCCCCCACAACTACATAGGTATCTCTGGTCTGCATGTGGAACAACAGCCTGAAGCCAGTGAGTATGGGATTTTCCTGTTGTGGCTCACCAGTACCCCAGGCATGTTAAGGTCATGCATGTGACCATGCACACAACTGTTACTCTCAGCTATTTTGCAATATCTGCATGTTCACTTGTGGTGAGGTTAACTGCATTGCATCACAGTGGTCATCACAGAGGCCTATTTGCAGGAGATGTCAAATATCTGTAGCATACATCACAACCTGTCATTGCAAGAAATCTGGACAAAGACTGACAAAATGGGGGAATGAAGGCCCAGAAGTAGGGACATATTTTATAAATTAGTGTTATACAGTGCATATAAATGGTGTACACACACCTATTAGAATGCCAGATATTTGTGAAATAAAAAAAATGAGAACACAATAGCACATTTCCAAACCCTTCCAACATGTCATGTGACCTATAACCTGTACAATTCAATTGTAAAATAAACAAATCTGTTAGGGGAACAATTATGACACATAAAAAACTTACAAGAAACTAAATGTATACGTGTGCACAGGCTGAAGCTAATACTGTGTTGAAGTAGCTTTCGATATTATTACAGCATTGTCTCTTTTTGGGTACACACCTGCCATCAATTACAGAGACTCTTTGATTAACAGCAAATAATGGTCAGCTGTCCTATTAGAGTTATCCTAACTTTACTCAGTTGCCTTCTACAGCAGCAGCCATAGTTTGCATACAGCTTATGAAGCAGCAAAGGGATCTCAATTATGAAAGGTATCAGCCCAGAGAAGGGTACACACACATTTCCACAGCACTGTATATACCATGGAACACAGTGAAGACAGTCATCAAATGGTGGTGGAAATATGGGGCAATAGTGACATTGCAGAAAAACTGGACATCCCTCTAAATATGTGGAAAAGACATGACCCAAATTGGACAGGGAGGCTGCCAGGAGACCTACAGCAACACTACAGGAGTTGCAGAAATCACTGGCAAGTACCAGTTGTGTACTACATGTGACAAGAATCTCATATATTCTCCACATGTCTGGCCTATAGGGTATGTTTGGAAGATGGAAGCCTTCTCACACACAGAACAACATCCAAGTCTGGTGAATTTCTCAGGAAAAATACATCAGGTTCCCCAATAGCATGTGGGGAAATGTATTATGGTGTAATGAGACCAAGATTGCACTCTTTGGCCACAATACCAGAAAGTTTGTTTGGCACAAGAACAACACTGTGCATTACAAAAGAACACCATCCCCATGGTGAAGCATGGTGATGGCAGTGTCCTGCTTTGGGGTTGCTGTTCATAAGCTGGAAGTGGTCCTATAGCCAAGGTGGAAGGGATTAGGAACAGTTCAAAATACCAGTCCTTTTCTGGCACAAAATTGTCATGTGTCTGTAGAAAGCTGCGGATGGAGAGGACTTACATCTTTCCACACAACACTGGTCCATACCATACATCAAAATCCATAAAATAATGTCTTCACCAGAAGACAATCAATGTTTTGGAATGGGCCAGCCACAATCCACACATACATCCAATAGAGAATCTGTGGGGTGCCCTGAAGAGGCCTGTGCAAAAGTGATGCCCTCACAATCTGATAGAGTCAGAGGGCTTCTGCAAGGGAGAGTGTACAAATATTGCTAAGTCAAGATGTGCCATGCTGATACACACCTTCCCAAGAAAACTGACTGCTGTTATGAAATCAAAAGATGCTTTAACTAAGTATTAGTTTAAGGGTGTGCACAGTCATGCAACCAGCCTATTGTATGTATTTCAACTTCTACGTGTTACCCCTAACAGATGTGTTTGTTCTTCAATTGTATTGCACAGGTTATAGGTCACATTAAAGGTGGAAAATGTTATCACATGATTTCTGTGGTCTCATGTTATATATCAGACAAATCTGATATGTTAACAGGGTGTCTACACATAATATCCACTGTAAGCTTAGAATGCTGTTAGTGTAACCAGTTCTGTTGTAACATACGTGTACTGCAGGTTTTGAAGTGTGAGACTCAAAATATGTCATTAAATAGTGACACCAGTCCTCATATCATCCCAGTAATGTGTCAGACAAATACAGGATTTATGACAAACAGACCAGAAGTATGAGCCACACATGTAGACATTTAGCGACACTCTGCCCAGTTGAGAGGTATGTTCTGTAGGAGTTGCCACTGTGCTATACAGGGGAACAGCATTTATGTGTACATGGGTGCAGTATGTGCTACTTGAAGGCCCATCACCTACTAACGCTACTCACACATCACTGAGGTGTATATACATTGTAACAGAAAGTGGAAAGGGCTGCATTGCATGATGTTGAGGGCCTGTCCACGTTGTGTATGTAGTGGTCTGACTCTGTTGTGAATATCACCAGTTGACTTTTGTGAGGTCTGTGTAATACATGTTGCCACCTCACCTGTATGTGTGTGTGTGTGTGTGTGTGTGTGTGTGTGTGTGTGTGTGTGTGTGTGTGTGTGTGTGTGTGTGTGTGTGTGTGTGTGTGTGTGTGTGTGTATGTCTGCATGTGCATGTGTGTGGGCACGTGTGTAGCATCAAACAGTATAGTGCAGGTATTAATTTACATATGTTGCCTTTCCCACACAGATGGTCATGGTGGTCGTACTCCCTCCCATTCAGTATCTGATTTCAGTGTCTCTGCAGACTCTGGCAATGATGATGGTCATATTCAGGCACAGGTGGTGTTGTCAGCAGCTGAATCTGTCCCATCGGTTGACATCCCACAGTCATCCACAATGTCCCTGAACACAGTCACAATATCCACACATGCCCTGTCCCCATCAGCCAAAGATGATGGACAATTGGCAGGTGGTGGCATGGAACAGGCTAATGTGGGGACTATGGCAAGTATGAGTGTAGACACTGCCCATAACCAGAATGCAGGTGAGGTCCCATACCTGTGGATGGACAGTTGTGCTTGCATGAGGACTGCTGCTTGTCAGCTACTGTCACAAGTGCCATAGCAGGTGTCATCAGATGGATGTTTCAGGCTGTCATGGATGCACAGACATGTAGTGAATGCAACACCAGAGAAATACTCAGGGTGGTGGATGCAAATCTTCCTGATTTACATGGCGACATACGTGACCTTGTTGAGGCCACAGGCCAAAATACTGAGGTCATGAATAGATGGTGGGGTGAGACCTTGGCAATCCTCGACCATGGCATGTCTGTGAGGTGGGAGATGGGTATCGGCCACATGGATGTTGGTCAGCACCAACATCAGCTGAGAGTCTACGGGGCCCTGCACCTTCACAATCCCGTAGTGGCAGTGACACCAGCACTACCGAAGGGGGTTGTTGTCCACATCACAACAGAGCAGGCCAAGGGCATGTGGTCCTGGCCAGTCCTATCAGAGACATGGATCCAACAGTCAGAAGTCACCATCAGGAAGTAGTACTGCATCTGGCCTTGGGCCTGGTGGTACCAGTGAGACCATGGCAGGACCAGTTTACATGTCCATGGCTGGAGATGGTGAACTGGACACCATGCCATGTATGGTCCACAGCTGTCCAACATACTCCTGTGTAGGGCAGCCACATGGTGTGACTGTGTGCATACATACACACACACATTTGTATCACAGGCAGGTCACCTTCAGATGCACACAGCACCTCTGCACAGCCCATCTATAAGATACCCCTCCAAACACACATGCACATGGATGTCAACCTTATTGGCCAGCCTAGGCCTCTGGTAAACCCACATCACACCCTGTGCACATGATGATACCTGTGCCACATCCCTGTCATCCATACCATCAATACAGGGACAGGCTAATATGGGTTTGATGCACAGGGCGAATATAGTACAGTGTAGCTATGTAATACTGTTTAAGCTGCTGTCTGATTGCATTTGTTATGAGTACACATAAAGGTGTATGTACCTTATTAGCCATGATGTGTTATTACTGTTAGTACCACTGATTGAATATAGTCTGACATGCTGTATTCTGTTTGCATTCCAGGTGTCTGTGTGTCTGCTGGCTGGGGCCCTGCAGACATTACCAACATGGAATTTGGCAGAGTGGAACTACAACAACCATTTCATAGCCAAGGTACAACTTTATACGTACGTTTACCAGGTGTGTATGCATGCAACAGTGTGTGATGGGCACTGTTGTCAGACGTCACCTAGCGTACATACCCCTTATCACAGACAAGTAGCCTTCAGACATGTCATCTCTGTGTTGTGTAGTACCAGAGGCCCATACATATGGAACAGGTTATTGGAATACTGTCTGTAGGTCCTTCACCAGCTTATTAGATTGACCACAACAGATTCAAGTGTCAGCACCTGCTGCCCCTGCCATTTCTTTCCCATACACTCAACCCTGATGCAGTTGGTGAGCACATGCATGGTACTGTGTATGACAGGTTTGTGGTATGTATTCCTGAGTTCACAGAGTGGAACAGGGAGACAAAATGTTATATCCTTTGCATACACACAGTAATGACTGACACAGGGGATGTACATACAGTAACACAAGCACAGTTGGCAATGGACAGATTCGTAAACCTTCATATCCACTTTAATGTACTATAGTGCTACATACACATGACATGCCCCACATAGATTATATGTGGGGGACATAACCAACTACCTCTTACAACATGTAATGTTGTGAATGTCTTCATGGATGGTGAGATAACCAAACAGAAATAGCAATTGGAGTCATCTATTTCTCCTACAAGCCTGGACAAGTGATAGGGTAACAGATGTTGTATCAGCATGATGTTTCGGTCAGGTATGACATCTGATGCTGGCATATGTGTCAGTACACTAACTGTGACCTATTTGACAACAATATCACATGCATGGCCATTGTTAGGGGACACAGACCACATATGGGTTGCAAACATACAGATATTCTGTAGACAACTGAAAAGATGACTGGAATGACCTGTACAGGGGTTTTACATGCTGCATGTGAGGCAGATGCCATTAACATGCTATATGTAATGCCATCGGGAGGGGGTAAACAGGCATGGATGGTACACACATCAAAATGGTATAACCTACACAGGATAAGATTCTCACCCAAACACACACACACACACACACACACACACACACACACACACACACACACACACACACACACACACACAGTTGCCAGCATTGAGATTAGAACCTCTACCTATCTGGTTATTTCTACTATAGTGTTACACAGTCATCAGACATGCCACAGAGCTCGTATGATTTCACCTTCTCCCAAGATACTTATAAGGTGAATGACATCAGCAGGCCTTGTAAAGTAAGATGATGGGAAGTGTGCAAATTGGTACACAAATCAAAATGGTATAACCCACACAGGATATGATTCTCAACCCAAACACACACACATGCACACACGCACACACACGCACACACACGCACACACATGCACACGCACACGCACTTACTTGCCAGTATTGAAATTATAACCCCTGCCTACCTAGTGATTTATACTACGCAGTTATTGCATGTGCTACAAAGCTTACTGGGCTGACAACTGGCTAAAGGTGCTGATAAGGGGAATGACATCAGCAGGACTGATAAAGTGGGGTACTGGGAAGTGTTGTGGGTGGGAATGGCCTAAAATTGTTTCCCTTACAAACAAACACACACTCCCTTACTCTCGCACACACAATTGTCCCTGTCACACACACACACACACACACACACACACACACACACACACACACACACACACACACACACACACACACACACCCACACACACCCACACACACACACACACACACACACACACACACACACACACACACACACACACAGTTGCCAATATTGAGACTAGAACCCCTACTTACCTAGATATTTGTACTATAGTGTTACACAGTTATCGCACATGCTACAAAGCTTATAGAGGTGATAGGTGTCGAATGGTACGTATAAGGTGAATGACAGCAGCAGATCTTGTGAAGTAGGACAATGTGAAGTGTACTGAGTGTGAGCAGTCAACTAATACTTAGACCTATGTACAAACACACACACACACACACACACACACACACACACACACGCACGCGTGCGCACACCCACACCCACACGTGCAAACACACACACAGGCATGTGATGTGATATTATAAACCCAAACGTAGTACACAATGGGCCTTACCTTTTATGCTGGTATGTACAACTGTTTACAACTGATATGCCACTGTCCACAGCAGGACATGACTGTATGGCATTCAGGATATCTGTATGTGTGACTCACTCTGTCTGTATCCCACTGTGTGTCTCTCTCTATCACTGCCTGTGTCTCACTTTCCCACATGTATGTGTGTGTATGCTTGACATATGTTATTTGTTGCCCATATATGTGTGTGTGTATCTCAAACAACAGGTGCAGATATATCACATATAGACCACCTACAGCTAGTTGAGGGTAATCCTGTCTGTTGTGTGTGTGTGGAGGCAGTTAAGGTGTACATAGCTGTCTGTGTATACAGGCATATATACACAATACAGTCATATATTCCAGTGTGGGATCCAACATGTCATGTGATTCTCTAAGTGTAGGAGCATGCCCAGTGTGACATTCTATAGTTAGAGCGGGACTCCATTTCAGAGATATGTGTACTCCAGTCTAGGGTTTTGTGTGCTACAGCCATACCTCTCAGGAGTATACAGGACATTCCTCAGGCTACTGGGTTTGTTTAGCAGACATTTTCTGACATATCTGTAGTCTGACACTGCAATGTATTGTGTCATTACCTAGTGTCAGACATCCTCAGATCATCACAGTGCTTTCCCAGAGGAATACTAGTCGTATGATGCATAAACCAATATTATGTGGGCAGCTATGCACATTCTTGCCCAACAAGGCCATTTGTGAGGCGAGACCAGTTGAGTCATGATGACGTGTTGTGTAAACAGTCCAGCAACCTGGTGATATACTGGCTGGGTATCACCTGCTTGTGTGCTATCTTTCTAACTTGAGATGTCATATCCTTTTGTGGGCATACCTCTCACCTGTACATTTTTGGCATGTTGTTCAGGTGTTTGGCTAGAGGTTTCATCCTGTCTATGTAAACTTGTGTTTTTATGGCAAGTTAGTTACATATAATTGAAGAGTGATGTTACAAAATAATGACAGGCATTACTGTTTCAGACTACATAACCTTCAGACAATTCCTGGTACTGCAAGCCCCTCACCCTACCAACTTTCTCAGTATATAAGGGCAATATTTACAACACATGCCTATCATTGTGCCTTTGTTACACTTTTATTTCTGCCCTTGTCCAGACATCTTGCTGTCAGAGGTTGGGAGTTATGGGCATTGGTACAGAGTGCATTCTACTGTGCAGGCATGTCTATTATACATACAAGTAAACACAAGAAAAAAGGATTATCAAGAATAACCACTGGAAACAGTAGCAAAAAGCACTAATATTCACAAAAGCCTTGGCACATCAGCTACACATCCTTCAAGATATCCATTGTATGTGTAGTACATTCTACATAGCACTGTCACTTCCAGGTATGTCAGTGGCAGAGCAGTGGGTGTCACTGATATGCATAACAGTTGGCACTGCAGTTATCTACACATGGCCCTGTCAAAGACAGCATTGTAACTAGGGCACTACAAGATGACTGCTGGGAGAACATTCTGTCCATATCCAGACAGTATTAACCACACATACACATAGCTCATTCCCCCCTGCATATTGTGGACAGGCAACATGTTTTCATGTGTATTGGTACAGCCCTGCCAATGTGTGCTATGGTTTTATTTCCCTGCAAACATATATGTTACTGCTTTCTGTGGGTATATGGGGGGCACACCTGTCAACTGTACACATTTGCACAGACCGTGCTTATATTTGGTTTACATTTTGGTTCCATTTATCATACTATTGTACCCTGTCTTGGGGACTAGAGGCATATCAGTAAAGAGCACAAGTCAGATTGTAATGACATACATTTGCGTTTCAGACTTCTTACCCTTCATAGCCTTACTGCAACTGTGAGTCCTACTGTGCTATCACTGTGTGAGTCTGTAGGGGGTTAATTTAACATTGCCACCATTTGTGTGCCTTTACCAGACATTTCTCTCTTGTTTTCTACAGCTGACATGTTGTGTGGGTGTGAGGGGTGGGTATGGGACCCCCACCTCGACATCCATGCCGGTAACCTATGACCCCCCACTTAGTTGTCCCCACACATACACTGCAGTGGGATTTGCCACCTTGGGTACTACAGCATAGTGTGTTGAGGCCAGTTTTGTCCAGTCATTTCCTGGTGTCCCACATAGCTGTCAGTTGTGTGCTGCTATCCCAGTAGGCCACCCCATTCCCATGCATGCATGCATGCAGCATTACCATAGATATGCTATCAAAACATACTAATCCATTCATTTGTTGTTAAGAAGACTGACTTACCTTGTGCCTGCAGCAGTTGTGAGGAAGGTTCTTGAGGGCCACCTATGTTGGATTCACACATTACACTGCCTATACATGGTAAGTTATAGGTAATGTGATGTGTGTGTCATCCATTTTACTGTGTGTGTGAGTCAGAGAGAGGTGTCAGTCCCTGGGGTCCCTACAGTGTCAGTGTGTGTACTATGCATTGCCTCTTTGCCAAGGCCTGAGCATACTGGGCATGCCTTCACCTGCCTACAGGAGCAGACTCAGGGGTCTCCTCCTGTGAGACCCTCTGTGCCTGCGGGGGACCTTGGCGATGGTGGTAGGCTGTGTGGCCCTTCCCCATGCTGTTCCTGCTGCAGCTGTTTCCACAGAATCATATTGTGTAGCATGGCACATACTATGAACATGTGTGCACATGTGGCTGGAGAGTATTGCAAGGCTCCACCAGATATGTCAAGGCAGTGGAACCGTAACTTGAACATCCCAAACACATGCTCTATGGTGATCCTGGTTTGTGCATGCGTCTCATTATGGTGTTCGTGTGTGGGTGCATGTACATTTCTGATGGCTGTCATCATCCATGGCTCCAGTGCATAGCCAGCATCCCCCACCAGAAGGCCATACAGGATGCCCCCACTGAAAAATGCCTGGTACAGCTGTGACGGATGCCAGATGTGGGAGTCATGATAGCTTTCAGGTCTACCAGCACACACATTCATGATAATGCCCTGGGCATTACACATGACCTGGCAGTTAATGGAGGAGAATCCCTAATGGTTTATGTAGACCCTATCTTGTTCACTGTGTGGTGCTTTGATGTGGATGTGCATGCAGTCTATTGCACCCAGTACCTCCGGGTATTCTGCTACATGGTGGAAGAGATGCATATTGCTGGTGCTCTCCTCACGGGTATTGGAGAAGTAAATGTGCTCACTGGCATGTGGTAGCATAGCATCCAGGAACAGGTGGAGTACCCTGGATGCAGGTGCCTGTGAGACCCCCATGATGTCTCCAGTAGGTCTTTGGAAAGTACCTGTAGCTAGAATTCTTAAGGCTACACATACCTAGGGATCCACTGGGATGGGCTCCCCTCTGTTGGCTCTAGTTCTGAGTTGAGGCTGGCACAGCTTGGTGATTTGCTGAAGTATGTTTCTGTCCACCCTGTAGCACTCTACTATCTCCAGATCATGTAGCCCCTGGCAAGTTACCCTGGGTCTGAATACTCTTCTCCTCCTCCTCCTTGGTCTATGGTGGTTGTCAGCATTATTCTCCTCTCCAACCTCAGCCTCTAGCACATCCTGATGGATCAAAGCAATGGCAGCCCCTAACATTTTTCCAATTAAAATTCCCCTGCATGTGTACACCAATGGGGCAGAGTTTGTGGGAAAACCAGACAGTAAGGTGTTTCCATAGTTTATACTGTTGTGCTGCAGATGCTGCCTGTATGATTGGCTGACTATGATGCATTCCAGCTGCTGGCTATGTAATTTGTTCTTGATTGCTTTTATTCTGCTATTTTCCTTTTTTTCCTTTTTTCCCCTTCCCATTTGCTCCCCTTTTAAGCCCCAAGGTGCTCCACTCAAACCTGGTTCCCAAATGTAAACAGTTCTGCTATTTCAATTTTTTTTTTTTATTTTAGACCGGTTGCGCACCGTGCAAACCCATTTAGCTAAAGTAAACATGAATAAATGGCCCTACCTGGACACGAACATGCTCTTCATTTCATGGAATAAATCAATACAGCCTCAGACACACCCCCTTGCTTAGCTGTGCTTAGCTAAGCTTATCTGTGCGCCGTAGGGCTCCAATGTGCTTACACCATGCATGACACACACCCTTTTCTTGTCTGTTGCTCATCCTACTTACACGATCATGCTATAGCACCTACACAGATAGGTGCAGTTTGGCACTTAGAAGATTTTTGTGATTCAGTAAATTCCCCCTCATTTGCATACCCACTGCCTTAGTCCATAGTTACTGCACTACCCCAGAGCCTTTCCCCTTGACAACCACAGTTCCCTGGTATTGTTTTGATTCTGCATGCCATAGACTATAATGGTAAAATGCAGATTTCCCTTATAATTGAGTTTTCATATTTTTTTTTATTTTCCACACAATCCTGTTTGCATGCCACTGCCCTGTTTAAATGCCGAGATTGACAAAAAAAAAAAACTTTTATTTTTATAAAAATGAAACACTTTTCCATGCTAATGGCCATACGTTTGGCCATTGGCATGCCTAAATATTATAATACATGCTTTTTTTTGAGTTGTCATGCCTCCATTTTCATTTTTGCAGAAATGTATTAGGCTAGTAGCTGAATACATTTCTACAACTAACATTATTCTTGCACAGATGCCTGCCTGCTTGCTGAATTGCTAATTCACCTAATTTGCATGGTTTTCACCAGCAAATGAGGTAATTAGCATTATGCAGTGGTGTCTGTGCAGGAATAGTGTAGGCAGGCTCGTCCATGTCAAAACAGTAGTTTACTGGATTGCTTGGCGGCCATATTCCATGCAGGAGTGGCTACACTGTCCTTGCATGGAGAAATTTATTTATTGAATCCCAGGGAATGTTACTTTACTGTATCCCACCCTTCCTGTCTGAGTTTCATATGTCCTAACTTTAAGTATCTCACATTTATATCAGTGGCCTTGTCATACCCCTCCTCCATGGTGTTCTGCACCCGTGCTTTGGTCATCAGTTCCCTTTGCAGTCTTCTGTCCATTTCTGTTGCTTCTCTTGCAAAGGTACAACCTCTAGATTCCACTGTTGGGCATCTTTGACTTCCTTCCTTCCAAAGGACATTTGTCTGGATATTTACTGTCTTGAGTTACAACAATACATCAGCAACATAGCTTTACTGTCTGTTCACATGAGCTTGCAATGACAAACATGGATGCTCACGCATGGTCAATGTTTATGGCAGCTACTTGTACTTTACTGTTGTCATGGAGTGGTCTAACATGGTCTTGCCATGCGTCCCTGCTGTGGCCATGATGAGAAGCTCACCATTTCACACACTGATCTGGCCACATGCATTGTTAGTCAGCTTTGAGACCAGTCACCCACGAGCTGTAAACAGTGTTGGCTTGAATGCAGTTTTGGTGTTGTGACATATATGAATCCCCAAGCATAAAAGGGTCTCCTTTTTTAAGTTCCTCTTGGCCGTCTTGCTTCCATGAATAGACGTATTAAGCAGAGATTCAATTATTAGAGGAATTGATATTTATATTTCCAGAGATGATAATAAATATTGAATGGTGTTATGCTTGCCAGGAGCAAAAATAGAAGATGTGAGATAAGCCTTGGAATGCCTTAATGTAAGGAAGTACAGATCTGTTTGTATTCATGTTGGTACAAATGATGTCACCAGGAAGGATTCTCTGACTGTTGGAACTGACAGCCCTCTTGGATATTACATCTTCTACTGGTGTTAGGATGTATTTTTCACAAATTGCCTATAGAAAGGATAGTCAGGTCACTATGAATGAAAAGATTATTTGGTTAAATACCTACATGGGAAATTGGCCTGTTTTAAAAAAGGAAATGTGTAGAGCATCCAAGCCTAGTTTTGGGCACACATGTTCGGACAGGATGGTGTGCATTTGTCAAGATCAGGGAAGATAATTTTTGCAGCAGATATTTTGCAGTATTTGACAAACACTAGGCAGGATTTTTGCCAGGTCAAAAATTTAACAGTTCACAGATATCACAATTTGATGCATCTCTGATGGTTGTTAATGCTAGGAGCATTAATAATAAAGTTTTTCTATTGGAATATGTGCTACATTCCCACAAGATTGATGTTGTTATTGTTTGTGAAACATGGTTAAAGAACAATGACTGGCAACCAGTTCTGTCAGGGTATAAATGTTTTTACTGTAGCAGACATTCTAACAAAAAATCAGGTGGAGGTGTTATGATAGGGATTAAAGATAGTTATGAGACCTGTGATTGTTACATGTTCAATGATAATTCCAATACTATAGACTGGGTAGCTGTGACAAAGACAACCCTAGAACATATAACAATTGCTGGAGTGTATAGACAGCCAAAGTGAAGTACAGATGACCTAGAGGAATTCATACATTTCTTGCATGAAACACAGGAAGGAAGAATAATATTAGCTGGGGTCTTAAATTTACCAGAAACAGACTGGAATAATATTGATTCAACAATGTTAGTAAGGAAATTATTTACAGCATATATTCAGGAACAACAATTGCTTCAGATTATAAAAACACCTACCAGGGGACGGAACATACTAGACATTGTTTGTATTCCCAAAGAAATTACTTCAAGTCAAGTTTTACCATCATTGATGCGCAGTGATCATAGGGTTACAAAGGTTAATTTGCTGCTAGATAATTCTGCCAAACTGAAATCTAAGCCAATGCACATAAGGTTAATTAAAAAGTATATGGAAGCAAAACAGTCACTGTGTAAAACTGACTGGAGTGAGGTGTTCAGTGGAAAAACTGCAGATGGAATGTGGAAAGTTTTGAAAGAGAAATTGTTTGAGTGCAAAAAAAAAAAAAAAAAAATGTTTAACATCAGGATCTAGGCATACAACATCAGGGGGATATATTTCCATAAGAGCAAGATATCTGATTAAGGTGAGAGAAAAAATATAAGAAATGGAAAAACTACAAATTTGAAAACTAAAATAAACAAACTGGACAAACAGATTAAGCATAGTGTGACATAAGATCAAGAAAAATTTGAAGGAAAATTTATATAAAGATATTGAGTCTAATAGGAAACCTTTTTATAGATACACAAGATGTGGAAGGAGTGAAGACACACAAACTGATAAACTGTGTACAGATTTTAAAATTTATTCTCAGACACAACAGATCATAGATATATCTACAAAATCTTATGCAAAACAGTTTGGCTCTACAAAAGGGGTGATAAGTTGTCCAATTGACATCCAGTTAACTCCAGATACTGGAATCAAATTAGATTATATTAAACTAGATTATATTGAAAAAGAACTGTGCAAACTAGATCCAAACAAAGTACAGGGAGGAGATGGAATTAGTTACAATGATCTGAGAACACTTCAGCAAGAACTTATAGTACCATTCTAATTATTATTCACTAGGTCATACAAATATGGGGAGATTCCTCAAGATTGTAGCCTGTCTTTAAGGGAAAGGGGAGTAGGACAAACCCAGACTCATATAGACCCTTAAGTCTACTTTCATGTTGTGGAAAAATAATGGAGAAGGTGATACTGGCTAAATTATTGTCAGAACTGGATAGGTTGGGACTTGAAACCATATATCAGCACGCATATGTTGAAATAGATCTATTGCCACCTGTAACATGATGTTCTATAACAATATAATAACAGCTATGAATGAAACATTGTGCTGTGATGTGATTTATATAGATTTAACTTCAGTATTTGACAGGGTCATGCACAAAACACTGATCAATAAATTAGTACAACTAGGTATCGATGTACTCTTGATAAGATGAATAGCTGCATGACTTACAAATAGGACATGGCAGGTATCATACAGCAACTGGACAGGTGAAATCATTGGTTACAGTCAGTGTGTCCCACAGGGCTCTGTCCTAGGTCCTTACCTGTTTAGATTGTATCTTTCAGACCTAACTTTTTCACCTGAGGTGTTCTACAGTCTATATGCAGACAACTTGAAATTAGGTAAACTGATTACATGTGTTACAGATAAGGCATGTCTGCAAAATAACTTGACTAAATTGACCATTTGGGCTCAGGAGAATAATATGCTGATAAATACATCAAAGACTAAGCATATGAGATTTGGGAGGCATAAATTGAAAGGTGAATATTTAATACAGCACACAGTGATTGAAACTGTAGACTCATTTAAGGACCTGGGTATATGGGTAGATTCAGCTAAGAGTTTTTCTAATCATGTCATTCAATTGGTTAATGATAGTTATTGATCTATAGGTTGTATTAAAATATTTATAAAGTCTAGGAAATCAAAAAGAAGTCATTGTTTGTTAGTTACATTACACTCAAACTTGAGTATGGAATAACAAAATGGAAACCCTATAAGAAAACAAGCATGAATAGACTGACAAGAGTACAGTGGAAATATACGAAGGGCATCCATGGATGTGAAAATTTAAGTTATTATGAAAGACTAAAATATCTGAACTTGTACAGTGTCTCTTACAGATATCTAAGAGGAGATCATATACAAGTATATAAGGCATTTAGAGACAGCCACCTCTGGGAATGTTTGGGGTTATCAAAATGTACTAGAGAATCATCAGACAACCTATGTACAGAAAGAGAGATTTGATATGGTGCAATATTTATGCAAAGGAGAAAGCCAAGTTGATTAATATACAGAAGGCAGTTTCAAAGATATTCGAAGAAAAATACAGGCAAAGGCATTCAGATATGGAAATTTTCACAATAAAAAGATTAAAAGCACAAAGGTTTAATGTAGAAAAGATGATTAGCAAAGTAGAAGTTAAAGAAATAGAAGCTGAAGTTATGGAGTGCCTGCAAAGTGAAGGATTTAATGTAGAAGGCCTAAAACAGACTATATCACAGCATGATGGAGTGAGTCTCCAGAATACGGAAAAGCAAGAAGATCAGGAGACATGTGAAGAAGAATTATGGACAGGGGAAAGGAAAAGAGATTTAATATGGTGTAATATTTATGCAAATAAGAAAGCAAAATGAATACAAAAAGAGCAGCACCAAAGATATTTGAAGAAAAATATAGGCAAAGGAATCCAGATATGTAAAACTTTACAATGCAAAAAATAAGAAGACTAAGAGGAAAAGTAGAAAAAGAGATTAGTGATGGAGAAGTCAAAGAAATAGAAACTGAGGTAATGGAACAGCTGCAAAGAGAAGGATTCAGTGTAGAAAATCAAATGCAGAAAGCACCACAACAGGATAGAGCAATGGATATCCAAATTAAAGGGAAGCCGGTGGAACAGGAAGCAACAGGTCAGGTGCCATATCAAGATATTTTGGAGCCTTCCACAGGAAACCAGTATAAAAGTTCACTTGAAGCTAGACAGGAAGGAAAGGAACAGGAAACTGTGGAAACTCTGATGCAGTCAATGTTGAGGAGTGATAGGCCAGTGAGTTTCCATATGACAAAACAACAGATGACACAGGATGAAATTGAAGAGAATGTGCCACAAGAAGATGTTATAGAACTTTCTATAGAATGCCCGCAGGAAATGGAAAACAAGGGATGTGCCCTCAGCATGGAAGAAAAGGAGTTAAGAGAAGAGTTGCTTGATTTAATAGACAAAGACAGATATATCAAGATCAATGAGAGAAATAGACTGCAGAAGGTTAATAAAACTCCCAAAGTCAGAAGCTTGATAAAATAAATGAACACAGTAATTAGGACTGTCCATAGAGACCCATGCAATATAACAGAAGTAAACAGAATATATTACTGTGTTGCTAAATTAATAACTGATAAAATTCTACCACAGGAACATAGGGTAGTGAGGGAAAGGGGGTGTCCGAAAGCGAATACCATCATGGAAATATTGAACAGAGAAAACTATAAAGCAGCTAAGACAAGAAGTGTCATTGTTTGAAGATTATAGAAGAGGGAACAGATCAACAAAAATATTAAGAAAGATAGATATGATAAAAGCAATGCACAGTATTAGAACAGACCAGGACCTATTATGCTATTGGAGATAACAAACTAAAAATTTCAAAACAGGTGGAAAGACTCAGAAGATACAAAGATAAATATAAGGGAAAAGCACAAAACAAGCAATTAACTAATTACCCAAAAAAGTTTTATAGAGAATTGGGAAATAAGGTAAAAGGAATTGATAGACTGACAAAAAAGAGGAAGTAGATACATTTTGGAGAAGTATCTATGAAGATCCTGTGGAACATAACAAAGATGCTAAATGGATAGAAGAAGTAAAAGAAAGAATCAGAAGTTTAAAGGTACAGGATATTAAATGGGATGAAATAGCCATAGAGATTGAAACAAAGTTGAGAAAAGCCTCTAACTGGAAAACCCCAGGTCCAGATGCAGTACCTAACTTTTGGCTTAAAGTATTAACTTCTTTACACGAGGATCTAGCCATGAGTAAGAACTATTCATATGTACACCCCGAACAGACACAGCACTGGTTAACAGGAAAAACAATGCTCTTACTTAAGAGTGAACCTGCAAGCTACCCTAAAAATTATAGACCAATAACTTGTCTTCCTGCGATGTATAAAGTATACATGGGGACTGACGCCGACAGAGTTTATAGTCATTTAGAAGAAAACTTAATTATGGCAGTAGAACAAAGGGGCAATAAAAGAAAGTCATATGGAACAAAAGATCATTTGTTGTTAAATAAAGTTATAGCGGAGAACTGTAAGAAAGGGAAGAATCTAAGTATGGCATGGATTGACTATAAAAAAGCATTTGATAGTATCCCACATTCATGGATAAAAGAGTGTTTAAAAATCTATAAGGTACATCCTACACTGATTGGTTACATTACAGTAACCATGAATCAGTGGCAGACCACTTTGCAATTAAGCCATGACAAAGGACAGATTATTATCCCAGGGATAAAAATCCAAAGGGGGATATTCCAGGGTGACTCCCTGTCACCATTGCTATTTTGCCTTGCCATTAATCCATTAAGCTGTTTACTTAACAGCTTAGGTCATGGCTATAATTTGGCTTCTAGAAAACAACAAAGTCTAATGATTTTTCATCTTCTCTTTGTCAATGAATTAAAATTGTATAGCTTAGCAGATGAGGAACTGAAAGCACAGTTGCAGGTTGTCAAAACTTTTTCAGATGATATTGGAATGTCATTTGGTCTTGATAAATGTGCAAACGCAACCTTTAAAAAAGGAAAATTATGGCACCAGGAAAACCAGTTTGGGACAAGAATGTGATATAAAAGAACTTAAACAAGAGAGGGTGTATAAATACTTGGGAATTGATGAAGGATCAGCAATAAAACATGAACAAATGTGAATAAAGCTTAGTAAGGAGTACTTTAGAAGACTTAAATTAATCCTGAAAACGTCATTGACACCTTGGAACAAGATCCAAGCTATAAATCAATTTGCTCTTCCTGTCCTAACTTATAGTTTTGGAGTGACTGACTGGCCCCAAAAAGTGTTGGATAGATTGGATATTAAAACAAGAAGGATGCTTCATGCTCACCAAATGATTTATAAAAATCAGTGTATACCAAGACTGGGTGGCCATGGTGGTGCAGCGGTTAGCGTTGCCACCTCACAGCAAGAGGTTCTCCAGTTCGATCCTCGGCTGGGGTGTCTTCTGTGCGGAGTCTGCATGTCCTCCCTGTGGTTATGTGGGTTTCCTCCAGGTCCTCCAGTTTCCTCCCATATCCCAAAGACATGCTGTAGGTGGATTTGACACTCTAAATTGGCCCTAGGTGTGAGTGTGTGCATGTGTGTGCCTTCTGTGGAAGGTCAGGGGCCAGGCTGGCAACTCAACACCGTAAAAACTCCACTGCCAATCATGAGCGGACAGGTGATCTGCTGTGGTGACCCCTAACTGGGAAAAAGCCAAAAGAAGAATAAGAAGTGTATACCAAGATTATATATTCCCCATTGTGAAGGAGGGATGAGCCTCCTTGAAATTGATTACATGTATAGATCTGCAATCGTGGGACTCCACACATATCTCATGACCTCACAAGATCCAAATGTGGTGAAAGTTTTGAAACATGAGGAGAATAAATCTAAGATGACATCTCTGCTTAATTTAGCAAAAGCATATCGATGTCAAGCAGGAATGGAAATCAAACCAGACGTGGATAAAAACCAGGCAGCAACTGAATGTGCTAAAAAACAAAAGAAAAAATATAAGGTGAAGGACCAGATGAGAAGGCAAGAAGTGTGGAAAAAACATAAATATAGTTGCAAGTATAGAAAACTTCTGGAAGAGCCTCATGCTGATCAAGAACAAATGCAGGAATGGTTAAGGAAAGGTGCATTTACATCAAGAAATAAAAAGTTAATATTGGCAGCCCAAGATAGTGGGCTACGTACACGCTGGTTTACTAAATCCATTGAACATGTGGTAGAAACAGACATATGTAGGTTTTGTGGAAATGAATTGCAACAGTCACACACCTTATTGCTGGTTGCGACTCCCTAATGGCAGAGGGACTGTATACTGAGAGGCATAATAATGTGTTGAGATTGTTACACTGGAGATTGTGCTAACATTATGGTATTGAAGTGACTGAAAAACACTGGAAACATGAGCCTCAGAGAATCATAGAAAATGATGAAGTTTACATCACTTGGGATCACCCAATACCAGCAGTCCAAAAGATAGATGCTAGAATACCGGATATAGTGGTCCAAGGAAAGAAGACAAAAGCAGCATTAATCATTGAAATTGCCACACCTAGTGACTACAGTGTCTTGCATACAGAGAGACACAAAGTTACAAAATACCTCGATCTGCAGGCAGAAACAAGAGCCATGTGGAAAAAAGATACTTAGACAGTTCCAATAGTAATAGGAGTAACTGGTCTTATAAAAAAGAATTTACAATCGTATTTAGATACGTTACCAATTCATGTAACACAGTACGACTTGCAGAAGGAGTCATTACTGGGCACATTGCGGGTGCTGCGAAGAGTACTTTTGGCTAACATCAAAGAGTGAAACAATACTAATTTCATGAACTTCAATCATACTTTGACTTAGGAATGGGGTCCATTCCCGTTATGGTATTAGAAACCCAAAAGACTTGGAGAAATTAAAAAAAATACTATAGGAATGAAAAGTGTACTAATTGGTTCTCTGACAGAGTAGCCGATGCATGGAACAGACTATCTAATTACAATAAAGCAAGTACTAGTTTAGATATTTTTAAGAACAGCCTGGACACTTATTATGGGAACAAGTGTTTTGGTATATTGGCAAGCTAGACGCACATAAATGCCTGTGCTTGAAATATTTATATGTATGTATGTATGTATGTAGAAATGTCCCTTAAATGACATATTTTTTCAGATAGGTCTGAAAACAGTAATTAAATTGCATCAGGGTATTCTTTTTCTTCTTGCTTATTTCACAAGACTGCACTAGTTTATCATTCATATGCAGAATGTAATGTTCACAGAAAGGTGGGATATTATTTTAATTTAAGTTTTGTAGAGAATATAGATAGTCAGACAGTGGTAGAGTACTGTGTATTCCAACATGAAACATGGAGGAAATGTAGGGAAGTGGACATAGGCAACCCTGTCAGTCTGAGGAAATGTAAGGAGGCAGACTCAAGCATCCCTGCCGATGTGATCTCTGTAGACATCAGTAATGCTTTTGGCTCAGTGCAGGCATCTTATGATACTAAAAGGTAAGACTGGGTAGCAAGATATGCAAAATGTATTATTAGAAAGCAGTTTATGTGTGAGTGTTGTAATGTTTAATTCAGCTGTAAGTTAATATTTCTGCAAGATATTGCCCCTGTTTTGCTGATAATAGTAACAGATTGGATTTTGTGTCAAAGATATGCAGTTCTGAAATTATCCATTATGACTAACAGCAATTTCAGGTCCATATATTGGATATCATCAAGTCTTGTTACTATTTGAGGATTCAAGGAACTGAACACTCTCTACAAAATTAAGAATCACATCACCCTTTTGCCAATGGAAAATAATTTTCCCATCTAAAGATAACACAGAGAAATTCATTCTGTTAGGGAATCGGAAAAAAAAGGGCAGAAAAAGTCACAAAATTAACTACCTTTGAATAGCTCATCCCAGGATTCATTAAGGTTAAAATTATGTGCAGGAACATTGTAGCCATTCCTGCACAGAATATGGCCGCCGAGAGATCCAGCAAATAGCTGACCTGACATGCATGAACGTACCTACACTGTTCCTGCACAGATATGGCTGCAGAATGCTAATGACCTCATTTGCTGGTAAAAAACATGTAAATGAGGTGAAGTACTGATTCACCAAGCAGCCAGGTATCTGTGCAGGAACAGTGTTATTTGCAGAAATGTATTCGGTTACTAACCGAATACATTTCTGCAAATAAAAAAATGGAGGCATGACAGCTCTCAAAAAAGCATGTATTACAGTGGTTAGGCATGCTATGTGCCAAATATATGGCCATTGGCATGGAAAACCATTTATTTTTTTATAAAAATCAAACTCTTTTTTTGTCCGATCTCGGACGTTTAAGCATAAAAAAAAGGTGAAAACTCAATTTTAAGGGAAATCTGCATTTTGCCATTATAGTATATGGCATGCAGAATGAAAACAATACCAGGGAGCAGTGGTTGTCAAGGGGAATGGCTTTGTGTAAGTGCAGTAGCTACGGACTAAGGCAATGGGGTATGCAAATGAGGGTAAATTTACTGACTCACAAAAATCTTCTAAGTCTCAAACTGCACCTAACCATGTAGGTGTTCTAGCATGATGGTATAACTAGGAGGGGCAACAGACATGAAAAGGGGGTGTGTAAGGCATGTTGTAAGCACATTGGAGCCCTAAGGTGCAGAGATAAGCTTAGCTAAGCACAGCTAAGTAAGGGTGTGTGTCTGAGGCTATATTGTCTTATTCCATGAACTGAGGAGCATGTTCGCACCCAGGAGAGGGTCATTTCTTACTGTTTACATTACCTAAATGGGTTTGCACAGCATGCACTCGGTCTAAAACAAACAAAAAAAAAAAAAACAGAAATGGCAGAACTATTTACATTTGGACACCGAGATTGCATGGCGCACCTCGGGGCTTAAAAGGGGAGGAAATGGGAAGGGGAAAAAGAAAATAAAAGGGAAAATAGCAGAATTAAAGCAATCAAGTACAAATAACATAGCTGTCAGGTGGAATATATCACAGTCAGCCAATCATGCAGTTAGGATCTGCATCACAACAGTATAAAGTATGGAAACACATTGCAGTCTGTTTTTTCCCACAAACTCTGCACTATTGGTGTACACATGTAGGGGAATTTTAACTGGAAAAATGTTAGGGGCTGCTATTGCTTTGATCCATCAGCATGTGCTAGAGGCTGAGGGTGGAGAGGAGGATAATGCTGACAACTGCCACAGACCAAGGAGGAGGAGAAGAGTGTTCAGACCCAGGGTAACTTACCAGGAGCTACATGATCTGGAGGTAGTAGAGTGCTACAGGGTGGACAGAGTCATGCTTCAGCAAATCATCGAGCTGTGCCAGCCTCAACTCAGACCTAGAGCCAACAGAGGGGTACCAATCCCAGTGGATACCATGGTATGTGTAACCTTAAGAATTCTAGCTACAGGTACTTTCCAAAGACCTAGTGGGGACATCATGGAAGTCTCACAGTCATCTGCATCCCCGGTACTCCACCAGTTCCTGGATGCCATGCTACCACATGCTGGTGAGCACATTTACTTCCCCAACACCTGTGAGGAGAGGACCAGCAATATGCATCTTTTCCACCATGTAGCTGAATACCTGGAGGTACTGGGTACCATAGACTGCACGTACATCCACATCATAGCACCACCCGGTGAACAGGGTAGGGTCTAAATAAACCACAAGGGATTCCCTCCATCAACTGCCAGGTCATGTGCAATGCCCAGGGCATTATCATGAATGTGTGAGCCGGCAGCCCTGAAAACTATCACGACTCCTACATCTGGCATTCATCACAGCTGTACCAGGCATTTGCCAGTGAGGGCATCCCGTATGGCCATTTGGTGGAGGATGCTGGTTATGCACTGAAGCTGAGGATGATGGCACCCATCAGAAATGCACACACGCCCACACAAGAATGCCATAATGAGGCACATGCATAAACCAGGATCATTATAGAGCATGTGTTTGGGATGCTCAAGTCACAGTTCCACTGCCTTGACATATCTGGTGGAGCCTTGCAGTAGTTTCCAGCCACATGTGGACACATGTTCATATTATGTGTCATGCTACACAATATGATCCTGCAGAAACAGTTGCAGCAGGAACAGCATGGGGAAGGGCTACACAGCCCACCACCATTGCCAAGGTCCCTACAGGCACAGAGGGACTCACAGGAGGAGGCCCCTGAGCCTGCTCCTGTAGGCAGACGGAGGCATGCCCAGTATGCTCAGACCTTGGCAAAGAGGCAATGCATAGCACAGACACTGACACTGTAGGGACCACAGGGACTGACACCTCTCTCTGACTCACACACACAGTAAAATGGATGATACACACATCATATTACCAGTAACTTACCATGTATAGGCAGTGTACTGTGTGCATCCAACATAGGTTGCCCTCAAGCACTATCCTCACAACTGCCACAAGTACAAGGCAAGTCAGTCTTCTTAACAATAAATGAATGGAATAGTATGTTCTGCTAGCATATCTATGGTAATGCTGCATGCATGCAAGGGAATGGGGTGGCCTACTGGGATAGCAGCACACAACTGACAGCTATGTGTGACACCAGGAAATGTCTGGCCAAAACTGGCCTCCACACACTATGCAGTAGTACCCAAGGTGGCATATCCCACTGCAGTATATGTGTGGGGACAACTAACTGGGGGGTCATAGGTCACAGGCACGGATGTCAGGGTGAGGGTCCCATAACTACCCCTCACACCCACGCAGCAAGTCAGCTGTAGAAAACCACAGAGAAATGTCTGGTAAAGGCACACAAATGGTGGCAATGTTAAATTAACCCCTTACAGACTCACACAGTGATAGCACAGCAGGACCCACAGTTACAGTACGGCTATGAAGGGTAAGAAGTCTGAAATTCAAATGTATGCAAGTACAATCTGACCTGAGCTCTTTACTGATATGCCTTTAGTCCCCAAGACAGCACACAATAGTATGGTAAATGGAACCAAAATGTAAAGCAAATATCAGCGCAGTCTGTGCAAATGTGTACAGTTGATAGGTGTGCCCCCCATATACCCACACAAATGGAGTAACATGTATGTTTGCAGGGAAATATCAGCACAGCACACATTGGCAGGGCTGCACCAATACACATGAAAACATGTTGCCTGTCCACAATATGCAGGGATCAATGAGCTATGTGTATGTGTGGTTAATACTGTCTGGATCTGGCCAGCTCGTTCTCCTGGCAGTCGTCTCATACTGCCCTAGGTACAGTGTTGCCTTTGACAGGGCCATGTGAAGATAACTGCAGTGCTAACTGGTATGCATGTCAGTGACACCCACTGCTCTGCCACTGATATACCTGGACGTCACAGTGCTATGCGGAATATACTACACATATTAGTGACATCTTGAAGGATGTGTAGCAGAGGTGCCAAGGCTTTTGTGAATATAAGTGCTTTGTGGTACTGTTGGCAGTGGTCATTCTTAATAAGTCTTTTTTTTATATTTGCTTTTACAT
This sequence comes from Protopterus annectens, assembly GCF_019279795.1. NCBI lineage: Eukaryota > Metazoa > Chordata > Ceratodontiformes > Protopteridae > Protopterus > Protopterus annectens. Next base: position 37,517,534 of record NC_056733.1, read on the forward strand.
GTAATGGACATGCCTGCACAGTTGAATGCGCTCTGTACCCACACCCATAACTCCCAACCTCTGACAGCAAGATGTCTGGACAAGGGCAGAAATAAAAGTGGAACAAAGGCACAATGATAGGCATGTGTTGTAAATACCACCCTTACATACTGAGAAAGTTGGCAGGGTGAGGGGTTTGCAATAGTGGGAATTGTCTGAAGATTATGTATTCTGAAACAGTAATGTCTATTATTTTGTAAAATCACACTGTAATCATATGTAACTAATGTGCCATAAAAACACAAGTTTACATAGAAAGGATGAAACTTCTAACCAAACACCTGGACAACCTGCCAAAAATTGTACACATCAGAGGTATGCATACACAAGAATATGACATCTCAGGTAAGAAAGATACCACACAAGCAGAAGATCCCCAGCCAGTATATCACCAGGTTGCTGGACTGTTTACACAGCCATGTGTCATTACTACACTGGCTGTAGTCACACCTCACAAATGGCCTTATTGGGCAAGAATTTACATAGCTGCCATCATAATATTGGTCTATGCATCATACAACTAGTATTCTTCTGGTAAAGCACTGTGATGATCTGAGGATGTCTGGCACTATGTAATGACACAATACATTGCAGTTTCAGACTACTGACATGTCAGAAAATGTCTGCTAAACAAAACAAGTACCCTGAGGAACGTCCTGTGTGTTCCTGAGAGGTATGGCTGTAGCACACAAAACCTTGGACTGGAGTACACCTATCTCTGGAATGGAGTCCCACTCTAACTATAGAAAGTCACACTGGGTATGTTCCTACACTTGGAACCCACATCAGAATATATGACTGTATTGTGTATATATGTCCGTGCATACAGACAACTATGTACACCTCAACTGTCCCCACACACACACATCAGACAGGATTACACTCAGCTAGCTGTAGGTGGCCCATATGTGATATATCTGCATCTGTTGTGTGAGATACACACACACACACACACACACACACACACACACACACACACACACACACACACATATATATGGGCAACAGATAACAACATATGTCAAGCATACACACACATAGATGTGGGGAACTGAGAGACAGACAGTAATATAGAGAGAGACACAGGGGGACACAGAGTGAGTTACACACACACACATAACTTGAATGCCATACAGTGATGTCCTGCTTTGGACAGTGGCATAGCAGTTGTAAACAGTTGTACTTGCCAGCAAGGTTGCCAACTGTCCAGAATTTTTCTGGACTGTCCTGAATTAAGGGACACTGTCCATAAAATGGAAAGGACAGTATATTGTTCAGAAAAAATGCCAGGAGATTAATTTTCTTGTAATTAATTTTTTTTTTTTTTGTTTTTTTTTTTTTTAAGGAATTTCTTTAAGAACACCCTTTCTGTCCAGTCACACACAGACGCAAAAGAAGAAAACAGTCTTCTGCATCTGTGTGACTGATTGTTACATCTTTGTCTTCCATGCACATGGAATTCAAATTCTTGAAGACATTTGAACTGTGCAGCAGACTACGAACAGACATGTTTTAGATATGGTTCAGGTACTTATGAAGTGTTGCAGTTTTACTTACTCATTACACAGTCTGTTTGCATATATAGAGGAAGTAGAATGTGGAATTCCTAGCTATACAGTAATATTTCAAAATACCGTTACTGGATATTAAGTAGCTATGTTGGCAGCCAAAGTTGCAACCAATGAAGATACTAGGTCTGAAGGACTCCATGAATATTAAATGTATTTTGAAACAGAAGGCTACTAAATGATCATACTGTTTTTAGTTATTAAGCTGTTTTACTCATGTTTTAACTAAGTGATTAAGTAAAATATTTTTGTTGTACATGATTATGCATTTCAGTATTATTGGTGGGGACTTAATCATTTAATGTGATCAAAAAAGTATTTTAAATGTTTCTTTTTGTGGGTGAATTAATTTCTGGTGACAGATGTAGTCACAGACATCTGACAAATATTAGTAACTGGTGCTGTACAAAAGTAATGTATCCAAAAGTACAAGTGTGACAACCCTGAGGATGCTTTTGTACTAATCAAATCTAGTTGCATCAAATACTTACAATTTAAGCACACCCCATTGTTATAAAGAGGATGGTTGCCAAACCAGTATTCTGTGGGATCATGTCAGAAGACCATATGATCAATATGCACATTCATGTATCTGATTTTATGACTGCCTTATAAACCTTAGAGTACCACATACACATGATACTGCAGATATATATATATATATATATATATATATATATATATATATATATATATATATATATATATATAAACTATATATGGGTCCCTCACATTTTTGTTGAATGTCGTTTTTTCAACAAAGACAGGGGGTGTGGTTTAATGTCACAGTGGAAATGCTGATATTGTGCAATGTTGGGACAGGTAAGTGAGGTTAGAGGGATGATAATGTTTCTGTATGTGTATGTGAGCTAGGGTTAGGATCGGGGATGAGTAAAGGATAGGTGTTGTATATTTGTGTGCGAGTTTGTGTATTTTAGGGTTAGCGTCAGGGTTAGGTTAGGGGATAAGATATAGTATTGTTTATGTGTCCAAGTGTGTCTTGTGTAGTAGCAGTGTTATGGGATGGATTTAATGAAGGTAAGGTGTAGGGTTAAGGTTGATGAAAGGGGCAGCATTATAGGGTTAGCTCTCATTACTAAAGTGGTACAGGGGGCAAAGCTGACTACATAACTCTCTTGTGATTCCCATGCTGTCATATGACATTGTAAATATTTTTTTCCATAAATGTACATAGTTTAGTTATTATATATTGCTGCTTATATAGCTCTATACTTTAGATATAAGGTTTATTTATGTGCATGTTAAACAGTTGTAAATGCACTATATGTAATACAGCTGTCAACATTCTTTTGTATCTGCTTATTTACCCTGGGGCATGGCTAAAAAGGTTTTTCAGACCAGTTTACTGACCTGTGTAACTTCTTTACTCAACAAACTAATTCACATGCAGACATAATATAGTGTGGTTAACATGTCTATGTGTGTGCTTTACTATGTGGCCACCCGGGTTGTTCCCCTTCATGTCACTTTCTTGATATTCATATTGAGTAGGATTGATGCTCCAGATCTGACACAATGGGATAAAAATATTGTCTCACTATACTAAGAAGTGATTGTTGCAGCTCTGGACTTTCTGTGGTCTAACAGAATTTATAAGTTGGTAGAAACACCAGCAATTCATCATGAAATATCAGACTTATTAGTTCACTTTAAGTGCTCTTATTCTGCTCCCCCCTCTCTCTCTCTCTCTGTATATATATATATATATATATATATATATATATATATATATATATATATATATATATATATACTTTTAACTTGGGTTTAGCTCTTGAAGCCAGAGGTACACCTCTTAATGCCTTCACACCTGTGCTAATATCCATTATACAGATGGCTATTTTTTTCAGGGGCAGATTAAGCTAAAAGATACAGAATTGCTCAGTACTTGACACAGAGGCTTGTTCTGTAAATATAAAGCAGTGCCCAGGCACAGTATTACTCTATTAAGTTTTTTTCAATGATGATGTCATTGCCTAGACTGCATTAAACTAGACTTCAGCATATTTCTTTACCCGGTCAAATTTCTGTAACTTCTGTTCATTCTTATGTGAACTGCAAAAGCTAATTAATTGCCTGGCAGACAGCTTTATCATTAGACAGATTTTTAGCATTTAGGAAGCTGTATAAATGCTAATACATACATATGCCATCAGTCTGTTATTTGTTTTTCAAGGTGAAAGAAATATTGTGTTAAGATCTCAGTTGGCACATTGTTTGCATTAGATATCTCCATTTCTGGATGCTTATTAGGAAATCTAGAAATATATACTTTCTTGCATTAGGAGGGAGCACACCACAATAAGCTGTCTTTCATCACTGCTACTGAACCAGAAACTGTGTTGTATTGCAAATACTCAGCACTGAAAAATATTCCTGTCTAGCACAGGCTTTTTTGAATCACTTTGTGACAACAGCTGGCAAAGCCACTTGGTATTGGGGGCATTTTATGGAAACTAACGCAAATGGAATGAAATAATTGCATTATATGTATTGTGCTGAATCCTGCTAGGTTGTTGTACTTCATTCTTTTGTTTGCTTTGTTTTGTTTGAAATAAACTAAATCATGTGAGTACTGTGTTTCTCAGACTTGAATTTCAGAGTGTAGCTAAACAAGATTTTCTCCAAGATGGTGGATTATCTTTTATCTAAACCATCAAGCACTTCTTCTGTAGACTTCAATATTTCTTAGGAACTTAATGAACCTGTTTCCAGTTTGCCATCCATTCCTTATTGCAATATTACCAGCTTAACATTTTTAATGCAACACAGGCAATTTATTCTTCAAGGGCAGCAGGCCCTGAATTTGTAGATGAAACACTGAAATATAAAGTTGTTTGCTAGCAGCAACCTTTTCATTTGTTACAAATCCCTTTAATGTGGAAATATTCAGATGACTTTTACTTCTGCAGAGATTGTACATACTGACTGATATTGGTGGATTGTAATGACAGAAGTTTGACTGGCCTTTTATGGTTAAAATGTTCTTGGTTGGGTAGTTCTGTCATTATTGGTTCATATGTTTTGTTTTATTGCTTACTGGAAAATGTTTACATTTCAAACACACTCTAACAAGTGGTGCTATATGATACAAGGGATATAATTTGATTATTGTATAGTATATTTTATTACAATCAGGAAGGCGAATCAAATAACTTTTGCATGGTGCTAAAATGTGTGCAAGGGGCCTATGATTTGAAAACAGCCCAAAGGTAAACTTAATCCGCCACTGGCCAGATGCATTTTCTTTGAACGTGGGTTAAAATGCTGTTTCAGAGAATGTGAGTTTCAAAGGCAGAAAAGTTTTAAAGCTTAGTCTGTTTTCATTGTGAGACTGTATTACTTTGTTTAGCAAATTTTATCAGTGTTTGTTCTATAAAATTTGAAATTAAAGTTTTAAATTAAATCCAAGTATCTGCAATCATTGTAGAAGTAAAACAGAAAACAGTATGCACACTGAGAGTTTTGAACAGTGTTTATGTCAGCTGGGAAGAAATGGAGAAATAGCCAAGTAATGGGACACTGGAATAGTTGTATGGGAGGGGACATGGGTGCCAAAATTACACGCATTTTGCTTTCATGCACATGTCCTGAAATTTTGACATGAAAAGTTGGCAACCCTGGGTGAGCCCCAATGTGGAGCAGTACTGAGGTTGAGTTTATAATATCACATCACCTGCACGTGTGTGTGTGTGTGTGTGTGTGTGTGTGTGTGTGTGTGTGTGTGTGTGTGTGTGTGTGTGTGTGTGTGTGTGTGCATCTCCAAAGTCCAAATACTATGAGACTCTTCCCACTCAGTACACTTCACATTGTCCTACTTCACAAGATCTGTTGCTTTCATTCACCTTAGAAGTACCATTGGGCACCAATCACCCCTATAAGCTCTGTAATGTGTGTGATAACTGCGTAACACTATAGTACAACTAACTAGGTTGGTAGGGGTTCTAATCTCAATAGTGGCAAGTGTGTGTGCATTTGTGTGTGACAGTTGTATATGAGGGAGTGTGTGTTTGTAGCTGAAACAGTTTTAGGCCATTACCACCCACAACACTTCCCAGTGCCCCACTTTATCAGTGCTGCTGATGTCATTTCCCTTATCAGCACCTTTGGCCAGTTGTCAGCCCAGCAAGCTCCATAGTATGTGTGATAACTGTGTGATACTAAAGTACAAATCACTAGCTCAATAGGGGTTCTAATCTCAGATGTGGAAAATGACTGTGTGTGGATGTTTGTAAGAAGTATTTTGATAAGTCTTCCACCCACTGCCCTACTTTATCACTCCTGTTGATGTCATTTCCCTTATCAGCAGCTTTGGCCAGTTGTTAGCCCACTAAGCTCCATAGCATGTCTGATACCTGTGTAACACTATAGTACAAATCACTAGCTAGACAGGGGTTCTAATCTCAGATTTGGCAAATGAATGTGTGTGGATGTTTGTAAGAAGATGTATTTTGATAAGTCTCCCACCCACTGTCCTACATTATCATGCCTGCTGATGTCATTCCCCGTATCAGCACCTTTGGCCAGTTGTCAGCCCAGTAAGCTCTGTAGCATGTGCAATAACTGTGTAACACTATAGTACAAATAAATAGATAGGCAGGGGCTCTGTTCTCAGATTTGGAAAAAGTGTGTATGTTTGTAGGAAGAAGTACTTTGATAGGTTTCCCACCCACTGGCCTACTTTATCAGTCATGCTGATGTCATTCCCCTTATCAGCACCTTTGGCCAGTTATCAACCCAGTGAGCTCTGTAGCATGTGCAATAACTGTGTAACACTATAGTACAAATAACTAGTCTGGGGTTCTGTTCTCAGATTTGGCAAAAGTGTGTATATTTGTAGGAAGAAGTATTTTGATAAGTTTCCCACCCACTGGCCTACTTTATCAGTCATACTAATGGCATTCTCCCTATCAGCACCTTTGGCCAATTATCAGCCCAGTAAGCTCGGTAGCATGTGTGATAATTGTGTAACACTATAGTACTAATAACTAGATAGGCAGGGGTTCTACTCTCAGATCTGTCAAATGTGTGTGGGTGTATAAGTGTGTATGTTTGTAGGAAGAAGTACTTTGATAAGTTACCCACCCACTGGCCTACCTTATCAGTCATGCTGATGTCACTCCTCTTATAGGTTCATAGGTATGTACTAGGCTAATGGCCCTGGAGCCATTACAAGCCTAGCCCATAGAAGTGCCCTGCCATTGTGCCACTCGACGTTAGTTCCCATTACCTCCATCAAGTAGAGCCACTGGAGTGATTCCTGGGGTGAACTTTCTATTACCCATCCACTCATCAAGATCTCTCTGGAACAGGGTCATCTAGGTCCTTTGCTTGACATGTATGGAAAGACAGTTCCAGGGGATATGCAGTCTCTGGGTGAGGAACCTGTCCCTCCAGCATGTTGTGTTGATTGTGATAATGAGGTCAAGGTCCCTGCAGTGTGTGGTGCAGAGAGATTGGGATGTCTTTAGATGTAGCATTTGTAAAAGAGCTGGGTCAGACATGGTTTTGCAAGTCAAGCAGAGATCACCTATAAGCAGGTCATATGACACAGGGAATAGCTGGAGTATTTTGAGTCTGTCTGTGTAGGACATGTGTTTAAGGTCTAGGATACTCATTGTGAGGTACTTCTGTGGCTTTTCCAATTGTTGCAGATGTCTATTGAGGTACATACCAAATGGGCCATTATACTTGATGTTTGGTCTAATGAGAGAAGAGTTCACCGAGATGATGACCTCTTTCTTCCGGGATGCAAAACCCTTGGTAATGAGATGTGCCACATTGAAGGATTTCCTGACCAAAGTGGCAATGTGGTGGTTAAAGGAGAGGTTGCTGTTAGCCTGTGTCCCCAGATCTCTTATAATGCCTACAGTGTTAAGTGGGTGCCCATCGATGTGGTACTTAGTGGGAACTGAGATTTTACCCAAGTGGCTGATGATACATTTTGTGGTGTTTAGCTTCAGGCCATGGTTTCCACAACAGTCAGTGGTCTCAGTGAGGCCTTTCAGTAGGATGTCTGCATCACTTGTGGAGTTAATGATGGCTCCCAGCTTGCAGTTGTCTGAGAACATGGTCAGCCACAGTTCCTTTGTGTTGCCCTGGCCTCCTGAGAAGTAGATGCTGAACAGGAGAGTACCCAAGAGTGATCCCTGTGGGACTCCACTTGTGACAGGCTGGCAGTCTGACTTGGAGCTCGCTACTTTCACACTGTGTGTTCATCTGTGAACCAATTTGCAAATCCCCTTGTGATATAGGGGTTGATGCCTAGTTTGTTGGGTTCATCAATAATTTCTGACTAAGGAATGGTATCAAGAACCTTGGCCAGATTGAAGTAGGATGTATGCAGTGCCTTGCTGTCATACACAGCCCTGGTGATTGACTCAAAGAAGTCAACCAGGTTGAGCAGGCATGATCTCCCTTTCACAAAGCCAAACTGTGTGGGGTACAGAGTTAGGAGATTACCTATATGTTTGTTGATTAGGTCCCTGATGATGCGCTCCATAGCTGTACATATCAGACTCGTGAGCTGATAATTCCCAGGGTCTGTAGTTGCCACACCTTTATGGAGAGGGATAACTGTAGCAGTGCACCATTTGGGAGGGACAAAGCCTGAGGTGAGGCTGTGACTGAACAGGGCACACAGATGTGGTGCCAGGTATCTTTGTAGTTCATGTACAACACAGCCAGGGATAATTTGGGGTCCCATGGAAGCTGTATTCTTGCCCGTGGACAATGCAGGTGTAACCTGGGCAGCAGTAATTCTGGGTACCTGGCATTCTTCTGGCATTCTGATTGTTCCTCTGGGGGAGAGAGGGGTAAAGCTGGCACTGAATGTGTTGGCAGGAATGTTGGTAATATATCTTGGCTCAGTATAGGAGGTAGCATTGTGCGGTAACTCAGAGCACTTCTGGGTATTGCCATGGAGGTTCTTGATATAACTATCAAAGGATTTGTGATTGTTGTCAGTGTCTGCTGCAATTCTACCATCATAGCTGGCTTTAGATGATTTCATGAGGGATCCCAAGTTGTTGATGAGGCTAATAAGGGAGTTTTACCATTCTTGGGACTTCACCTTTTTCTTCAACAGTTTATTCCTTCTGTTGTACAGGTTATTAATGGTGGGGGACCACCAGAATGGTCTCCAGTGTTTGGAGGAGAGTATCATGATTCAGTTGGATATGGCTAGTTCCATGCATTGATGTACATGTTTGTACAGTGCATTTGTGTATGATTCAGCAGTCATGCAGGTATTTTAAAATTGCCATGGGTGCTGTGAAGTTAAGCATTGGAAATGATGAATTCCAGGAAGCACTGGGCCAGTGTATTGGTGTGTGAGTATCTTTCCCAGTTGATGGAGGGGTAGTTGAACTCTCCTAGTATGAGTGTTGGGTTGGACCTTCATATATTCCAGGATGTCGAGGAATGTGGATTGAGAGTCTAGGGACATGGATGGGGACCTATAGCAAGCTATGACCTGGCTTGCACTATTACCCAACGTCAGTTTTACCTGAAGTATCTCAGATGCATTATGCTGGGATACTACTCTGGAGGTGTGCATATCCTTTATTAATATGGAGACACCACCACCTTTGGAGCTGTGGTCCATGTTTTGGGGCTGACAGGGGTGGAATGAGTTATAGCCTGGTAGTGCAGGAGTGCTGCCTGCTGCTGTAAACCAGGTCTTTGTTACAGCAAAAATGTCAATGTTCTCCATTTTTAGGAGTGCTTCGAGTGGCTGTATCTTGAGATGTAGATGTCTAGTGTTGAGTAGCATGACCCTCAGATTTCATATATGTATAGCTGTTACAGCGGTAATTTGATTTGGAACACCATCTAAAAAGGCACTATAGGGGTGGCAGGACACTTAGCCAGTACCTGGAAACCTAGGGGTGACAGATGCAGGCCATCTCTGGCAAGCCATAGCAGTCTGCAAATCATGTCATCCCAAGCAGACAGATAATGGATCCCATCAGAATGACACCAAACACTTAAGCCAATTGCTGAAGTCAGTCATTTGTTGTTTATACTGCAATATCATTCTGGGTGACAGTAGTATACTGCTCAGGGCTACTGTCATACCTGACTGGCCCACATAATCTGAGAGCTCCACCATGTCTCTTTTCATGTAGTCCAGGGAGGTGCATCTCAGGTCATTCACACACACATGGACAATGACAGAGTGATACTTGCAGTTGTTTTGGAGTGACCTGACTGGGTGTGTTATGTGTTATATTCTGGCACGTGATAGACAACTGACTGTTACCCCCTCCATGTTCAACCTAGTGAGTGGGACAGCTGTGTGCCTCACTATTGAGTCACATATAATTACTGTATTAGGCAAGGTGGTTAGCCTTAGGAGCTTAGGTTGAGGGGTACACTGTGTAGGTGAGATATGTGTCCTGTGGTTTGTGCAGTGTTGTGGTGGTTGAGTGGGTGTCTGTCTTGGTCTCTGCTGTTTGGGTAAATGTCTATTGATTGCTTCTGTGAAGGTGGGTGTGTGGCTTTTATTTGTATGTCAGAGCTGTGATAGTGGGAGTTCTGGAGGGGTATGTGTTCTATTTGGTGTGGTGCGAGTGTTGACCCTTCTCCTCTTGACCAGCTAGTCCAGTCTTTGCTGGAGAGTGCATATCTTCCAATTCAGTGATATAGGGTTATCTCTCGCAAGTCTGAATATTGAGTGTTTAGAGGATAGGGTTGTCTGTGTACATGAGGCAGTTGCAACAGTGCCTCAGAATGCCCAAGTGAACCAGGTTAATCGGCAAAAGCACAGAGAACTGCACTTTAATCATGCCAGGAGGGATGGTCATAACTACTAAGTACTGGAGCTAATTCCGTGAGGAACAACTACTAATGATGGCTTTCAGGTGTGCTAGAATAATTGATACAAAAACATGTTGAAGTCCAAAGCTATTAGGCTATTTGAAGTGCAGAAGACAAAGAAGTAGCAAGATCTAAGGGAAAAACTGAAGGCAGACTTTCTGACACCTATAGTACTTTACCTCAGCTGTGCACTTATCAGCACCTTTGGCCAGTTCTCAGCCCAGTAAACTCTGTAGCATGTGCGATAACTGTGTAACATTATAATACAAATAACTATATAGTGCAAATAACTAGATAGGCAGGGGTTCTAATCTTAATACTGGCAAGTGTGTGTGATACCATTTTGAGTTGTGTACCACTCTGTAATCTTCCCATCACCCTACTTTACTAGGCCTGCTGATGTCATTCACCTTAGAAGTATGTTGGGATAAGATGAAATCATGTAAGCTCTGTGGCGCGTCTGATAACTGTGTAACACTATAGTAGGAATAATTAGACACATAGGGGTTCTAATCTCAATACTGGCAACTGTTTGTGTGTGTGTGTGTGTGTGTGTGTGTGTGTGTGTGTGTGTGTGTGTGTGTGTGTGTGTGTGTGTGTGTGTGTGTGTGTGTGAGTGTGTGTGTGTGTGTGTGTGTGTGTGTGTGTGTGTGTGTGTGTGTGTGTGTGTGCGTGTGTGTTTGTGTGTGTGTGCTGGTGTGAGAATCATATACTGTGTGGGTTATACCATTTTGACTTGTGTACCACCCTGTAAACTTCCCATCATCCTACTGTACTAGGCCTGCTGATGTCATTCACCTTAGAAGTACATTGGGAGGAGGTAAAACTATGTAAACTCTGTGGTGCTTCTGATAACTGCGTAACACTATAGTAGAAATAACTAGATTGGAAGGGGGTTCTAATCTCAATACTGGCAAGTATTTGTGTGAGAATCACATACTGTGTGGGTTATACCATTTTGACTTGTGTACCGCCCTATAAACTTCCCCTTCACCCTACTTTACTATGCCTGCTGATGCACTCACATTAGAAGTATGTTGGGATTAGGTAAAATCATGTAAGTTCCATGGTGCATCTGATAACTGCGTAACACTATAGTAGTAATAACTACATAGGTAGAGGTTCTAAACTCAATACTGGCAACTGTGTGTGCTTGGGTGAAAATCATATCCTGTTTGGGTGATACCATTTTGATGTGTGTACCATCCACGCTTGTTTATCACCTACTGATGGCATTGCTTTATATAACACAGTAATGGCATCTGCCTCACATGCAGCATGTTAAACCATTGTGCAGGCCATACCAGTCCTATGTACAGATGTCTATGGAATATCCAGATGTTTGCAGCCTATATGTGGTCTGTGTCCCTTAACAATGCCCATGTATGTGATATTGTTGCCAAACTGACCACAGTGAGTGTAGTGACACACATGTGAGCATCAGGTATTATACCTGACTGAAACATCATGCTGATACAACATCTGCTATACTATTACTTGTCCAGGCTTGTAGGAGCAATACATGACTCCACATCCTATTTATGGTGGGTTATTTCACCATCCATGAAGGCATACAGAACATTACATGTTGTAAGAGGTAGTGTATGTCCCATGCTTATAATTGATGTGGGGCATGTCATGTGTATGTAGTAGTACAGTACATCAAAGTGAAAATGTAGGTTTACTAATCTGTCTGTTGCCAACTGTGTTTGTGTTACTGTGTGCACACCCCGTGTGTCAGTCCTACTGTGTGTATGCAAAGAATATACCATTTTGTCTCTCTGTTCCACCTGAACTCAGGAATACATACCACAAACCTGTCATGCACAGTATCATGCAGGCCATCATTAATTGCATCAGGGTTGAGTGTATGGGAAAGAAATGGCAGGGTCAGCATGTGACAGGTGAATCTGTTGCGGTTAATGTAATGGCTATGCTTGTGAGGGACCTGCAGACAGTACTGCAGAAACCTGCTCTGTATGTATGACCCTGTGGTACTACACAACACTGAGCTGACATGTCTGAAGGCTACCTGTCTGTAACAAGGGGTATGTATGCAAGGTTACACTGTCTGACATCATTGTCCCTCACACACTGTTGCATGCATACACACATGGTATATGTACATATAAAGCTGTACCTTGCCTATGGCATGGTTGGTGTATTCCCACTCTGCCATACCCCCTCTTGAGAATGTCTGCATGGCTACAGTCTGCAGACGCACAGATACCTGGAACACAAACAGAATACAGCATGCCAGACTACATTCAGTCAGTGGTACTAACAGCAATAATGCATCCTGGCTAATAAGGTACATACACCTGCATGTCTACTCATAATAAATGCAAGCAGACATAGGATTACATAGCTACACTGTACTATATTCACCCTGTATATCAGACCTGTATTAGCATGTCCCTCCATCAATGTTATGGATGATAGGGATATGGCACAGGTATCATCATATCCACAGGGTGTGGTGTGGGTTTGCCAGAGGCCTAAGCTGGGCCATATGGTTGATATTGTGTATGTGTTTGGAGGGGTATCCAATGGATGGGCTGGGTAGAGGTGCAGTTTGTCTCTGGAGGTGACCTACCTTTGATACAGATGTGTGTGTATGTATGCACACAGTCATGCCATGTGGCTGCCTTACACATGGGTATGTTGGACAGCTGTGGACTGTACATAGCAGGGTGTCCAGTTCACCGTCTCTGGCCACGGACATGGGAACTGGTCCTGCCAGGGTTATCACTGGCACCACCAGGCCCAAGGCCAGATGCAGTATTGCTTCCTGATGGTGACTGCTGTCTGCTGGATCCATGCCCCTAATGGGACCAGACAGGACCATGTGCCCATGGCCTGCTCCGGTGTGATGTGGAGAGCAACCCCACTTTGGTAGTGCTGGTGTCACTGCCACTACAGGAGTGTGAAGGTGCATGGTCCCATAGACTCTCAGCTGTTGTTCATGCTGGCCTACATCCACATGGCTGATGCCCATCTCCCACCACACTCTCTAGCTCAGACATGCCATAGTCGAGGATTGCCAAGGTCTCATCCCACCATCTGTTCATGACCTCAGTATTTTAATGTATGGCTTCAACAAGGTCATGTATTTCGCCACGTAAATCAGGAAGAGTTGCATCCATCTCCCTGAGTAGTTGTCGTGTGTGGCATTCACTATGTGCCTGTGCATCCATGAGAGCCTGAAACATGCATTTGGTGACATCTGTTGTGGCACTTGCGACAAATGCTTGACAAGCAGCAGTCCTCCTGCGAGCATCCCTGTCCATCCACCTGTGTGGGACCTCACCTGCACTCTGGTTATGGCCACTGTTTGCACTCACACCTGCCAAAGTCACCACACTAGCCTGTTCAATGCCACCACCTGCCAACTGTCCATCATCTGTGGCCACTGGTGATGGGATATGTGTGGGCATTGTCACTGTGTGTGGAGGATGGTGTGAGCAAGACTGGGATGCCAACCAATGGCACAGATTCAGCCCCTGACAACTCCAACTGTACCTCACTATTCCTATCATCATTGTCAGAGTCTGCAGAGACAATGACATCAGTTTCCAAGTGGGAGGGACCCCAATCCCCATCGCCACCTATGAGGGGAAGACAACGTATGTAAATTAATAACTGTACTTTGAGTTTGGCTGGTACACACATGTACACATGCACACACACACACACACACACACACACACACACACACACACGCACACACAAACACACACATATGCACACACACACACACACACACACACACACACACACACACACACACACTTACAGGTCAGGGGCACAAATCTGTTACACAGGCCACACATTATCCAAATGGTGACATGCATGACACATGACCCTCAACATCATGCATTGCAGCCAGTTTTACTACATGTAACTAACAATATAGAGCTCTGGGATACGTGAGTAGTGTTAGTAGGTGATGGCCCTTTCCCAGTACAGACTGCACCCATGTACACATCATTGCTGTTCACCTGTATAGCACAGTGGCAAGTACTACAGAACATGCCTCCCAACTTTATCGATCCTCACAGGATGTGTAGATATCTAGCTCATATGTTTGCTCTGTTTTTTATAACCCCTGTGTTTCTAGGATACATAACTGGCATGATCTGAGGAGTGACATCACTGATTAATGTCATACATTTGAGTATCAGACCTCCAAACCAGCAGTAAATGTATGATCACACAATTCCTGTTACAACACCAACCTTCTAAGCTTACAGTGGATATGGTAAGTATACACAACCCTGTTAACATGCCATGTTTTTGGAATATAACAGATGAGACCACAATAATGCATTGACATATGACCTGTGCAATCCAATTAATAAACAAATGTGTTACGTGTAAAATATAATGACTGAAATGTGTACAATATGGTGGTTGCATAAGTGTGCACACCCTTAAAATGATACTTTGTTGAAGCACCTTGTATGTGACTTACAGCATTCAGTCTTCTTGGGAAGGTGTTTATCATCATGGCACATCTTGAACTGGCATTATTTGGTCAATCTTCCTTGCACAGATCACCCACCTCTGTCATATTGCAAGAGCAGCTCATGTGCACAGCCCTCATCAGGTCACACTGGGTTTTTCTATCTGGTATAGGTTTAGGCTCTGGCTGGGCTAATCTATACCAATGAGTGTGTTCAGGTGGTGGAGCCATTCTTAGGTATCTTTGGATGTATGCTAACAGTGTTTATCATGTTGAAGGCTGACACCCCTCCCCATTCTCAGCGTTCTTGCAGATGGCTAATAAATTTGGGCCAGATGTGGGTGTTATTTGGAACTGTTTAGAATTCCCACCACCATGACTACAGGCCCAGTTATGGATTTGGAACATTATCCCCATGGCAGGCCACTGCCACCAGTGTGATTCATCATGGGGATGTTGGTCTTCAGGTTAAAAGGGGTGTTGCTTGTGCACCACACATACCTTTTGGCATTGTGGCTGTGAGGTTGATCCATAGTCTCATTACACCATAACACATTTTCACACATAAAAAATGGGCTGTTGCGAGTATGCAGTCAAAATAAATTTATTAAAGTGCTTTTCATCAGCTCTTAACAGCTGACTTCATCAGAACAAGATCCATTATTACAAGACTAATATATATACACATAGTAGTTAATTGATTAACACTAGTTAAAGGAGCAGTAAAATACATTACTTAATTCAGTTTTGAGGTATATTCCCATCAAATTAATCATGAACAATTTGAAGAAATACCACCAACATTAAATAAGCAATTTTTAAACCATATTAAATAAAATAAATAACAACCTTATTGGAAAAAACCTAGTTAAAAAGAGACACACACACAGAGCTCTCTGCATGGAAACTGTCACACAGATTTCCATGCAACTTAATGGAACCATAGTATTACATGAAGGAATGCAAGTAAATGTATAATATAGCGATTTCTTTTTTATAATTATAATTATTATCATTTTTATGTCACTTGATATAGTCATGTCTTTTCACCTCTTCAGGCTATTTAATTTCAATATACTACTAATTGAACAAGCGTCATTTAACCCTTGGGAACAATATGTATTTAGTCTAATCTGCCAGGTTAACTCAAGTTCCTCGAGTTTAAGAGGTCTGGAGCCTCCTCTGGTGTCAACTTTAACTTGATCAATAACAAGGAACTTGAAGGAATGGTCCTTGTGACTGGAAATGTGTTTTGCTAATGCATTATCGGGTTTAGATTTTTTTATAGCGTATAGATGTTTATGCATCCTATCGCGTAATCTTATTTCAGTTTTGCCTACATAATACGCTGCACAGGATATGCACTTTGCTAAATATGTTACAAAGGTGGAATTACAATTATATCTACCCTTTAGTCTATATGTTGTACTATTGATTTGAAAGATATTAATTTCATCTACATATTTACAGTAGTTACAATTAAGGCATTTCAACATGCCTGGGTTCCTTACTATTACTATATCCTGTTTTTCTAATAATGATTTAAGATTCTTTCCTTTTCTAAATGTCACCCTAGGGCCATCACCTATTTTCTGATAGATGTCAGGATACATCTTAAATAGGTTCCAATTCTTTCTTAGAATAGCTAAACATTGATTACTATGTCTACTAAAGGTGGTGATGAAGTTAGTAGGGATGTTGGTATCACTTGAACGTCTATCTGTAGGTATATCATTACTAACATTTAGGTCCACATTAACCTCTAATTTACTTCCTGGACTTATAGGCAAGGTGGTTGATTTAACACTATGTAGTGGTGTATATACATTGTTACTTCTTTTATCCATAACTTATTGGATAAGTGTATCTAATAAGGGTTCGGGGTACCCTCTGTGGAGGAACATATTCTTAATTAAATCACACTCCTCACAAAATTCATCATCTAAGCTGACCATTCTAGATGCTCTTACTAGTTGCCCCTTGATGACCGATTTCTTTTGATGAAATGGGTGGCTGCTTGTATAATGTAAGAAGGTGTTAGAATATGTGTTTTTCCTATGTATCCTAGTTGTATAGGAATTGAAAACATAATTCTTATTTAGCCAGATGTCCAAATAAGCAATAGTATTACAATCAAATGTAGACGTAAATTGAAGGAAGTCAGTGGTGTACAAGATATTTTTGCAAAATAGCGTTCACAACTTTTGCACAGGTGAACGCTATTTTGCAAAAATATCTTGTACACGAGAGTCAAATATGTAAGGACTCTTGGTCCTTCTTAGACAATATAGGTTTATTGGAATTCAACGTGAATTACAACTTTCTCACTATCGATGTGAGGGACCTGTATACTAGCATACCACATGAAATAGCACTAGAATGGGTAGAACTTATGCTTGTTAAACATAATGCAACCGCTAGGGAAATCAATTTGGTTTCAACACTTATGGATTTAGTCCTCTCAAACAATTACTTTATGTTTTCCAATGACTTCTTTTTGCAAAAGGTAGGGGTAGCTATGGGGTCCCCCTGTGGAGGTAGCATTGTGAATTTAGTGATGGCATACTGGGAGTCAGAGTATGTCTTTAAGGATGACAAGTTCTCTGAAACCTTCATTTTTTACACCAGATTTTTGGATGACATTTTTGTCCTCTTTAAAGGTAATGAAGGTGAAAATGTACTGGTTCTGGACTATCTTAACAACACTACTGACATCCTTCAATTTACGTCTACATTTGATTGTAATACTATTGCTTATTTGGACATATGTTCCTCCACAGAGGGTACCCTTATTGGATACACTTATCCAAGAAGTTATGGATAAAAGAAGTAACAATGTATATACACCACTACATAGTGTTAAATCAACCACCTTGCCTATAAGTCCAGGAAGTAAATTAGAGGTTAATGTGGACCTAAATGTTAGTAAAGATATACCTACAGATTAAAGTTCAAGTGATACCAACATCCCTACTAACTTCATCACCACCTTTAGTAGACATAGTAATCAATGTTTAGCTATTCTAAGAAGAAATTGGAACATATTTAAGATGTATCCTGACATCTATCAGAAAATAGGTGATGGCCCTAGGGTGACCTTTAGAAAAGGAAAGAATCTTAAATCATTATTAGAAAAACAGGATATAGTAATAGTAAGGAACCCAGGCATGTCGAAATGCCTTAATTGTAACTACTGTAAATATGTAGAGGAAATTAATATCTTTCAAATCAACAGTACAACATATAGACTAAAGGGTAGATATAATTGTAATTCCACCTTTGTAACATATTTAGCAAAGTGCACATCCTGTGCAGCATATTATGTAGGCAAAACTGAGAGAAGATTACGCGACAGGATGTATGAACATCTATACGCTATAAAAAAATCTAAACCCGATAATGCATTAGCAAAACACATTTCCAGTCACAACGACCATTCCTTCAAGTTCCTCATTATTGATCAAGTTAAAGTTGACACCAGAGCTCAACCAGAGTTGACCTCTTAAACTCGAGTAACTTGAGTTAACCTGGCAGATTAGACTAAATGCATATAGTTCCCCAGGGTTAAACGACGCTTGTTCAATTAGTAGTATATTGAAATTAAATAGCCTGAAGAGGTGAAAAGACATGACTATACCAAGTGACATAAAATTGATGATAATAATTATAATTATAAAAAAGAAATTGCTATATTATACATTTACTTGCATTCCTTTATGTAATACTATGGTTCCATTAAGTTGCATGGAAATCTGTGTGGCAGTTTCCATGCAGAGAGCTGTGTGCGTGTCTCTTTTTAACTAGGTTTTTTCCTAATAATTTTGTTATTTATTTTATTTAATATGGTTTAAAAATTGCTTATTTAATGTTGGTGGTATTTCTTCGAATTGTTCATGATTAATTTGATGGGAATATACCTCAAAACTGAATTAAGTAATGTATTTTACTGCCCCTTTAACTAGTGTTAATCAATTAACTACTATGTGTATATATATTAGTCTTGTAATAATGGATCTTGTTCTGATGAAGTCAGCTGTTAGCTGACGAAAAGCGCTTTAATAAATTTA
Source organism: Protopterus annectens (assembly GCF_019279795.1). Classification (NCBI taxonomy): domain Eukaryota; kingdom Metazoa; phylum Chordata; order Ceratodontiformes; family Protopteridae; genus Protopterus; species Protopterus annectens. The sequence goes on from NC_056733.1 coordinate 37,536,514, forward strand.
TTTTGACTGCATACTTGCAACCTCCCGGTTTTTCCGTTTTTAAGTTTGGTTTGCCAGCTTGTTTACATTTCCACACATGCTTTTGGGAGACTGATGTACTGTATTGCAAATTGTATCCACCCCAGGATGTTTCTTGGTGTGAGGAAATGCGTCCATCTTCTGACCCTACCCCATAGGCCAGATGTATGTAGAATACGGGAGAGTGTTCTCACATGTAGTACACAACACCAGTACTTGCAAAAGTTTCCTGCAACTCCCTCAGTGTTGCTGTATGTCTCCTGGCAGCCTCCCTGACCAGGTTTTGACATGTCTTGTCATCATTTTTGGAGGGACGTCAGGTTCTTTTCAACAGTACTGTTGTCCCATATTCACTCCACCTTCTGATGACTGTCTCCACTGTGTTCCATGGTGTATGCAATGCTGTGCTAATGTTGTACCCTACTGCTGACTTCTTCTTCTCCTTTCGGCTTTTCCTGGTTAGGGGTCGCCACAGTGGATCACCTGTCCTCTCATGATTGGCAGTGGAGTTTTACGGTATTAAGTTGCCAGCCCGACTCCCAACCTTCCACAGAAGGCACACGCACATGCACAATCATGCCAAGGGCCAATTTAGAGTGTCCAGTTCACCTACAGCATGTCTTTGGGATGTGGGAGGAAACCGGAGCACTCGGAGGAAACTCACGCGACCACAGGAAGGACACACAGACTCTGCACAGAAGGCACCCCAGCTGAGAATTGAACTGGATAACCTCTTGCTGAGAGGCAGCAACACTAACCGTTGCACCACCATGGTCACCCTGTACCCTACTCCTGAATGATACTTTTCAAATATGAGATCCCTTTGCTGCTTTGTAAGCTGTCTGCAAGCCATGGCTGTTGCTGTTACAGGCAAATGAACAAATGTTATGAATATTCTACTTGGACAGTAGACTGTTATTTGATGTAACTCAGAGTGCCTTTACTTGATGACAGGTGTGTACCCAAGCAGACTGAATGCTGTCAGTAAATCACAAGGTGCTGCAATAAAATATTATTTGAAGGGTGTGAGAGGAGTTGTGGTATTGTATGAGGAAGTCATGGGTGGCAGAGATATATGTAAGAGTGGTACAGGATATGTACAAGGGTGGTGTGACAGGGGTGAGGTCTTCAGTGGGAGTGACAGATACATTTAAGGTGGAGGTGGGATGACATCAGGGATCAGCTGTGAGCTCTTTCTTATTTGCAATGGTGATGGACAGGTTGACATACAAGATCATACAGGAGTACCTGTTGACTATGATGTTTCCAGATGACATTGTGAACTGTATTGAGAGTAGGGAACAGAATTAGGAGAACCTGGAGAGGTGGGTATATGCTCTAGAGAGGAGAGGAATGAAGGTCAGCAGGACTAAGACAGAATATCTGTGTGTGAATGAGAGGGAGGATAGTGGAATGAGGATGCAGGGAGTAGATTTGGCAAAGGTGTATCTGTTTAAATGTTTGGAATCAACACTTCAGAGTAATGACGACTGTAGAGGACAGGTGAAGAAGATAGTACAGGCAGGATGGAGAGGGTGGAGAAGAGTGTCAGCAGTGATTTGTGACAGACTAGCACCAGTAAAAGTGAAAGGGAAGGTCTACAAAAGGATAGTGAGACCAGCTATGTTATATGGTTTGGAGACAGTGGCATTGACAAAAAGGCTGGAGTCAGAGCTGGATGTGGCAGAGTTACAGATGTTAGGATTTGCACTGGGTGTGATGAGGGTGCACAGGATTAGCAATGTGTATATGAGAGGGTCAGCCCATGTTGGATGGTTTTGAGACAAAGCCGGAGAGGCAAGATTAATTGGTTTGTATATATGCTGAGGAGGGATGCTGAGTATATTGTGAAAGGGATGGTAAAGATGTAGCTTCCAGGTAAGAGGGAAAAAGGAAGGCCAGAGATAA